>NC_035445.2:34810715-35118576 GCF_002127325.2 Helianthus annuus | reverse complement strand
TGATCGATTTTGAATTCTATATCGCTTTCTGGGAAGTTATACGCGAACTAGTGCGTAAACGTAATCAGTTTAACGCGAAAAACACCCCGGAATAGCAACATAAGCTTAACATACCTTAAATAACCTTTACATAACATAGAAATAAGTTTTGAAGGCTTTGGTATGGCAAAAACAAGTTTATTCGCTCGTAGGGACTATTTGCATCAAACTGCAAAAGTCTGCCGTTTCGTTAGGAAATGTACAGTCCAGAACATGATCATAAGTTAAACATACCATATATAACCTAAACATGGCTTAGAAATAAGCTTTGATAGGTTCGGTGTGCGAAAACATGCTTATATGATCTTACAGGGGCTAAAAGTGTCAAAAAACGGCGTAAGTTTGCATTTTCGCGCATATCTTACGTTCTGACCACATCTGGACATCCAAAATTTTTGTACACACTAAAATATTTTTATTTTAGTGATCGGCATGCAAAACTACCATTCATCGCTTAATTTGGTTCGTTTTCGCGTCCGTTTGAGTTTCGTCATAATTTAGCGAATAACGCGACCGTACGACCAAACGAGCCGACATCCGAGAGTTTTCCGAGCACATTTTGAGTCCTCTAAACTTTATTGACCTTGTAGAGCCTTGAAAATGGCTTAACGGGTGTCAAAAGTGCCTAAAATGGACTCGAACACATGCAGGGACCAAAGCTGTTAATATGTGAAACTTTGCTGATCTGTGAGGGCCAGGCGGGCCGCCTAAGGTTCCCCCTATCCTTACGCGGGCCGTGTGAACATGCCAGCGACCAGAAATCATTTTTCAGCAATCTGTTGTTACTTCAGGGGCTGTTATGGTAACTTCTTTGTGTAATGGGCAAGTTTAAGTGATCACCAAGGTTCCCAATCAGTTCCTAACACTTGTAGGGCCATGATTTCTTGCTTCTTGGCCACACAAACATGTTTCATGATCTTGTGATCTTGCAACAAGTATAAATAGCCTTGTAGTTCATTTGAATTCCTCACACTTGATCTAAAATTCTCTAAGTTGGGGTTTTTATAACTTCATACCTGAGAGTTTATAAGATCAAGTTCAAGCAAGGACCTTTTGTAAGCCTTCTTTCATTCTTTTATTGCTTTCTAGCTTAAAAAGTCAAACAGTGTTTGACTTTCAGTTTTACCAGTCAATGGTCAACGCAAAGTTCAGTTGAATTTTGCAACGTGATTGTAATCTCGATGGTTATAATCCTTAGCGATTATACCTACTGATTACCACGTTAACTAGGCGTAGTGATGAGTCAAAGTTTCGGTCAAAATGCGTTTTAGCACGCATTTCGCCATGGAACTACTTTTAGGTATCAAAACACTTTGTTTTGATACCAAATCAGTTTTCTAAGTAGGTTAAACATGTTTTGACTTGTTTAACTCATCACTATTAGTTTCGTGCTTGTTTAGGGTCGTAAGTTAAGCGGTCTAAACAACCGCTTAGACTTTCGAACCCGACCCTTCTGGTCGATCATTAGGATCCGACCAAACTTGCTTAGTGATCATAGTTGCATAGGGAATAACCTCTGAGGTTATACCTTATGATCACATAGGATTGGTTAGTCATTTGCTAGTTAGCTTGTATGCCCATAGGAAATGACCAAAACGCCCTTTTGAAGCATAAATCTGTATTTTGCCTATGTGAACATATTTTTGACATATAATCTGATTTAGTAACATGTTTAGGGATAATTGGGCATGTAAGACTTGGCATAGCACATAGTTAACCATCCGAACCTAGTTTTACGCAAACGACGCATTCTAGTCTTATACTACCATAATGGGTCAAAACGGGTCAAAAGCACTAAGGTAGACTTTCAAATCAGAATGTAAGGTCTATTAAATCATACCATATGAGTTCAAATACTCATTTGATTTATAGAACCTCATTCTATCCTATCTCCCGATCTAGGATCCGTTTATTAACATAGTTACCTATATTAGGTGCCGTTTGATTCGTGATCCTTGAAGCCTTATTTGGTCTTATTCTCAAGACTATTAGGCAATCCCAAGTGAGTACATAGTTCCCCTCTTTTACCGTTTTCAAATACTTTGGGGCGATACACATGTACATATGTGTTACTTTCATGCATTTCATGCTTTTATGACATAAACATGCTAGTTTCATCTAGTACATATCTAGTACATGATTTCAATTATGTTTTGCTATGTATGTTAAGCATGCTAGCACATTGATTTATTACACATTTGCTGCATATGTTTACTTAGCATATGTACACATTGTTTTACATGACATTTCTGCTATGTATGTTTACTGAGCATGCTAGCACATTGTTTTACATGAACATTTCTACTAGGCATGTTTACTTAGTATTCCTAGTACATGTTTCACATGATACATTGGTTATGACATTTGGTGTGCTTAATCGAGACAATAATACATTCATTAACATTGATCACGCCGCTCGGTAGTATGTAATGGTACCATAGGAATTGACAACTCCCGTTTCCGACTTCCTAGGTTTGTTTGGAAGTTGGGAATGATAGAATCCGACTACATAACTTAGATAAACCTTTAAGTTGTTTAAAGGTTTGTTACCACAGTCGCAAGGCTTGAATGTATGCGATGAACATTACTGCATAAATGTTTGTAATCATAAAGCAATGTTTTCTGCAAAACATAACATTTGATTTAAACTTAGGTTTATTCAAAAACCTTGTTTTGTACATTTTCCTATGGTTGAGTAATTACTAGTTATTCACCATACATGACATTTGTTTTCACATTGATATCATTACATAGTTTAAGTAGATGTCTTCCTACTTGCTATGCATTTCATTGGTTATGCATGATACATGTTACACGTGACATTAAACATGGTTTATGCATGAACATTTTGACATTAAACATGACATTTTGTTGGTTATTGATAAGTGACTTATGTAACGGGGCTATGTGTTATATAATAAAAGCATGGTGGATATGCCGCTGGTACTTCCTATATATAAGTGCTTTTATTGTATTATACATCGCTGCGTTATCTAAACCACTTGGGCAAGACATGAAACATTTTATACAAGAACATGACATTGTTTTACAAATTACATATTTTATACAAATTCACTTTTGCTTGGTTATTCATTTAACCATGCATTGTCCTTTCATCATCATTTGATTTTTCATATCGATTTTCATATGATTTCATAAAGGAAAACATTTTACAAGGTTCATGACTAGATTTTGTAAAACACTTTTTAAACCACAAGTCATGAATCCTGCATAAACAAAACCTATGTATCTCACAGACATTTTTATGCTGACGTACCTACTTTTACATGTGTTTCAGGTGCTAATGCATGATGATGTTTGTGCTTCACTTAGGCGGACTCGGGCTTTAGTGACTTAAAAGACTGTTAATTATGTTGTTTTAGTTTGAATTCAAAAGACAATGTAAACTTTAATCTTAATAATACATAACTTTAATTACCATGGTTGTTGAAACAATAATTTTGTCGCATCACTCCCCGACGTTTCTGCCGCGGTTTGTTGTTTTACGCGGTCGGGGTGTGACACCTATTCCGAGCTTCATCCAGATTCCTGCAAGGATTCATTACAAGATCCTCGTAAAACTGAGAATCTTTTTGCAACCCCATCTTGAAATCCTGCACACCTGTTGCAACATCAAGATGTGGGATATCTAAGGATTCCCGACTAAACTTGTTCACATAATCCCTCAAGGATTCTTGAGGTCCTTGAGTTATCCTGTAAAGATCACTGGTTAGTATCTCAAAACTTCGACTGCAAGAAAATTGACTATTAAATAAATTCACTAAATGAGAAAATGATGTAATTAGTGAGGAGGAACGTTTAAGAGCCATTTTAAGGCTGATCCTGTTAAGGTAGAACCAAAACCCTTGCATAGGCATGCTTCCTTGAGATCCAGAGGGATAGGGCTGATTTCCATCCTTTCCCTATATTGGGCAATATGTTCTTCAGGATCCGTAGTTCCGTCATAGAGCTTCATGTTGGGGGTCTGAAATCTTTTTGGGATTTCAGCATCGCAAATAGGATATGCAAACCGGGATATCCTATGGTTGTCTTGGGATACTTCTGGAATTGGTTAGACAACTCCAGGTACACTGGATATCATATCCTTCAATTTCTGAAGCTCCCTAGAAAATGCCGATGTCATACCTGCATCCTGCAAAGATCCAATACCATTAGTAGCAAGAGTATTATTATTATTATTAGATATGTTACCAGTCTGAGGATTCTGGCCATATCCTGAAGCATATCCTGAGCTTCTCACAGTTGACACCGTGACTGAAGAGGGTATCTCAGGAGTATGATTCTGGGAATGGCTAGGCACAATATTCCCCCTGTTATCCTTAGTATATACTGCAGAACTGAAGTTCAAAGCTCTGGGTTGCAAGGGAGTGATAGTATCCTCAGCGGGCCTGCTTGAGCTGGATTTCAAGAGTTGTATCTCTCTCATCAGCATCTAGTTGGTCTCCTGCTGCTGCCTCATCTGTTCCTGTACACTACCAAACAAATTTAGAATTTCTTCATTAGAGGCCAAAACAGGAGAAGATCCTTGAATGTTGCTAGCGGGGATAACATCCTGAGGCAGTAAAGAGGCTTGGGTACTCGGAGGAGGTGGTGGAAGCACCGAACCAATTATTGCAGAGGTTGTAGCAGACATGGTGGAAGAGCTCAGGTTTGATCTCGAGGCCATTGAAAATAGTGTAGCAAAAAGTTTTGAAAATAGAAAACCAAGTAATGATTTTGCAAAAGTTTTTAGTAGAAATAGCACCACTTGCCCCACGGTGGGTGCCAAATTGTTTTGGTCAAAAATTACTGAAGCAATTAAGTGAACAAATCAGTTAAGTGAGGTAGTGTGCTAAGAAAGTGTATCGAAAATATGCCTATTAAGATGTTTACAAAAACAGTTTTCAGGATACGGCTCAGGATATCGAGCTATATCTACAATCAAACAATGAGCAAAAAGGTAAAGGGTGACACAGGATGTACGAGGAAAGCCCTTGATCAATCTAGATCGCCGGCACAAAACCTTGGGAGCTGACAATCGCAGCTGCCTTGTTCTTCTTATTACTTCAAATGTCAGGATACAGTGCAGGATATGATGCGGATCGACTAAGTGTTACAATGCAATTCGAATACAAGTGTAAGTGTGTTGTGAGTGTTTGCAGCTAGAGAGAAAGAGTGTACGAGAGATTGTGTGTGTTCTTATCTGATGCGATCAATCTATTTATAGTAAAATAAACTAACTAACTAGCCTATTCTTCCGGGATTCAACGAATATTCCTTATGTGAACATTGTAGTCCACGTCTTCCGGCTTCAACGTCCATAATCTAACAGATTTGCTCGAGTCTTGTGGAGAAAAAGTTCACTTGAACGTTAGAGACTTGCACCATTTAATCTGCACGTAGGTTAATTAGTTACTACCAGGATATCGTATCAGGATGTTACCAATATCCTGATCTGGTATCCTGGTCACAACAAAAGAAACATAGTCAGAATATTAGTCAGGATATACGAGTAGAAAATCACCCATAACAACAACCCCCCAAAGGGTAGGGATCTTGATACACTGATGATAGGTTGATGGCACAGCTTTCATATCATGGATCCATGGCCTACTCAATATGATATTATAGCATGATAAGGAGTCCATGACACAAAAGCGTTACATTGAGTTAACTCCTTCAGCGTATACTGGCAGCTTTATTTCTCCCACAGTATTCTAGGCCTTTCCATTGAACCCAACAAGTACAGTGGATTTTGAAGTGATATCCATCGGGGAAACATTCATCCTTTTAGCGTTTCTAGTTGAATAACCTTTGTTTAGCTGATGAATCGCTAGTCATACCACATACAGATGTGCATATAGATGAGAGCTTGAAATTTGTGGAAAAACCTTTGTCGATTGAGGATCGATAGGTAAAGAAGCTTCGAAGAAAGCATGTGCCTATTGTAAAGCTCAAATGGGATGCCCGCAGAGGTCCCAAGTACATGTGGGAGGTAGAGTCCACAATGAAGGAAAAATACCCTCATTTATTTCAGTAAATCTCGAGGTCGAGATTTCTTTTAAGGGGGTGAGGATGTAACACCTCGAAAAAATCATACCCAAGGAAATAAAGACACGTGTCATGTTAGATAAACGTGTCAGGAACCTGGATCAAATAAAAGATGTATGGTAGGATTTAAAAAGGGCGACATGTTATAAAAAACACATCTGAGCGACCAAAGTTATAAATCCCAAGACCTTAAATCATTATGATAAACATCTGATGTAATTAGCCGGTTATTCCTAAATAAATAAATTCAATTTATAAAGAATTTGGGTATTTAAATGATGTTACAACAAGTTCATAATCGAAATTCTTATTCAAAAGGATTTAACTTATTCAAATGCATGACAAGATTCCCCATAAGGATCCAAGTTGTGTAAGTGCATGGCTAGACATGCAAAGACTGACTTCATGGTCCCTACACTGAAAGGAAAGCATAAGATGCGGAGATTTCAAAGTTGCATGGCCAAAGCTTGAAAGTTTTTAAGTTTTTGGATTCTGGTCATCGGATACGGACTGTATGGCCTTAGGCTTATGGTCCGCAAGCACTGCAACTGGGCGATGTAATCCAAGGTCGGTTACGGACCGCAAGGACCAGGGCTTACGGTCCGTAAGAGGTGCTTACGGTCTGCAAGGCTTCTTGCTTACGGTCCGTAAGACAGTCGCGGCAGCAGAAAATGGACAGATGCCTGTTCAGCCTGTTGCACCGCCTTACTTAAGTGGTTTTCGAATTCAGGAGTTTGGCAACTGGTTTTGGCATTATAGGGACACATGGTTACATCTGGGATCAGTCCTAGACTTAGTTGTAAGGATCTCATGCAATTTTGTTCACTATATAAGGACATGAAGTTGCAACACTAAGAACTTGCTCATTCAAACTCACTTGAAGTATTATTCTGGAGCTTCTCTGATCAGCAACAAGCCTTCTTAGGATCCCTAATCAAACTTAGGACTCTTGTAAGTGTCCTTAGCCCTTTTTAATTCAGTTTAGCTTAGTTAATTAGCTAAAAGTCAAACCGTCGTAATTAAGGTTTGACTTCGTGATTAATCAAGATTTGTCCAGTAAAATCTCGAATTAAAAATACCTATAAGTAGGTAATTATGTGGGTAATAAACCCTTAAAAGGGTACTCTCTGATTCCCACTCTAACTATGTCAATTGTCGGGTCAAAGTTAATCCTAAAAAGTCAACAGAAAGCTTATTTTCAAATTAATGCATAATTAGCAATGTAGAAGCCATGCAACCTATTTTATCATTAATATAACTTGGTAATTAATGTAAGAACATGTCTAAACATGTTCACCCCGACAATTTTCAGTTTAGGCTCGGTTCGGAACCAAAAGTCGCATAGTTTGACTTCTGCTTTGACTCTCAGTTCTGACCCGTTTAAGCATAGTTTAGAAGTGCCTTAGAGCTTATTTAGGACTAGGTTAAATGTTAGTATAACCCTCTGAGATTATACAACTTGATTCACTAGTTATCTAAAACATTTGAATGGTTCCGTTAAATGCTTAAATGTTGACTATTATGCCCTTTTCACCTTAAAACATGATTTTTGAAAATGTAAAAGAGTGGACACCTTAGTTACTGATTTATAAACTTGTACCTAAAATTTGAAATCAGTTTGAAGTCTATATTAAGAGTTATGCTCATTAGCGTAATTAGAAAGCTTCTTAGTAATTAAATGGAATAATTAGCTTATAGCCTATCTAAACCCATTTTTTTGATACCAAACTATTTACCCACTGATATAATATAATATTTTGGGATTTTTGGAAATTATTATTTATTTTTAGGCTGAGCATAACTTAGAGTTCTAAGCTTAATTCGGTTATTGTCGGTTTTGCCCTTTTGGGCTATAAAATGAGTTTTACAAATCCTTTTGATACCAAACCTTTTTCCACTGATCTAATATAATCAATAAAATGTTTTGAGCTTTCTGGAATAATAAAAATATCAGCTTTCCTTTAAAAACCCGGAAATGGCTCCAAATCGTCTTTTAAGCGTTTTTAATGCATAATATGTGTTAAGACTATTTTAAACTTATAAGGTTTGATGTCTACTGATGTATTCAGTAAATTTTTATATTTTAACAGTAAGCAAAAGTTTTAAACTCAGTTTTCCAGTTTTGACCTTTTAGGCTTATGTGAAATTACCAAAATGCCCCTACGGTGCATAATATGGTTATAATTAATAAATTTCACATATATATGATACCCTACTGTTATAACTTATTAAACTAAGTATTTTTACTGATTATATCAGACCTGTAACTCAGATTAATATTTAAACTCTTTCATAACCTTTTAAATGACCAAAATGCCCTTACGGGGCATAGTTTGAGTTTAAAATCATTTTGGGCATAATAAAAGATATCTTACTGATGTCACAACATATTTAAGGCATATTGTCACACCCCGACCACGTAAAACATCAAATCATTGCGGAAACGTCGGGGAGTGTTGTAACAGAATTATTGTTCCACAACCATGGTAATTAAAATAATATTTTATTCATAACCAAAGGTGGAATTCCATTGTCTCAAAACAAGAACCAAAGAGTTACAATGTCTTAAACATAAAGAAACAAGGAGTACATAACATGTTTTATCTAGTCTAGCTTCATTTTATTGTCACTAAGGCCCAAGTCCACCCTAGCGTGTCACGAACATCCTATGCGTTTGCTCCTGAAACACATGTGAACATAGGTACGTCAGCATAAAAATGCCTGTGAGATACATAGGTTTTTGTGAAAATAGGATTCATGACTTAAGTTTAAGAAAATGTTTAATAGAATTCAGTCACGAACCTTGTAAATTGTTTTGTTTTGTAAATCATTGAAAAGCGATAAAAATCAGATGATATGTATAAGTAAAAGAATAATGTATGGTTAAATGAATAACCAAGTAAAATAAGTTTTATAAAATAAACTGTTTTGTAAAACAAAGTCTTGTGAAAAATATGTCATTTGTGTAAAAATGTATAAATCCATATTGAATGATTTAAATAACGCTACGACATGTAATGCAATATGATGCGTGCAAGTGTGTATATGTTTTAGATGTATATTTTAAGCCCTTTTTACACTTTTAGCCAAGTTTTAAATTTATAAAACACGATATTTACTAACACTAAACACACATATGGGCAAGTGCACCCATCGTGGATGTAGTATAGTGTTGGTAAGATACCGAGGTCGTCCAAGGACACAAGAGCTTTTAGTACCGGTTTATCCTCAACGTCTAACCAAATCAAAATGTTAGAAAAGATTTTTAAACTAAGAAAATAAAACTAACTAAAGGCTGAAAAATAAAAATAAAAACAGATAGACAAGATGAATCACTTGGATCCGACTCGTGTATTAGTATAACCTTTGATTATTTTCGCACTTTTGCACTTGTTTAAGAGATTATCTTAGTTATTGTAGTAGGCCCCTCTTTTGAAGGCGACGTTACCCTCAACCCAGTAGTTAGAGTCAGCAAGGATACAATCCTAAAGGGTCGGATTATTGAAAGATAATGAATTAAGTTATTAATGCAAATTATGGTAGGCCCCTCTTTTGGAGGTGACGTTACCCTCGACTAAGTAGTCTGAGTCAGCAGGGATACAGCCCTAAATAGCCGGGTTATAGTATTAATAGTAGTTAACTTATGAGGGGGTCAAAGAGTTTGGATCCCCGCCATCCAATACCTTTAGGTATTGGAGGAGATCCTACTAAATTTGACCCAGGTCCCTTGCAGGACCTCTAAACGCTGAACAAGGGCAAGACCCTTACCAAACCGTTCCCTTAACCCCCGACCAGGTAGCCAACATACCTCCATATAGACCGTGGAGATATGAATGGTGAAAATCTTTTATTTTATATAGACAGTAAAATAATGCCAAGACACCACGGACAAACGATAAGGAAGAATCACCTTCAACATAAGCAACTAGTTATTAAAGTCATTAACACAAAACCAAATAAAAAGTGCAAAAGATATAAAAAGTATTATACTAAACACTTGTCTTCACCAAGTGATGTAAGAGACTTAGGCAAACATGGCCTTGATTGTCAAGAACTCTTACGATCACTCTTGGATCCCGAGACGACTCACACACTCTATGATGGACAATGGATGATGGTGGTGGATGATGGTGTTGTGATGGTGGTGGGTGGTGGATGAAGTGTGAGAGAGGTGGTGTGCCAAGGGATAAGTTGCAATGAAACCAAGCACTCATATTTATAGGCTGAACAGAAGCCTGGGCACGGCCCCGTGTCCGCTGGACACGGCCCCGTGCCCGTCAGACAATCTCTCTCCTCATTAATTGTAATTCGCAATTACAATTAATGCGCCTGCAGTACTTTCGCCACGCCCCCGTGTTCACTGGGCACGGCCCCGTGGTGGGCAATAGAAGCTTCTATAGGTTTGTCTTATCTGCTGCTTCTTGGGCATGGCCCCGTGCTGGCTGAGCACGGGGCGTGTTCAGTCTTCTTTCTTCTCTGTTTTGCTTGGGAGGATGCTGTCGAGGGGTCGGACAATCCACTTATGTTCCTTTTCTTGTATTTATGTTAGATTTAGCTGCCTTTTTGCTTCTTTTGTTAATTTGAGCTCATTTAATCCTGAAAATACAAAAGGAAGACAAAAACACTCTTTTTCCAACATTAGTACTTAAAAAGGGTTAGTTTTATGCCTCATTTGATGTAATTTATATGTTGCATTTTACATACATCAAATATCCCCACACTTGAATTTTTGCTTGTCCTCAAGCAAAACTCTTTAATATGTGGCTTACACTCCCAAATGGAACGGGTAGAAGAGAAGGTTTTGGCTTGTCATAGAGTGTCGGGAATCCAAGATCTTTATTGGGTTTATTTTTATTTATTTACAATCCTATTCGTTATGATTTATTTAGAACGTTTCATAAGAGAAATTACTTATTTGGGCATAACATGCCTTTTTAAAATTCCCTTTATATACAAGTTCACATACCTCACGGGAGAAATCACTCACACTTGGCCGAAGGTATCTTTTTTAGTGAATCACTCGAGAGCGGCATGAATCTTATTCCTACCATAGGCTTGCCAAGCAATCAATC
This sequence comes from Helianthus annuus, assembly GCF_002127325.2. NCBI lineage: Eukaryota > Viridiplantae > Streptophyta > Magnoliopsida > Asterales > Asteraceae > Helianthus > Helianthus annuus. Next base: position 35,107,414 of record NC_035445.2, on the reverse strand, counting down.
CTCCTCCTTTTTAACTTTTTACCTTTGCAAATATCAAGAGGACTTTTTTGGGTAAAGGCTTGGGCTAAAGGTGGGTAGTTGGGTTAGTGGTTAGTAGAAAAGGGCGAAAATCGTAAAAAGCGTCGGTTTTCAAACAAGCTTTTGTTTTAGGAGCTTTGTTTGTTTATTTCTAACTTCATTGTAAAATTCTCTCTCTCTCTTTTTTTTTTAGTCACACGAAAACCGAGCTTGTTACTAAAATAAAGGGTAAAAATAAAAAGGGTTTTTGGTGGGTAAAAAGGGTTTTGGGTTAAGAAATGAAAAGGTTTAGGCTCAAAGGGGTTAACTAGGGGGAGTTTTTGGGTAGGTGAAAAGAAAAATAAAAATAATGGTTTTGAAAGAAAAAGGGTTAGTCTTAATGCCTCCATCATTTACTTACTTGGGTTTAAGTTGGTAAGGACCGGGAATGAATTGTCGTGGCAAGTTCTAGAGTCGTAAGAACCAAGCGGCTATTCACACAAGAAACGAAAAATGAGCATTTAGCGTAAAGATGTATATTTGTATGCTCAATAAAGGCTCAAAACTCACTTTTGTGGGAATGAGTTTTTATGTGATCAAGTATATATAATCGAATTTTAACTAAGCTTGTCATGCCGTTTCATAATTTTCTTATGTTGGTTCTTTTTATCACGACGCTATCGGTTGTAAATTTGTAAAAATATAACCTTGTTAGTCTTAGAATTCCCAACTTAAACTTTAGACAAGTAAAAAAAAAATTTTGAAAAAATTTGGGGTGATTAGCGGTTCCAATAGAGTTTTGTGTAAGGCTTGTTATTAGGACTTGCAAAATTCAAGGTTTTAGCATCCCCCCACACTTAAATTACACATTGTCCTCAATGTGTCCCAAAAATAAATTTTTAGGTTGATTGAATGTGTAACATGGTGTTAAAAGCAAAAATTTATGTTACTGGCAGTCTGGACACGGCCCCGTGCCCGTTGGACACGACCCCGTGGTCAACTGCCAGTAATGAAAACTTACAGAAGGTGGACACGGGGGCGTGTTGGCTAGGCACGGCCCCGTGTCTAGCAAAAATCTGCAGAAAAGTAAACAAACAGCAGGTCTGGGAGGTGGGCACGGGGGCGTGTCGGCTGGACACGTCCCGGTGTGGACTGTCTGTAAGCCTGAAAAATAGGTTTCTTCCTCCGGTTTCCCCATCCCGGCTTCGTGAGTGCTAATGCTTAGCACTCTAAGCCTTGGTTTGTACCTGTTTCATCACTAAATACCACACTAAGCAATACCAACATCCTAAATTACCATAGTTAATTATTCAAATCATAGAGTAAAAGAAAGATAAAGCAGAAAATAAAAGAAGTTAAGGAAAGTAAATTGTTCAACACTTGGCACGCACGCCACAAATTGTTTCGATAGATAAAGGGACCTTAACCTGTGGGCTACCCATCAACCCGCTCCTGCTCCTTCAACCCCCTAGTCCATGTCCTCATCGCTGTCATCACCTCCATCCCCATGACCCGCCATGTACTCCCGGATACTGCCGATGTCGTCTTGTATATCGTTGATGTTTCGTTCGATAGCTCCGACCCGGTGGTATGTAATTGTTGGCAAGGTTGTAGGTGTTCCTGGTGCACATGAGGTTTTCCTGCAAAAGATCATGTAAACTTTGAAGGTTAGGAAAACCGCCTCCTTGTGAGGAGGATTGACCCGGATCACCATGGGGTTGATACTGGTAATGAGGAGGTGGAGCGTGAAGAACTAGGGCCTCCTGTGGGTTCCATGCATGGCCTTGCATCCTCTGAAAGCTTACTGATCTGTCTTCCGCCTCGTAAAGTAGGTTCATGATGTGGCAAATGTGATAATCAACTCGTCCCGACCATGGGCTCCTTTCAAAGGACCTAGGGATGCGAATGAAGTGCTTGAAGAGGCGGTACACCCATCCTCCAAAGAAGATAGGTGTTGGTGCACGAGCAAGATGGTTCAGATGCATGTTTCATAGCAGGAGATATGGAACATCGAGGGCCCTTCGGTTGTGGATGCAGTGAAGGACTACCAAATCTTTCAACCCCACAACGCCACTACTGTCGTGTCGTTGGCTAAGAGAGTAAGTGAGGAGCCTATGAATGTAGCGATAAAGCGGATCCCTCAGCTTAGTACTCTTGGTGCTGCTGGGGTTGTAGATTCCTTCACCGATTTGGGCCCATGCGGCTTGACGTTCATTTTCATCCAAATCTCGTAACCCCCCGGTATTTTCCTCATTCCCCGATTCTTCTTCCGCGTACAGTCCCACTATCGCCCCGAATTGTGCCATAGAGATCGAGTATCTTGTCCCACCACATCGAAATGCAACCCCTTCGTTGTCGAACGGGTCACACCTTGAAGTGAAGGTAAAGGTACTATAGAACTCCATGGTGCATTGATGCACCGACCGAAGCCTAGTGGTTAATGCAACTCTTAGTGGTCCCGTAACGATGTTGTTGAATCGGTCGAGCTGGTTTACCAAGGTTAAAAGGTCCGTGCACGCTTGTCTGGGGTACTCCTCGGGCCTTGTTTGAAGTAACTCGTATCTTGCCCTAGCGTCGAGCTCATTCGCGTTAAACCTTGTGAACTTCGACATCTGAAAGAATACACCAAAAGTTAGCACGAAACAGTGAGATTTTCGAAAGAAACTGCAAACAGTAGGCTGGACACGGCCCCGTGTTCAGCGGGCACGACCCCGTGTCTAGAAGTCTGTTACTCAAAAACTTCATTTTTCGTCCCGGTCCCGAAAATCTGAAAATTTTTAGCCAAGTAGGAGCGGTTTCCCCAGAAAATGAAACCCCAAGTGCCGTTTTTCCCAAAACAACCCGTTTACCCCTTCAATTTTATCTTTTTCGGTTCAAAAACAAGGGTTTGAGGTTTTTAGTGAGAAATCGGGCAAATCTATCAACAATACAAGTGTATTTACTTCCCATTACACTAATCTAAACTAATACTAACAGATTATATCAAAAATTTGAGGTTCGATCCGAATGAACTTGAAGAACCCTAGATTTTTCCCCAAATTTTTGATGTTTAACTACTTGCAAGTAACTAATCTAACTACAAATGATGATAGAATCATACCTTGATGTTGTTAAACGTGGAGGTAATGTTGGAAATCTGCGGAAAATCGCCTTGAACCAGAGCGTTTTCGGCAAAACGGGGCGTGTGGAATGAGGTAACTGTTATGAAAAGAGGGTATTATCCCGATAGTTGCGTCGACACGGCCCCGTGTCCAACGGACACGGCCTCGTGCCGAGCAAAGTTTTTTTTTGTGCTCGTGTGAGTGCCCATTTTTCCGAAAACATGGTTAGAAGACTTACCGGTTTCAATGTATACTCACTTGTTCGTAACATACTAGGTATAATGTGGGTGCTTTTCATTCGTTAACCGTTTGAAGCGAGATCTCTTCCTCCTCGTCCTCAATGGATCCTCGATAGAGTTTCAACCGTTGGCCATTGAATTTAAATTGAATCCCATTTCGAGCTTTAATTTCTACTGATCTTTGGCAAGCATCACATGTCTTTACAAGATCTTGTGAATCTTTGTAAATGGTGGGCCAATAAAATCCTGAATCAAATACCTTTCGTGCGTTACTAGCGGCACCATGATGTCCTCCGTATGGACCTTCATGACAGTGGCGGAGAATTCTTCTCGCTCCGCTACCATGGACACACCTTTGGATGAGTTGGTCGGCACACATTTTGAAAAGATAAGGGTCTTCCCAAAAGTAATGCTTTACATCGGCAAAGAATTTCTTTCTTTGATGATGTGGCCATCCTTTGGTGACTATACCGCTAGCTAAGTAATTAGCATAGTCGGCATACCATGGTTCTTGTCTGCTTTCCACCATTTCCAAGGACTCTGTGGGAAATTTTTCGTTGATCTGCTCGTCCCTGGTTGCCTCCAAAGCTGGGTCTTCTAGGCGTGAAAGATGATCTGCAGCAGTATTTTCTGCTCCTCTTTTGTCTTTGATTTCAATGTCGAATTCTTGGAGGAGTAGAATCCATCTGATCAAACGGGGTTTTGCATCTTGTTTCTTGAAGAGGTATCGGATAGCTGCATGATCTGTATAGACTACATTTTTAGAAAGAACAAGGTAAGAACGGAATTTATCAAAAGCAAATACCACAGCTAGTAACTCTTTTTCAGTAGTTGTGTAATTTTCTTGTGCATCGTTAAGTGTTTTACTAGCATAATAAATTGGGTGGAAATGCTGTTCTTTTCTTTGTCCCAAGACTGCTCCAACAGCAAAGTCACTTGCATCACACATGATTTCGAAAGGAAATTTTCAATCAGGGGCTATCATGATAGGTGCATTGACTAGCATTTCCTTAAGGGTTAGAAATGCTTAATTGCATTCCTTGTTAAAGATGAAAGGTGCATCTTTTTCAAGTAATTTTGTTAGAGGTCTTGAAATTTTTGAAAATTCATTGATAAACCTTCTATAAAATCCGGCATGCCCTAGGAAACTTCTGATTGCTCTAATGGAGGATGGTGGGGGTAATCGAGAAATAGTTTCTATTTTTGCTCGATCAACTTCCATTCCTTCGCTTGAGATTTTGTGACCGAGTACTATTCCCTCTGTTACCATGAAATGACATTTTTCCCAGTTAAGGGCGAGGTTAGTTTCCTCACATCGGGATAGCATTCGTTCAAGGTTATCGAGGCATTGGTCATATGAATCTCCAAAGATAGAAAAGTTGTCCATGAAGACTTCCATTGTCTTTTCTATCATGTCATGGAAAATGGCCACCATACAACGTTGGAATGTTGCTGGTGCATTACATAGACCGAATGGCATGCGTCGATAGGCGAAAGTTCCGTAGGGGCATGTGAAAGTTGTCTTTTCTTGGTCTTCAGGTGCTATTGGAATTTGAAAGTAACCTGAAAAACCATCCAAGAAACAGTAAAATTTATGACCGGATAGTCATTCTAACATTTGATCAATGAAGGGTAAAGGAAAGTGGTCTTTCCTTGTTGCTTCATTTAATCGTCTATAGTCTATACAAACTCTCCATCCTGTGACGGTTCTTGTCGGTACTAATTCATTTTTTTCATTAGTTATTACCGTCATACCTCCTTTCTTTGGGACTACTTGGACGGGACTTACCCATGGACTATCAGAGATAGGATAGATTAGTCCGACGTCAAGTAGCTTGATGACCTCATTTTTAACCACTTCTTGCACATTGGGATTTACTCTTCGTTGTGGTTGTATTACTATTTTGTAGTCATCATTCATTAGAATTTTGTGCGTGCACATGGAAGGATTTATTCCTTTAATATCTACAAGCTTCCAAGCGATCGCATTTTTGTGTTTTTTAAGAAGATTAACCAATTTTTCTTTTTCTACGCTACTTAATTTAGACGAAATAAGTACAGGTAAATTACCATCTTTGTCTAGAAAAGCATATTCCAAACCCTTAGGAAGTTCTTTGAGCTCAATGGGTGGGTCTTTAGGAGACACCTTATTTTGTGGCTCATCTAGATCAAGAACCTTAAAGGTTTGTTCTATGGCGACCTCTTCTCCAACAAAGTGGTCATCTTCTTCAGTTGTATCGGGTGGCTCATCTTCATCTTCAATTAGGGGTCATTATTGCCAAAAGGATATTTCATTGAACGCTCAAGATCTATGTTCCTTTTGAATGCCCCTAATTGAAGAGGTAGATTGTTAAATTTCCGGTTTTTCAAAGCTTCATGAGTTTTTACAAAAGGTTTTCCCAAGACTAGAGGAGCGTCATCGAGGATGACAAAGTCGGTTGGAATAACCATTTGATTTGTTTGAACCAAGACATCCTCAACTACACCGATTGATTTTATTACCTTCCGATTGGATAGAAAAATGGGTATTTGAAGTGGAGCAAAATTACTAATATTAACTTTCACATCACATTAGTTAACTTAACACTTACCATTTCTTCATTTTTAGTTTTAGTGTTTAGCTCTTTTAAAAGCTTAGCATGAGGGGTAACTAAACAATGATTTTCGAAAGAAGGTGACAAGAGATTAATTTCTTCTAAATCAGACTCTTCTTGAATTTTATCGTTATCGACCTTACCTTTTTCGTTGTGTAGCTCATGAGTTAGTTTTTCACTTATTTGTTCTTCCATTTTTAATTCCTCAATTATCGTTTCTTCCTTTTTTTAATTCTTCTCTTGCGCGGGACTCCTCTTCCCTTGCGCGAGATTCTTTTATGCATCTTTCGATAAATTTGAGTTTTTCTATTATCCTATCGGCTATGTCGGTGATAGAGTAAGGATCGGGATCCTCGAAGTTTGAATCCGGTTGTTCGATCCTTGGTTCCTCATAGTACTTATATGAAGTAGATGGTTCATACCATTGTTCTTCATGATAAGTATATGATGGATAAGGGTCGAAACTTTGTTCTCCATAGTACTCATATGAGGTGGGTTGTTCACGCCATGGTTCCTCATAATAAGAGTATGAAGGTGGTGGCTCATATCTTTAGTCCTCAAAGTATGAGTATGAAGGCCCATACCTTGGTTCATCAAAATATGAGTATGAGGAAGAAGGTTCATACCTTTGGTCTTCATAGGATGTGTATGAAGTTGATGACTCGTACCTGGGCTCCTCATAATGGTTGTATGAAGTGGATGGTTGGAACAAGTTACAATATTGTACCGAGTGCGGGTTACCACAATTAGTGCAATAGTCTTTCATATAATCATCCTCCTCATAGGTGTGGTTGTAGCCTCCTGAGTATTGATCCATAAGAATCACTCAACAGACCACAACTTAGTCTAGTGACTAGAAAAGAAAAATAAAGACGGAAACAGAAGGCTGGACACGGCCCCGTGTTCAGTGGACACGGCCCCGTGTACAGGATCTGTATCTGGGCGTTTTAATTAAAATTACTGGTCTCGTTGAGCACGGGGGCGTGTTTGGTGGACACGGCCCCATGTTCAGACTCTGTATCTGGGTATCTAACTAAAAATATGCAGCACGGGGGCGTGTTCAGTGAGCGCGAGCCCGTGTTCAGGCTACTGTAAATGCAAACTAAACTAAAATGCAGAAAAATGTGCGCGCGTTTTAAAAAGGTTTTGAAAAACTGAATAGGCCGTCGATTTTAAACTTTCTTAAAATCCTTGTGTCCCCGGCAACGACGCCAAAAACTTGATGCGTGCAAGTGTGTATATGTTTTAGATGTATATTTTAAGCCCTTTTTACACTTTTAGCCAAGTTTTAAATTTATAAAACACGATATTTACTAACACTAAACACACATATGGGCAAGTGCACCCATCGTGGACGTAGTATAGTGTTGGTAAGATACCGAGGTCGTCCAAGGACACAAGAGCTTTTAGTACCGGTTTATCCTCAACGTCTAAACAAATCAAAATGTTAGAAAAGATTTTTAAACTAAGAAAATAAAACCAACTAAATGCTGAAAAATAAAAATAAAAACAGATAGACAAGATGAATCACTTGGATCTGACTCGTGTATTAGTATAACCTTTGATTATTTTCGCACTTTTACACTTGTTTAAGAGATTATCTTAGTTATTGTAGTAGGCCCCTCTTTTGAAGGCAACGTTACCCTCAACCCAGTAGTTTGAGTCAGCAAGGATACAATCCTAAAGGGTCGGATTATTGAAAGATAATGAATTAAGTTATTAATGCAAATTATGGTAGGCCCCTCTTTTGGAGGTGACGTTACCCTCGACTAAGTAGTCTGAGTCAGCAGGGATACAGTCCTAAATAGCCGGGTTATAGTATTAATAGTAGTTAACTTATGAGGGGGTCAAAGAGTTTGGATCCCCGCCATCTAATACCTTTGGGTATTGAAGGAGATCCTACTAAATTTGACCCAGGTCCCTTGCAGGACCTCTAAACGCTGAACAAGGGCAAGACCCTTACCAAACCCTTCCCTTAACCCCCGACCAGGTAGCCAACATACCTCCATATAGACCGTGGAGATATGAATGGTGAAAATCTTTTATTTTATATAGACAGTAAAATAATGCCAAGACACCACAGACAAACGATAAGGAAGAATCACCTTCAACATAAGCAACTAGTTATTAAAGTCATTAATACAAAACCAAATAAAAAGTGCAAAAGATTAAAAATAAAAAGTATTATACTAAACACTTGTCTTCTCCAAGTGATGTAAGAGACTTAGGCAAACATGGCCTTGACTGTCAAGAATTCTTACGATCAATCTTGGATCCCGAGACGACTCACACACTCTATGATGGACAATGGATGATGGTGGTGGATGATGGTGTTGTGATGGTGGTGGGTGGTGGATGAAGTGTGAGAGAGGTGGTGTGCCAAGGGATGAGTTGCAATGAAACCAAGCACTCCTATTTATAGGCTGAACAGAAGCCTGGGCACGGCCCTGTGTCCGCTGGAGACGGCCCCGTGCCCGTCTGACAATCCCTATCCTCATTAATTGTAATTCGCAATTACAATTAATGCGCCTGTAGTACTTTCGCCACGCCCCCGTGTTCACTGGGCACGGCCCCGTGGTGGGCAATAGAAGCTTCTATAGGTTTGTCTTATCTGCTGCTTCTTGGGCACGGCCCCGTGCTGGCTGAGCACGGGGCGTGCTCAGTCTTCTGCCTTCTCTGTTTTGCTTCGAAGGATGCTGTCGAGGGGTCGGGCAATCCACTTATGTTCCTTTTCTTGTATTTATGTTAGATTTAGTTGCCTTTTTTCTTCTTTTGTTAATTTGAGCTCATTTAATCCTGAAAATACAAAAGAAGACAAAAACACTCTTTTTCCAACATTAGTACTTAAAAAGGGTTAGTTTTATGCCTCATTTGATGTAATTTATATGTTGCATTTTACACACATCACAATACAAGCACTTATATATAGGAAGTACCAACGGCGTATCCACCATGCTTGTATCACATTACACACGTCTCGTTACTTAAATCACTTACCCAAACAAACCACCAATGTAAATTACCCATGTCTAAACCATTTGTCAAATGTCTTTGTGAAAACCATGTCAAAATGTTTATGTCAAAATGTTGTCCAAGAAATGTGTATATCAATACCAAAATGTCTATGTCAAATATCAATCATGTAATGTGTAAACAAAATGTCATGTATGGTAAGTGAAAATATGTATCAACTAAACCATAGGTAAAAATGCACAAAACAATGTATTGAAGTAAAACGTGGTTTAAATCAATGTTATGCTTTGTGGGAATGCATGATATACTGAATACAGACATTTATGCGGTATTGTGAAAATGCATACATCCAAGCCTTGCGACTGTGGTGATAAACCCTTAAACAAATTAAGGGTCTATCTGTGTTATGTTTTAATCGAATTCGGTCATTCCTTCCATCCAAACATACCTAGGATGTCAGGAATGGGAGTTGTCAATTCATATGGTACCATTACCTACTAACGAGCAGCGTGATCAAAGTTAATGAATGTATATGGTCCCACTTAAACAAACCAAATGTTATACCCAAAATGTAAGCATGTGATGAAAATGTACTAAGCATGATGAACATACATAGCATGTGATGTAAAACAAATGCACTAAGTATGATGAACATACATAGTGTGAAAAGGTAATGTAAAACAATGTACTAAGTATGTACACAATGGACATACATAGCAAAAACACAATGAAAGCATGTACTATATGTGTACTATTGAACATAACAAGCATATGATATGAAAACATGGAAAGCATGAAAGTAACAAGTAGGCACATGTGTTTCACCCCAAAATGTTTGGAAGATAGTAAAAGAGGGGTACTATGTACTCACTTGAGATTGCTTAATAGAATTTAGATATCCACCAAGCAAGCTAGAAGATCACTGATTCAAACGGCACCTAATATAGGCATCTATATTAATAAACGGACCTATCGGAGGATCGGGTAGTACGAGGGTTTGTAAACCAAATAAGTGTGGGAACTTATGTAATATGGTTTAACAAAGCCTACATACTAAAACGAAACTTATCCTAAGTGCTTTTGACCCGTTACGACCCGCTTAGGTAGCTTACGCCACTTTAACGCGTCGTTCGCGTAAAACGCGTTCGGAATGCCTAACTAGCCCTATGACAAGCAAGATATGCCTTAACATGTTTAATATTGTTTCCAAATCAGTTTAGATGTCAAAAATTTCGTTACATAGGCTTAAAATGAATTTTAGTGCAAAAAGGGTATTTTGGTAATTTACCTAAGGCATAAGAACTACTTATCATACAACTACTTAAACGACGGGACCATAAGGTATAACCTCGGAAGGTTATTCCCTATACACTATGGTCACCTAATATGTTTGGTCGGATCCTAAAGATTGACCAAATGGGTCGGGTTCGAAAGTATAAGCGATTGATTAGATCGCTTACCTTTACGACCCTAAACAAGCACAATTCTAAAAGCGACGAGCTAAACATGCTACAACATGTTTAGTAAGGTTAAAAAACAGGTTTGGTATTAAAACAAACGGTTTTAATACCCTAGAGTAGTTTGGTTACAAAATACGCGAGAAAACGTATTTTGGCTGAAACTACGACTCGTCATTGAGCCTAAATAACTTGGTAATCAGTAGGTATAGTCAGTAGGGACTATAACCATCGTGATTACGCTCACGTTATGAAGTTCAAACGAACTTCGCGTTGACCATAAACTGGTCAATGCAGAAAGTTAAACACGGTTTGACTTTAACGCTAAAACGAACGAAAAGCACGAAAGAATACTTACAGAAGGTCCCCGCAAGATTGATATTCCAAGTATTTCTCAGGTATGAAGTGTTCTACACTTCAACTTAGAGAAAATCTCAGAATTCAAGTGGGTTTTGCACAAGAGATTGAAGGGTATTTATAGACTTGGTAGAGTCGTTAGGATCGTTCCTCGAAATCCGAGATTCAATCCTAGCCTTACACATCGAGCCCATAGATTTACAAAAAACAGGGGAGCCCCTAGAAATGCCCCAAAACCATGTGCAAAGGTGGGATCAAGCTGGAAATAGCTGGAAAACACTTACTGCTGATCTGGGCATGGCTTACGGACCGTAAGCATCCCCATACGGTCCGTAAGGACCCTGCAGACCAGCTATGTTTCAATTTTGGCAGTTTAGGTCCCTGTGCGCGTATGGTTGCGTTTTGGCACTTCTAACACCCGTTAAACCCATTTTTAAGCTCTAAAAGGATGTTAAAGTATAGGGAACATGAAATATGCTCAAAAATATGCAGGATGTCGGTTCGTTTGGCCATACGATTGCGTTGTTCGGTAAATTACGACGGAAGTCGTAACGGACGCAAAAACGGTCCAAATTACGCGACGAATGGATTTTCGACAAACCAATCACTAAAATATAATATTTTAATGATTTCATAAATTTTTGGATGTCCGAATGTATTTAGAACGTAAGTTATGCGCGAAAATGCAAACTTAGGCACTTTTTGACGCTTTTAGTACCTGAATGACCCAAAAGTTTATTTTAGCACACCGAACCCCTCAAAGCCTATTTCTAAGCTATGTAAAGGATATTTGTGACAACTCGAACCTTAGACTTACTTTGTGTAACGTTACGTGCTAATGTGAAAGTTTACTATTTAATGATTTCATGAAATGTTATGTGCTTGATGTGTTACGAGTGTTGTATGTATGCTATATGAATGTTACATGACCGGATCGCACAACACACACACACCCACACTTGATCGCACAAAGCCATTTGGGCTTTACACCTTGTACGCGGGTCCATAGGGCACCCGAATGGGGTTCGGCCCACTTGTTTTGCACGCAAACAAGCATCCATCTAGGGGTTTTGTTCTTTCACTTGTTACAATTCTCACACACACACAAACCCTAGACTTCCTATCTCTCTCTCTACTCGACGGCAACAACACAAGTCAACCGAAGACTATTGTTCGGATCACCTTTGCTGCCATTAATCGGTTAGTATGTTTTGATTGTATGATCCATGTATGATTCGGATGAGTATTGCTAGTGTTTAAACTAAACCGATTTGATGTTGCTACGCCTTGCATGCGTGTTGATGATGTTTGATCGTTGTTGATGTTCTTGCTATTTGGTTTGCTTAAATGTCGTGTATTGATTTAGGTTGTATAGAATGATGCTTGGTAATCGGCTGTTTACTTGTGTTAACCGGCTGTGATATGAATTGAACCCGTATGTTATGTGTAAAGTTCTAGGGTTGATTCAATTAGATGGTATGGAATAGATTAGTGTTCATGAATGTTTGATTAGGGTTCATGAGAAAACCGGTTGATTATTGCCCATTTGATCGATGATTGCTTGAAAGAGAAACTGTTAATTGATTTGATGATAATCATGGAAACCGGTTAATTGTTGATTGATTTCGATATACTTGGAAACTGTTAATTGTTGCAACCGATCGCATAAGATCCGGGTATTTAAACTGATCGCACAACACCTGGTGGATCGCACAAGCTAGTGTGGATCGCACAAGGTGTTGGGCCACACACAAGTTATATGTTTATTTAACTGTTGGGCCGGACAGCCCAAAGATCGACCACACAACCCACTAGGATCGCACAAGGCCTAAGGGTAACTATTGGGCCGTAGCTTTGGGCTGGGTAAGTAGCTGGACCGCACAAGTATTATGAATTTCTTAACTGTTATGTGTTACTATTTGGGCCGAGGGTATGCTGGGTTGGGCTGGACGGGTCGCACAACCCCAATGGGACGCACAAGACATGTCCAGTCGCACAAAGAGTAAAACTGTTTAACTGTTGGGCCTCAAGCCCAATCCTAATTGCACAATCCGTATGAATCGCACAATGTCATTTATATGTTATTTATTGGGCCGAGTAGGTGTAGTTGATCTGTTATGATTATTTGGGCTTCTTGACATTACTTGACTGCTAAGATGTTGCCATGATCAATACGTGATTATTAACGTGTTAACTTGTATGAAACGTACGTGCATTACTTGAACCAAACCTGACTTGTATGGTAACCCTGTTAGGACGTGGTTGACCACTTTAGTTCAAGAACCTTTTATTGTGTATCTGCCGAGCAACCCAAGGTGAGTTCACACAGCCAAGGCATGGGGTTCCCAGGGTGGGAATGGGATTGAATGAATTATACGTACATACTTAGTTAATGGAACTTAATGATACGAGTCCTCAGGGTGAGGATGGTGAATGATAAGATACGGCTAGACTAGTATACCTACTTGAACAGATCTTCGCACACACGCCAAGGGTTGGCTGCGATAATTATGACTGATCTTCGCACACATGCCTCGGGAAGGCTGCGAACTATACATATTAGAACTTCGCACACATGCCAGGGTGGCCAGCGATACAAATATACATAGTCTAGGATATTTGGGAGTATTAACCCAAATCTTCGCATACATGCCGAAAGGGCCCGCGATGGAAACCAATACTATACATGAACAATGAACGAACTAATACGATGCATGATTAGATGAACGAACGCAATGCTTGCTATACCATTTCTATTACTGAACTTACTTTCTGTGAACTCGCTCAACTAGTTGTTGACTCTCTGCTGCATGCCTTGCAGGACCTTAGGTACATTATGGAGCTTGCACAGGGAGGAGCAGGTCGTTGTGGGCAAAGGATCGTGAATGCTATTTGAACACTTATGATGTTTCATACATTAATATTTATGTTTGGGTTACTTAAATGCTTCCGCTATACTTAACTATATTACATGTTCAATATGATTGGTGGTTAAGATCCTGGTCAGTCACGTCTCCAAGCGGTGGTACTCCGCATGTGGATTTTGGGGGTGTGACAGATTGGTATCAGAGCCATTGGTTATAGAGAACTTGGTTTTAATATGGGAAAACGTTTTTATTAAAACCAGACTATAACCAGAACAGTGCTCTCAACGATCCACAACGACGCTTCGCTCCACGTGCAAGACTCAACATCCTAGGTAATAAGGTTTATGTTTATTGCCTGTTTGCTAGAATTGCATAGAACTTTTCTCGCATTACGCTTAGATACACATGGCTTTATTACATGAGAACACCTACGTGCTTATGCTTTTCTGTCATCGCCCTACTCGCGAACCATTCTCACTTACGCTACTTTTACTATGAAGATCATGTCTGGACGAATTAACATGACTCAAGCCCAGCTAGAGGCTCTCGTTCAAGCTCAAGTTGCTGCGGCACTTGCAGCCGCACAAGCAGGTAGTATACCCTGCAGTATAGCACACACTAGGATCTATAGATCCTTCATTCCTAAACTAGCCCTTGTATTTAAACTTTGCCCTATTCGTACACAATAGGTCAACCAGCGCAGCAAGTTTGCACCTTTAAGAACTTCATGGACTGTCGTCCAAGTACCTTCAGCGGCACAGAGGGGGCAGTGGGACTCCTCCACTGGTTCGAGAAGCTAGAGTCAGTTTTCGAAATGTGTGAATGCCCTGAGGCTCGCAGGGTGAAATACGCCACTGGCACGCTAGAAGGAATAGCACTAACTTGGTGGAACGCCCAAGTTCAGATCTTAGGGTTGGCAGCTGCTAACGCCACACCCTGGAACGACTTCAAGGAACTCATTAAGAGGGAATACTGCACGCGTGATGACATCCACAAGTTAGAGAACGACCTTTATCACTTGAAAATGACGGGGTCAGAGATTGAAGCCTATACGAAACGGTCAAACGAACTGGCTATTCTATGTCCAACTATGGTGGACCCTCCAGTGAAGCGCATTGAGTTGTATCTCCAGGGACTTGCGCCAGAGATCCAGAGCCATGTTACATCGGCAAACCTCGACAACATCCAAGACATCCAGCGTCTTGCCCATCGACTCACAGATCAGGCAGTAGAACAGAACAAACTGCCCAAACGCGTCAGTGCAACTACTACTCCAGCTGCTACTTCTGCTACACCCAACGACAACAAACGGAAATGGGATGGGGATTCCAGCAGGGGATCAGTTTCCGTTCAGTCTCAAGCACAGCAACGCAGAACTAATGACTACCAGAATTCGAGTCAGCAATCATCTGGCAGTCAGGGACAGGGTGGATACCGGGGAGTACACCCACTATGCAACAAGTGTAACAGGCACCACAGTGGAAGGTGTCGCAAAGAACGTTGCCAGAGATCTCTCAAGCTAGGGCACGAAGCCAAAGATTGCAGAAGCTCACGGCCAACTAATCAGAACCAGCAACTTCCACCACCAGCTCCTCAGAACCCATAGCAGCAGCAGCCACAGCGTGGAAACCGGGGATGTTTCCAGTGTGGGGCTGAAGGTCACTACAAACGCGATTGCCCTCAGTTGAACCAGAATCAGAACCACAACAATAACCAGGGCAATGGGAACAACAACAACAACAATGGCAACGAGGCAAGAGGTCGAGCTTTCGTGTTAGGACGAGGAGACGCAATGAACGATATTTGAACTTATAACTTATTTTGGGTTTTCACTATTATGTTTATGCTACTCAAACAAAGTTTGGTTTGAACATCAATTGTTTTGGGTTTTATGAATTATTTTAACTACTATACTTTATGTTTGATATGATGGGTGGATTGATATTATTGAACGCACATGCCGTATTTATGGACCTTGTGAACAGGGTGTGCAAACCCTATCTTGACAAGTTCGTCATGGTATTCATCGACGCCATTCTAATCTACTCCAAGAGTCAGGAGGAGCACGAGCAGCACCTACACCTTATTTTGGAACTCCTACGGAAGGAACAGCTATACGCTAAGTTTTCGAAATGCGACTTCTGGCTTCGTGAAGTCCACTTTCCAGGCCACGTAGTGAACAAGGATGGGATCCATGTCGATCCATCCAAGGTAGACTCAATCAGAAACTGGCCTGCACCACGTACGCCAACGGAAATACGCCAATTCTTGGGTTTGGCGGGTTACTACAGACGGTTTATTAAAGACTTTTCAAAGATTGCTCCGCCGCTTACGCTACTGATACAGAAGGGTGTCACCTATCGCTGGGGAGAACCCCAGGAGACTGCTTTTCAGCACCTAAAGGATAGGCTTTGCAGCGCACCTATTCTCTCATTGCCAGAGGGCACCGACGATTTCGTAGTATATAGTGACGCATCCATCCAGGGTCTTGGATGTGTGTTAATGCAGCGCGACAAGGTTATTGCTTACGCTTCACGCCAACTTAAGATCCATGAACGGAACTACACGACGCACGATTTGGAGCTGGGAGCTGTTGTTTTCGCGCTTAAGATATGGCGACACTACCTGTACGGTACCAGGTGCACGATTTACACCGATCACAGGAGTCTCGAGCATATCCTTAAGCAATAGGATTCGAACATGCGTCAACGAAGAATGGGTTGAACTACTTAACGATTACGAATGCGCCATCAAGTACCATCCAGGCAAGGCCAATGTTGTGGCGGACGCCCTCATTCGGAAAGACACTTTACCTCGGCGCGTGCGAGCGCTACAGCTTACGATTCAGTCTAGCCTTCCTACACAGATACGAGATGCTCAGGCAGAAGCATTGAAGCCTGAAAACGTCAAGGCTGAAGCCTTACGCGGCTCACAACAACGATTAGGACAGAAGGCAAACGGCGCCTACTATGTAACGGGGCGTATTTGGGTCCCACTTTATGGCGGTCTACGCGAACTTGTAATGGACGAAGCTCACAAGTCTCGCTATTCGGTACATCCAGGATCGGATAAAATGTACCATGACATTAGAACTACTTATTGGTGGCCTAGCATGAAGGCCCACATCGCTACGTACGTTGGAAAGTGCTTGACCTGTGCAAGAGTCAAGGTTGAATACCAGAAACCAGCGGGCCTACTTCAGCAACCTAAGATACCGCAATGGAAATGGGAAGAAATTTCCATGGATTTCGTTACAGGCCTACCTAGATCCCAGCGGGGGAATGATACCATATGGGTGATCGTGGATCGACTCACCAAGTCTGCACACTTCCTAGCTATAAAGGAAACGGGCAAGTTCTCCACTCTCGCAGACGTCTATCTTAAAGAAGTTGTTTCGAGGCACGGAGTGCCCACATCCATCATTTCAGATCGCGATGCACGATTCACGTCAGAGCTATGGCAAGCGGTGCACAAATCTTTCGGCTCACGGTTAGACATGAGCACAGCTTATCATCCTCAGACGGATGGGCAGTCTGAGCGAACGATTCAAACTCTTGAAGACATGCTTCGGGCATGCGTTATCGACTTCGGCAACGGCTGGGAAAAGCACCTCCCTTGGGTGGAGTTCTCATACAATAATAGTTAGCACACCAGCATTCAAGCCGCTCCATTCGAGGCATTGTACGGGCGTAAATGCCGGTCACCTCTCTGTTGGGCAGAGGTGGGGGATAGTCAGATTACGGGTCCAGAGATTGTAGTGGACGCTATAGAAAAGATAGCACAAATACGACAACGCATGGCGGCAGCACGCGACCGTCAGAAAGCCTACGCGGACAAGCGTAGAAAGCCATTGGAATTTCAGGTCGGGGACCGGGTTTTATTAAAAGTTTCACCCTGGAAGGGTGTGGTTCGTTTTGGAAAACGGGGCAAACTAAATCCGCGGTACGTCGGACCGTTCGAAATCATTGAGAAAATAGGCAAAGTAGCCTACAAGTTGAACCTACCAGCTGAACTCGGTGCAATTCACAATGTCTTTCACGTGTCGAATCTGAAGAAGTGCCTATCAGATGAAACACTCATCATTCCTTTCAAGGAACTCACTATCGACGAGCGGTTGCAGTTCGTCGAGGAACCAGTTGAAATCACGGACCGGGATGTGAAGGTCCTCAAAAACAAGAGAATCCCTCTTGTTCGAGTACGTTGGAACTCCAAACGTGGCCCAGAGTACACCTGGGAGCGAGAAGACAGGATGACAGAAAAGTACCCCCAGTTATTCGGAACCAATGCAACCACAACTGAGGTTGAAGCTACTACTTCGAAATTTCGGGACGAAATTCCAGATCAACGGGGGGAGGATGTGACACCCCAGGAAAAACCAGTGAACGATTGAACTTACCTAGCTTCCTCAGTGAGTGCATACCAAATTTCGGGACGAAATTTCTATTTAGTTGGGGATAATGTGACAACTCGAACCTTAGACTTACTTTGTGTAACGTTACGTGCTAATGTGAAAGTTTACTATTTAATGATTTCATGAAATGTTATGTGCTTGATGTGTTACGAGTGTTGTATGTATGCTATATGAATGTTACATGACCGGATCGCACAACACACACACACCCACACTTGATCGCACAAAGCCATTTGGGCTTTACACCTTGTACGCGGGTCCATAGGGCACCCGAATGGGGTTCGGCCCACTTGTTTTGCACGCAAACAAGCATCCATCTAGGGGTTTTGTTCTTTCACTTGTTACAATTCTCACACACACACAAACCCTAGACTTCCTATCTCTCTCTCTACTCGACGACAACAACACAAGGCAACCGAAGACTATTGTTCGGATCACCTTTGCTGCCATTAATCGGTTAGTATGTTTTGATTGTATGATCCATGTATGATTCGGATGAGTATTGCTAGTGTTTAAACTTAACCGATTTGATGTTGCTACGCCTTGCATGCGTGTTGATGATGTTTGATCGTTGTTGATGTTCTTGCTATTTGGTTTGCTTAAATGTCGTGTATTGATTTAGGTTGTATAGAATGATGCTTGGTAATCGGCTGTTTACTTGTGTTAATCGGCTGTGATATGAATTGAACCCGTATGTTATGTGTAAAGTTCTAGGGTTGATTCAATTAGATGGTATGGAATAGATTAGTGTTCATGAATGTTTGATTAGGGTTCATGAGAAAACCGGTTGATTATTGCCCATTTGATCGATGATTGCTTGAAAGAGAAACTGTTAATTGATTTGATGATAATCATGGAAACCGGTTAATTGTTGATTGATTTCGATATACTTGGAAACTGTTAATTGTTGCAACCGATCGCATAAGATCCGGGTATTTAAACTGATCGCACAATACCTGGTGGATCGCACAAGCTAGTGTGGATCGCACAAGGTGTTGGGCCACACACAAGTTATATGTTTATTTAACTGTTGGGCCGGACAGCCCAAAGATCGACCGCACAACCCACTAGGATCGCACAAGGCCTAAGGGTAACTATTGGGCCGTAGCTTTGGGCTGGGTAAGTAGCTGGACCGCATAAGTATTATGAATTTCTTAACTGTTATGTGTTACTATTTGGGCCGAGGGTATGCTGGGTTGGGCTGGACGGGTCGCACAACCCCAATGGGACGCACAAGACATGTCCAGTCGCACAAAGAGTAAAACTGTTTAACTGCTGGGCCTCAAGCCCAATCCTAATTGCACAATCCGTATGAATCGCACAATGTCATTTATATGTTATTTATTGGGCCGAGTAGGTGTAGTTGATCTGTTATGATTATTTGGGCTTCTTGACATTACTTGACTGCTAAGATGTTGCCATGATCAATACGTGATTATTAACGTGTTAACTTGTATGAAACGTACGTGCATTACTTGAACCAAACCTGACTTGTATGGTAACCCTGTTAGGACGTGGTTGACCACTTTAGTTCAAGAACCTTTTATTGTGTATCTGCCGAGCAACCCAAGGTGAGTTCACACAGCCAAGGCATGGGGTTCCCAGGGTGGGAATGGGATTGAATGAATTATACGCACATACTTAGTTAATGGAACTTAATGATACGAGTCCTCAGGGTGAGGATGGTGAATGATAAGATACGGCTAGACTAGTATACCTACTTGAACAGATCTTCGCACACACGCCAAGGGTTGGCTGCGATAATTATGACTGATCTTCGCACACATGCCTCGGGAAGGCTGCGAACTATACATATTAGAACTTCGCACACATGCCAGGGTGGCCAGCGATACAAATATACATAGTCTAGGATATTTGGGAGTATTAACCCAAATCTTCGCATACATGCCGAAAGGGCCCGCGATGGAAACCAATACTATACATGAACAATGAACGAACTAATACGATGCATGATTAGATGAACGAACGCAATGCTTGCTATACCATTTCTATTACTGAACTTACTTTCTGTGAACTCGCTCAACTAGTTGTTGACTCTCTGCTGCATGCCTTGCAGGACCTTAGGTACATTATGGAGCTTGCACAGGGAGGAGCAGGTCGTTGTGGGCAAAGGATCGTGAATGCTATTTGAACACTTATGATGTTTCATACATTAATATTTATGTTTGGGTTACTTAAATGCTTCCGCTATACTTAACTATATTACATGTTCAATATGATTGGTGGTTAAGATCCTGGTCAGTCACGTCTCCAAGCGGTGGTACTCCGCATGTGGATTTTGGGGGTGTGACAATATTTAGAGTGTGTTTAACTTATGGGCATGTTCCAAAATGTTTGTTACAGTTCAAATTGGCATACTTTCGCAGTTTATCAATTTTAGTCCCTGTAAGCGAATAAACTAGATTTTGCCATACCAAAGTCTTCAAAACTTATTTCTAAGTTATGTAAAGGTTATTTAAGGTATGTTAAGCATAAATTGATGTTCCGGAGTATTCGTTGCGATAAACTGAGTACCTTTATGCACCAGTTTGCGTATAATTCTCCAGAAAGAGATATAGGGATTGAAATTGGATAAAAGTCAAAACATGAAAAACATCAAACACAAACAAACAAACATTGGGATCAAATAACTTTATTTCATTGATAACTGATTTGTTCACAATGATTACAAGCACAAATGTCACACATATTAACTTAGGAAACTTGTATATGATTCATTTGGTTACCCGTTACGCACTTTTCGCGTTCGGATCGGCTTATGTAACTAGTTTGCATATATTAGCCGAAACGGGTCAAACCATATCACTTTTTGTCTCAAAATCCAGAGTGTGTTTAGTTTACCCATATTGTACAAGTCTCCAAACTTGTCGGGTCTAAATCACATTCTATGCCGGTCTTCGCTTTATCATGTGTTTGAACCGTATCTATCTTTAAAACTAACTGGTCTAAGCTTAGACTAAATTAAAGACCCGTTAGGAATCTAATAGGTTATTATAAACCTTCGTTCCAGAATAGGAGACCCGGTAAAAGCTACGTGCACTTGCTTATTGTGATTATTACTTGCAAAGGTAAATACTTTTAACTTATTTTCCCTTATACGGGCTTGGGGTACGGTATATAAAATACCACTTGGTCGGGCATTGAATCTTTAATTGTATGGTGGTTAATTCATTGAAATGACCCGTTTGAATTGTTTTGTTTGCTTAAAACCTTTGGGGGGTTAATGACCATGTCCCGGATATCCTTGGCATCATTTTAAGAAATGGCCACGACCTTAGCACGCGGATGTAGGCGTACACCCGCCAGTGCATTTATAAATAATAAGGTATAACCGCCGGTTTCGGGAATAACCCGCCGCAGGACTTACCATGTGGTGTGTCAATTAATCTTTAACCCGGTGTTTAACCCGGGCTACTGAACGTATAAGAAACATGTAATTCTTTTACAAGATTATATACAAATAATTATCCCAAATTATAAAATCTTTTGTGCCATGTGCATTCAAATCAATTTTCAAACATTTTCAAAATGAGTCAGTTAAATTGTATTTACCAGTGCAAATTGACGTATTTTCCCAAAAAGGTTAAGTGCAGGTACTACTCGTAATAGGCTGGGCTCTCCTTAGCATCAATAAGAGTCTCGCAAGCTTGGATGCATTAAATCTGTTGAACAAGTTTCCTCTTTATTTTGATCCGCCTGTGGATCTGTTTCAACTGTTTGTGATACTTAATATTACAATTTTATTCGGTTGAAATAAATCTATCTTTTGCTTCTGTTGTGCATTTAAATTTGTGTTGTTTGACTATGATGATATCAACTACGTCATGATACTCCCCACCGGGCCCACCGGTAATATGTGGAAATATCGGGGTGTGACAGGTTGGTATCAGAGCCAACACTGAGTGAATTAAACACTAGCCTTTTGTGTTTAATCTCTGTTACACAAATTGCACATTCCTCGATCCTCGAGTCTAGAAAAATAACATAGGGCAAATTCTGTTTTGTTTTATTTTGTCTTTTATTTTATATATGTTCTTGTTGTTATCTTTGTTTATGATTGACAGGTTTAACAATGCCGCCACGATTCTGGAGAGGCAGAGGCAAGGCCCCAGTGACGGGCCATGATCACGAGGCCGGACCTTCCCACCGGCGCACGTCATCAATCACCATGAGCACCAGTCCCCAAGAGCCTTGGAGGACTTACATTGAACCAGGGAGGCGATCCGTCTCCCTAAGCTCCTCACCATCATACCTTCATTCTTTTGGGCCTCAGTCTGAGAATGAGCCCAACAACCCCCAACCTTCATTCATACCTCTTCAGCGATCGAATTCGCACCATTCATTCAATGACCCCACTCCTGCTTTTCAGAGTCGGTTCAACCCGGCTAACTATATTCAAGAACCCGTGGGTTTTAACCCATTGGGACCAGAGGACCATTCTTCGGCGATCACGCCATGGATATGGACGAGGACTCGGATCCCGTCGAGCCTGCAACCGGAACCCCAAACCATCCCATCGAAACCTCTGATGGGTCCTCGTTTCATGGATCGCCTTACCGCGGTCCGGATAGCTATCAAGCAAGGTTCAACCAGTTTGAGTGGTATTTTACCCCCTCTGAGCACTCGTCCCCATACCACCAACAGCAGCAGCAGGATCCTTCTGAGGATTCTCGCTTCGTGGCCATCACTCCGCCACCACCACCACCAGTTCAGCAGCCGCCTCCGGATCCACCGAGGCAGAGAAGATCAAACGCACGGATGTCCGTGCGAGGAGGAGTCCACATCAGCACTCCTCAACCCTCGAGTGGCAGCCACTACCCGCCACTCCAAGAAGAAGAACCACTAATGGGGGACCATCAAACTCCGTCTCGGAAGCAGACTCTGTGCCTGTGGCGCCACCGTTGGGTTTTGGTAACCCAATCCCTGCATACACCGGTTCAGCGGCGTATAATCCATTCGAGCAGCCAACCCATACAAATTACAACTATGCGGATGTTGATCCTTATCAGGCAGCGTGGGACTACAACGCTCTTCATCCTGAAGGGCCCTATGGTGGTCCTTGTTGGTGCACTGAATGTCTGCTAACTACGTCTTAATCGAGTCTTAGATTTAGATAGGTTGAATAGGGTTTGGAAACAAGTTTAGTGGTTTTATGATGTAATTCCGCTTGAAATGACCATAAATCATTTCAAGCGAAATCTGGTTAAACTTGTGATTCCACTCGAGATGTATCTAGGTGATTCCGCTCGAACTCGCAACATAGGGGTTCCGCTTGAGTGTGATTCAAGCGGAATCAGGACTGCTATATATATATATGTGTGTAGGCTGAGTTCATTCGATATAGTTAGAGCGGAATTAGATCTTGTGTATAGAGACGAGGTGCTGCCAAAATTTGTTCAGAAACATGTGTAAAGTCTTAGAAAAGCAATAGAAAGAAAGTTAAAAGGATACAAGCTGTTTTGACGTTGTTTACTTTGATTCCGCCTTAGTAATCAATGATGAACTGCGTTCACTGACTGTTTAGGGTCACGAACACGGTCTAACAAGTGGTATCAGAGCTCAGGACGAGGAGTTCATACCAATTCAGCTTGATTCTACCAGATTTTCTCATTTCTACTCACTTCTTCTCATACTTTTCTGATTTGAACAAGTTCTAACTGTTGAAATGGCCTGTTTTTCACATATGTTGTGTAAAATATAGTATTAACAAACCCTACAAAGAATTAGATTAAAATTCGGATTAAAAATGGTAAAAATGATCCTAAAACCTGATTCCGCTTGAAAAGCTTTGCGCTAATTCCGCTTGAAAATTCTTTAAAACTGAGATTCCGCTTGAAAATCATTGGCCATTTCAAGAGAAATAATAGATTCCGCTTGAAATTTTCTTATACCGCTTGAAAGTTATCTTCTGATTCCGCCCGAAATCAGACTAGTTCATATCTCGCTTGAAAAGTAAAGTCTGATTTCGCTTGAAGTTACTGTTTGATTTCCCTTGAAAGTATCTGGTTGATTCCGCTTGAAGCTTATTCCGCTTGAACTTGAAATTTTTCAAAACTTAAAATTTTTCTAAGTGATTGCTGATTTTTCAGGTACGTACAAGATGGATGATCTATTCATGAACCCGTTTAGTAATATGTATGCTTTTACTGGTAATTCTGGAGACGATACTTCTTCTAGCAACACTAATGAGAACACGTTAAGTACAAAGAAAAATTTATCGGATGCCTTGGAAGTTGAAAGCATATTTGGAACCTATAACAAACCCCCGAAGTTGATGGCTATTGAAGAGTACAGTCGGTGGGCCAAGAAGTTTGAAGAATGGTTGAAGACTTTTGCTTATCCTAATTGGAATAGTCTAAAGAACGGATACGTTGATGGAGGCAAAACTGGTGAAAGCTTGACATCATCTGAAGAAATAGATTCGTTTATTGCTGAGCAAAAATGCATCGCACTACTATTTCAATCTGTTCGAGAAGATATAATATCCTTGATCGAGTATAACAGCTCTAAAGATCTCTGGAAAATGTTAGAAGTAAAATGTTTGGGTAGTGCAGAAATAGTGAAAAACAAAAAGAAACTGCTAAGAAAAGAATTTGATTTGTTTGGATGTTTAAAAAATCAATCAGTTGATAAGATGATTGAGAGGTTTGGGCACATGAAGTTAGAGCTGGCGAGACATGGGATTTTATACTCACAAGAAGAGCTAGTCGACAAATTGTTTGATTCGTTGCCAGATGAGATGGATTGGCAGTACTTTGCGTTGATGTTGAAGAATACTATCAAGCCGCCAGAAATGTTGACTGTAGACTTGATTGAAAGACTAGAGAGTCACGAGCTGGAGTTAAAGAAAACACACAAAGTCAATCACTCGTCATATCAACAGAACTTGGATTTGTATTTTCTAAAAAGCATGATGCCGAAGAATACATCTCCCAAGACAGCTTTTTCGGCTGAAAATTCCAACACTTCAAGCAAAGAGAGTCAAAGCAGTGGATTTCACAGTGGTTCTTCATCACATTCAAGTCAGTCTGATGCAAAGAACCTATTTCAATGCAACATCACTGTAGACTTAAAGAACGCTCAAAATTTCAGCGAGGAGTCGGCAAAGCAACAGATGGTTTTCTTGGCGTCTGTGCTAGAATCATTTGAAAGCCTTGTAGTAGGGAAGATAGGCAACACCAACCTGACGAAAGAAGATTATGATCAAATTGATCCTGAGGAGATGGAATTGATCGACATAAGGTGGTGTATGGCCTGTGTAGTTCGTCGGGCACAGCGTTTCATGGAGATAACTGGAAGAAAGTCGATTGGTAGACCATCTACCAAGTTAGG
This sequence comes from Helianthus annuus, assembly GCF_002127325.2. Classification (NCBI taxonomy): domain Eukaryota; kingdom Viridiplantae; phylum Streptophyta; class Magnoliopsida; order Asterales; family Asteraceae; genus Helianthus; species Helianthus annuus. The sequence continues at coordinate 35,082,065 of NC_035445.2, read as the reverse complement.
CTTTGACAAGTCTAAAGTGACATGCTTTAAGTGCAAACACAAAGGTCACTTTAAGCGTGAATGCCGAAATGCGTATGCTGATGAGTCTGAAAATCCGTTCAGAGAAGATTACTACAAGAAAGCGATTTATCATCAGAATAAATCAGAACCGCCAAGAATGAAGCAGCTTGAGGATAACAAAGAGAAATCCAGAGCTCCTGTGGTGATTCATGATGATGAAGGTTTCGACTGGAGCGAGTTGTTACCTGAGGAGGATGTGGTTGGATATGCATTCATGGCAAAATCTGAACCTGTTCCTTTTAAAGACACCAGACCTGAAGAACAGAGGTATGCTTACAGAAAGATGATAGCTCAACAAAGAATGATCAGAATATCTGGTATCTATCTTGACGCAAAAAGAGCGAGGAGATGGGATCCAGACAGGGAATGTTGTCTTGACCCCGATGGAAACATTGCCATAGACCATAACACTCTTGATATGGAAACCATAATTAAAGAAATGAAAGAAGAAGATGATTATTGGCAAAGAAAATGGTGCGGAAGCGGAGAAGAGAAAGAGAAAGAAGAGAAGGAGAAAGAAGAGAAAGAGAAGTCAAAGAAGATTGATGATAGGATCATTGACACGACTCAAGAGTTGAATGCTAAAAACTTGGAGAAGATTGCTGACAAGGTGCTGGCGGTTAAGGCACTTGAGGTAGACTCTAAATCCGTTTCTGAGTCTAAAAGCCAGGTCAGTTCAAACGCGTCAACGACTGAGTCAGGTACGAAAGTCAATGGTGATGTTGACTGCAAAAATTACATCAAAGAATGCAAAGTTTGTAGCACAGTCACCTATCTCAATGGTAAGAAGATTAATGATCTGACTGCTAGAGTCAGAAGTGTTGAGGATCAAATCCTTGATCGTGATAAAATGGTGAAAGCTTCAACTGACAGATTAAGAGAATTAACTAACAAAATTGAAAATGATAAAATTGACCTAGAAAAGGTTAAGAAAGAAAATGAAAGGTTAGTTCTTGAAAATCGTCAGATTACTGAAAATTTAGAGAAGCTTAAAAGCACGGTTAAAGATAATGATGATAGAAACGGTAAGACATATAAAGAAAATGTTCATTTGTCGAGTGTGCTTCGAGTAAAAGAAGAATTAATCAATCAACAACTGGATGAAATTGCAAAATTAAAGCTTAAATTTCAAGAAGCTGAAATTGAAAATGAACGAATCCAGTTGAAGCTAAAAAGTTACAACTCTGCAAGCTTTGTTTTGCAACACATTGTTCCAAAACCCATAGGCAAAAACAAAGCTGGCGAAGATGTCTTTTCGGATGGAACCGAGGTGGGTTTTCATCAAGTTCCACCACCAGTTCTAGAAAATTATTCGAAAAAGCAATCTGGGTTAGTTGATCTTGAAGATGAAAATGAAGTAAAACTTCCTGATTCAATTGATGTTACATTTTCTTCTTCATCATCTGATGATAGTGTTCAGACAGAGATTGTTAAAAGCACAGTTGAAAGTGTTTTGATGTCTGAAAGTGATTCAGCTGAAGATGATGAATGTTTTCTGGACAAATACATTCCGAAACAAAAGTCCAAAAACAACTTAAATGATGAACCTACTCTTGTCATGTACAAGATGTCGGGATCTGATAAGTTATATTCGGATTCTGAGTTTCCTCTAGAGAATGTAAATGTTTCAAAATTGACAAATGTGTTCAAAATGGTTGAAATCAATCTGTCTGAAGTCAAAAGTTTAAAACAAACAAAAAGGTAAATGAATTTTGAGAAAGATAAAGCTTACTACAAGAAACCTATTGTTCCACCGCGTTTTTATAACAACAATTGAAACAATCGAAACAATTGGTCGGGTGGTTATCAGGGTAGTAAGAGTTATCAAAAGAGAAATATTCAAAACAAAAAGTTTGTAGAAAAGAAAGTGTTTGTGAACAGTTCAAGTTCACTTTCTGATGAAGAGGCAAAGATTTTTTCGAAATCAAATGAAAAATTCTTTGAGAAGAAAGCCTCACAATCTCAGTCTGAAGGCACAAGTCGAGTAGTTGACACTCGAACATGTTTCAGATGTAATCAAGTTGGACATATTGCATGAAAGTGTACCAACTTGAAACCTAAGACTGAAGTTGTGAAGGTTCAAAAGAAGAAAGTTGATGCTAAGGGAAAAGCTCCATTGATTGTTGAGAAAAAGATTTTGAAAAATGAAAACATCAAAGTCAAAAATAAACCTGTTAAAAATGTGGTAACTAAAAGTGACAAATTTTACAAACGGGTTGCGTCAGCTCAACAAACATGGAAACCGAAAGTTGTTGAATAGAAGAAAGAAAGTGGTTCAAAACCAAAGGTTTCTGAGACTGAAAAACAGTCATCTTCTATCACACCGGTAAAGATGAATGTTCCTTTGGATTATTTTGTGAAACTTGAAAAAGAAATGCAAAAATCTGAGAAGAAAAATGTTCAGAAGATAGACCAACCATCTGGTCAACCTCAAAAAGATGAGTTTTTATTATATAAAAAGGTTGAGGTTGTGTCTAAAGAAAGCCTAAAAATGAATGACAAAAATTTTCCACCACTTTACACTACAAAATCTCACATCAAAATTGAGTTACCTGAATCAAAACATGCTTGGGTAGCTTCCAAATCTAACTAAGTGTTTGTGGTGTTTGCCGGAGCTTCCGTGTTGATTATTGCGAAGCATGAATCTACATCTTTATTGAAATGTGTTTTTAAATCAATTTGTGATATGTGCAGGAACTTCCGAGAGCTGTTTCACGATGGATTATGGACAGTGGAGCGTCTCGACATATGACAGGGAAGACTGCATTGTTGTATGATGTTAGAAATTTCAATGGAGGTTATGTAGGATTCATAGGAAATCAAGGTGGTAGGATTATTGGTGAAGGAACGTTATCCAATGGGATTGTGACGTTTGAAAGAGTTAACTACATTGCTGAGCTGGAGAACAATCTGCTGAGTATCTCGCAGATCTGTGATAGGATGTATACAACTCACTTCACACACAAAGAATGTTTGATCTTGAAGCCAGGATTTGCTGTTCCTGAGGAATGTATTATCATGAGGGCACCAAGAGTCAATGATCTGTATGTGTTGGACATGAGCGTAGCTACTACAACCACAGGTCAGGCTCTTTGTTTTGTGTCCAGAGCAATGGAGAAGGAATCAAGATTGTGGCACCGCAAGATGGGGCATATACATTTGAGAAAAATGAATAACTTGGTGCACAATGATTTGGTAACTGGAGTTCATGTAAAAGGTTTTCATCTGGAAGGGGGGTGCATTAGCTGCATTAAAGGCAAGCAGAAGAAAAAGTCACACCCGAAAAAGCAAGTCAATTCAGTCTCAAGACCTTTGGAGAGACTTCATATGGATTTGTTTGGTCCTGTGAATGTCAAAAGTATTACAAAGGATCTCTACTGTCTTGTAGTTACTGATGATTATTCCAGATTTTCGTGGGTTTCATTCTTGAAGTCGAAAGATGAAACGTTTGACAGTTTGATGGCGTTGTTCAAGAAGATTGAAAATCTGTACCAACGGCGTATCAAAAGAATTAGAAGTGATAATGGTACTGAGTTCAAGAACAACAAGATGGAAGAATTTTGTGATGAAAGAGGTATACTGCATGAGTTTAGTGCTCCGTACACTCCGCAGCAGAATGGAGTCGCAGAACGCAAAAACAGAACGCTAATCGAGATGGCCAGAACAATGCTTACTGATTCAAAGTTACCGATAAATTTTTGGGTAGAAGCAGTTTCTGCCGCATGCTATACGCTCAACAGAGTTCTCACTATCAAGAAATTCAACAAAACATGCTTTGAGTTGATCAATAATCGCAAACCTAATCTGAAGTATCTTGAACCGTTCGGGTCAGTTTGGTCCGAAGAGTGTTGAGGGAATATTCATAGGTTATGCAAGTCCATTACAACGAGTCTTCGTTCCAAGTCTGAAGCGGATTATTGAAGCTACAAATGTTGAATGTCAAGGTTATACAATGCCGCCGCAGAATCCTGGAGATTCATGGCGTTATCATTATGACAAGTTGTGGGATTCGTTTGACATGATGGAAGAACCAGAAAAAGAAGAAGATTTATTTGATGAGTTGGATATTCTGCGTGAGTATGAGTCTTCGCAGGATAGGTTCCCAGCCGAGTATTCAATGCGACCACGACAAACTTCGAATGACAATGAAGCAGGTCCAAGCAATGCTGGTGAACATGATGATGTCCAACAAGATGAAGTTGCTCAAAATAATCAGACGGTTGCGAATGATAATCAAGAATCTGAGAACATGCCCGTATTTGATCATGGTGATTCAGATTCTGAGGGGGAGCAAATTCAGCTTTCAAGTCAAACAAACCCAGTAGGTGAACATAGTGCAAATCAGAATGTTACTAATCTGGAAGGCAATGTAGATGTTCCAAGCGAAGTGATGCCACAAACTCTTTCATACCATCCAGAGGAGCTGATCATAGGAGAACTACAATCAGGCGTTCGCACTAGACGTCAAATTGACCAAGGGCTTACATGTTTTTATTCTACAGTAGCACCTTTACAAACTGAATTTTCATTGAGTTGTTTTATTTCACAAATCGAACCGAGAACTTACAAAGAGGCGCTTACTGAAGATTCTTGGGTCAATGCTATGCAAGAAGAATTGAGTCAGTTTGAGAAATTAGGAGTGTGGAAGCTGGTAGATTTACCTGAAGGTTACAGGAAGATCAACACAAAATGGGTGTTTAAGTGTAAGAGAGATGATCAAGGAGTAGTTGTACGAAACAAGGCTTGACTCTTAGTCCAGGGCTTTAGTTAGCAGGAGGGGATAGATTTTACTGAAGTGTATGCTCCTGTGGCTCGACTAGAAGCGATCAGAATTTTCCTAGCATTTGCATCATGGAAAAACTTCAAAGTATATCAGTTAGATGTAAAATCGGCGTTTCTTTATGGGAAGGTTAAAGAGGAGGTTTATGTCGGACAGCCACCGAGCTTCACCGATCCAATCCACAAAAACAAGGTTTATTTGCTGGACAAAGCGTTGTATGGTTTACACCAGGCCCCGAGAGCTTGGTACGAGACTCTGTCTCAACACCTACTAGCCAACAGCTTTATCCGAGGGAAAGTGGATGCCACTCTCTTCACCAAAGAGGTCGATGGAGCAGAAATTCGAAATGTCATCGATGGGGGAGATGAAATTCTTTTTAGGTTTACAAGTTGATCAACTACCTGAGGGAATTTTCATTCACCAGATGAAGTACGTTCATGATATTCTGGAGAAATTTGGAATGTCAGGTTCTACTTCCGCGTCAACCCCGTTAGCAACAAATCATGGGATACACCCAGATCTCACCGGAGACAGGGCAGATGAGACGTTTTATCGTTCCATGATCGGTTCATTGATGTACTTAACTGCTTCAAGACCCGATATCATGTACCCAACGTGCCTCGCAGCAAGATTTCAATCTAACCCGAGAGCTTCGCACATGGTTATTGTGAAGAGGATATTACGCTACCTGAAAGGAACTCCAACATTGGGGTTGTGGTATCCTAGAAAAGGCGACTTTACGCTCGAAGGGTATTCCGACTCGGATTTCGGATGCTGCAAAGTCAATGCAAAATCAACAACAGTAGGATGCCAGTTCTTTGGACCTCGTCTGGTCACCTGGCAGTGTAAGAAACAAACCTCTGTGGTGCTATCCACATGTGAAGCGGAGTACGTTTCTGCTAGCAGTTGCTGCTCTCAGATCCCGTGGATACAGCAACAGATGCGCGATTACGGTTTGCAGTTTCTTAACACACCTCTCTTTGTTGATAATGAGGCCGCTATAAATATAACAAAAAATCTAGTACATCACGTTAAAACTAAACATATAGAAATTCGTCATCACTTCATTCGAGATTGCTTCGAGAAGAAGTTGATTCGAATTGAGAAAATCCACACTGACAATCAGAAAGCTGATTTACATACCAAAGCTTTTGACAAAACACGTTTTCAATTTCTTTTAAAACTAAATGGTATGAAGCTTTTCTCGGTGTCGGATGACATTATTGGCGTTGATGAAGGTACTGTTGTGGATGACGATGAGAAACAATTTGCAATGGTTTGTCGATTTTTTACTTGTTTTGGTATTTAGGGGGAGTAAATATGCTTTTAGAAAATACAAAAACAGTAAAAAATTCAAAAATAAAAAAAACATGAGAAAATTCAAAAATCCAAAAACAATAGAAAACTGAAAAAGAGCTTGTGTGAAAAAGGGAAAATGATAGTACATCAGTTTGACAGTTACTGTACGCTAAAGATTTGTAAAGTTTAAAGCGTTAAACAGTCTCACTGATGATGTGTCGATAAGTTTTTACACATTTAGTAGATTTGTTCGGGATATAAACCTAAAATTTAAACTTACTTATTTCGTGGGGAACACTACTTGGATATATAGGTAACTCCTGAAATCTCGTTTGAAAGGTCCCTCTTTCTGAAATATTAGGTCTTTATACTCAGTGATATCTGGGGTATTATTTCGGGACTTCTGCTGAATGGAAGTTCTGACCTAGTCCTCGAATAATAGTTTCCGCATTGCTTGAAACATAGCATCGCCCTCAGCAAATTGATTAAAAAATAAAATTGATAATCATTGCTGTTGAAAAAAAAGATCCTCTAAAGGGGACACACCAAAAAGACGAAGCCGTTATCTCTCTGCGTATACGGAAGTATCGACCTGAGCTCTCACGGCCCTCGCATCTAACCCTTTACAGATATCATCTGTGGTATACTCACCTGTAAGACTGAATATTGGGATTCTAGATATGGGAGTATATTCAAGAGGTGGGACACATGAATGAGTTTAAGTTTTTAATTCACCTAATTCGTATCCTGAACAGATTGAAAATTGTGTGAGAATTTAAGTGGACCGGTATATCGACAATCTACGTGAATTGTTTACTTCTGAGTATGAAATTAAAGCTTAAAGGTACTAGTGATTTGTCTGATAACTGATATGATTCCCTAACACGCTCACCAAAATATGTTTGTAAATAGTTTACTTTCTTTACATTCTGCAATTTAAGTTTCTGTATTTCATTTCCTAGTTTAGAAACATTATTAAAAATCCAAAAAGATTTTTCATTTCTGCTTTATTTTCCGACAAACCAGACTAGAAAGTTGATTGTCTGAATCTCGAAGTTGAAAGCAGATGCAAGAAGTTTCTGGACTGGAGGATGAGGAGAGCTTATCTTGATAAAATCTGATTATTGAAAAAGTCAAAAGCAAGTTCATTAAATTGAAACTTGTTATTTTCAGAAAATGTTTGAAAATTTATTGAACAAAAATCAGTTTGATTTGTCTGAAATCAACCAAGGTCATTAAGTTGGACTTGGTAGATTAATTGAGTAATCAGGGTCATTAACATGGACCTAAATACTTGAGTGGATTTCTAAAACTGATAGATTGTGATTTTGTCACACCCCCAAAATCCACCTGCTGAGTATCACCGCTTGGGAGCGTGACTGACCAGGATCAAGCCACCAATCATATTGAACATGCAAATATATAGTAAAAGTTATCCATCAATACTAAAGGTGTTTATCAAAACCAACATAGTTAAGTATAGCGGAAGCATTAATGTAAAAACCCAATCATAAGTATTAATGTATGAAATGACATAAGTAATCACGATCCATTTGCCCACAACGACCTGCTCCTCCTTGTGCAAGCTCCATAATGTACCTAAGGTCCTGCAAGGCATGCAGCAGATAATCAACAACTAGTTGAGCGAGTTCACAGAAAGTAAGTTCATAACAGTAATGCGTAAGTTCATCTAGTGGGGGCTTCCCTTGCAAGTATATACTACTGGTGGGGGATTCCCACATTTATCCTTAATAATGGGGACTTCCCATTATGGTACTTACTAGACTATTTGCAACCATGTGTTCTTCTTAATCCGAGAACAGGAATACGTACAAGGTCACGCAGGATTTACGTGAGTGCCCTTCCCCGAGGACAGTGGTACGCGTGGGGTTTACGTAGGATTTACGTAAGTGTCCTTCCGACCCGGAAGACAGTAGTGGGTGTTAGGTTACGCAGGATTTACGTAAGTGTCCTCCCGACCCGGGAGACAATGGTAGATACTAGTTTACGTAGGTTTTACGTAAGTGTCCTGACTATCCTGAGGATGATGGTCTATAGTCTAGTGATTGCGTAAGTACGAGTAATCATTCCATATCGAACATTCCAACCCAATTCCCAACCCGGGAATCCCATGCCTTGGCTGTGTGAACTCACCTTGGATTGCTCGGCAGATACACAAAAGGAGAGGGTTCTTGAACTAACAGTGGTCAACCACGTCCTAACAGGGTTACCATACAAGTCAGGTTCGTATATCGCACGTATGTTCTACACGTATTGTATCAAGTATGATCATGGCAAATCACATAATACACATTAACACTTTAACAATAATAGTCAAGCACTCATCATGTCTAACTTGTACGATCCGAAAGATATAGCCCAATAACAGTCGGCCCAACATGTTGTGCGTTCAGCACAGCCTAGTGCGATCCACAACATGTTGTGCGACTCCGTTAGACCCCCGGCCCAAAATAATAAGAAGCCCAAATAACATAACAATCAACAACGCATTCTCGGCCCAATCCGATAACACATAAAAGCCTTGTGCGATCCGGCTTAGGCTTGTACGATCCGAGCTGCTTGTGCGATCAGCTCTATTACTCGGCCCAAGACTACGGCCCAATAAATAACTAAGCCTTGTGCGATCCTATTGGGTTGTGCGACTGGATTTGGGCTTGTTCGGCCCAACTGTTAACGAACCCGATAACTTGTGCGATCCTATTGGGTTGTGCGACTGGATTTGGGGTGTCACATCCTCCCCCCGTTGATCTGGAATTTCGTCCCGAAATTCCGCAATAGTAGCTTCAGCCTCAGTAGTGGTTGCATTGGTTCCGAATAATTGGGGGTACTTTTCTGTCATCCTATCTTCGCGTTCCCAGGTGTACTCTGGGCCACGTTTGGAGTTCCAACATACTCGAACAAGAGGGATTCTTTTGTTTTTGAGGACCTTTACATCCCGGTCCGTGATTTCTACAGGTTCTTCGACGAACTGCAACCGCTCGTCGATAGTGAGTTCCTTAAAAGGAATTATGAGGGTCTCATCTGACAGGCACTTCTTCAAATTCGACACATGAAAGACATTGTGAACTGCACCGAGTTCAGCTGGTAGGTTCAACTTGTAGGCCACTTTGCCGATTTTCTCAATGATTTCGAACGGTCCGACGTACCGCGGATTTAGTTTGCCCCGTTTGCCAAAACGAACCACACCCTTCCAGGGTGAGACTTTTAGTAAAACCCGGTCCCCGACCTGAAATTCCAATGGCTTTCTACGCTTATCCGCGTAGGCTTTCTGACGGGCGCGTGCTGCCGCCATGCGTTGTCGTATCTGTGCTATCTTTTCCGTGGCGTCCACTACAATCTCTGGACCCGTAATCTGACTATCGCCCACCTCTGCCCAACAGAGAGGTGACCGGCATTTACGTCCGTACAATGCCTCGAATGGAGCGGCTTGTATGCTGGTGTGATAACTGTTATTGTATGAGAACTCCACCAAAGGGAGATGCTTTTCCCAGCCGTTGCCGAAATCGATAACACATGCCCGAAGCATGTCTTCAAGAGTTTGAATCGTTCGCTCAGACTGCCCATCCATCTGAGGATGATATGCTGTGCTCATGTCTAATCGTGAGCCGAAAGATTTGTGCATCGCTTGCCATAGTTCTGACGTGAATCGTGCATCCCGATCCGAAATGATGGATGTGGGCACCCCGTGCCTCGAAACAACTTCTTTAAGATAGACGTCTGCGAGAGTGGAGAACTTATCCGTTTCCTTTATAGCCAGAAAGTGTGCAGACTTGGTGAGTCGATCCACGATCACCCATATGGTATCATTCCCACGCTGGGATCTGGGTAAGCCCGTAACGAAATCCATGGAAATTCCTTCCCATTTCCATTGCGGTATCTTGGGTTGCTGAAGTAGACCCGCTGGTTTCTGGTATTCAACCTTGACTCTCGCACAGGTCAAGCACTTGCCGACATAAGTAGCGATGTGGGCCTTCATGCTAGGCCACCAATAAGTAGTTCTGATGTCGTGGTACATCTTGTCCGACCCTGGATGTACTGAGTAGCGAGACTTGTGAGCTTCATCCATTACAAGTTCGCGTAGACCGCCGTAAAGGGGGACCCAAATACGCCCCGTTACATAGTAGGCGCCGTTTGCCTTCTTTTCTAATCGTTGCCTTGAGCCGCGTAGGGCTTCAGCCCTGATGTTTTCTGGTTTCAATGCTTCTGCCTGAGCATCTCGTATCTGTGTAGGAAGGCTAGACTGAATCGTAAGCTGTAGCGCTCGCACGCGCCGTGGTAGAGTGTCTTTCCGACTGAGGGCATCAGCCACAACGTTGGCTTTGCCTGGATGGTACTTGATGGCGCATTCGTAATCGTTCAGTAGTTCAACCCATCGTCGTTGACGCATGTTCAAATCCTTCTGCTTAAGAATATGCTCGAGACTCCTGTGATCGGTGTAAATCGTGCACCTGGTACCGTACAGGTAGTGTCGCCATATCTTAAGCGCGAAAACAACAGCTCCCAGCTCTAAATCGTGCGTCGTTCCGTTCGTGAATCTTAAGTTGGCGCGAGGCGTAAGCAATGACCTTGTCGCGCTGCATTAACACACATCCAAGACCCTGGATGGATGCATCACAGTAGACCACAAAGTCGGCACTGCCCTCTGGCAATGAGAGGATAGGTGCACTCCAAAGTCTATCCTTTAAGTGCTGAAAAGCAGTTTCTTGTGTGTTGCCCCAACGGTAGGTGACACCCTTCTGTGTCAGTAGTGTAAGCGGCTGAGCAATCTTCGAGAAATCCTTGATAAACCGTCTATAGTACCCCGCCAAACCCAAAAATTGGCGTATTTCCGTTGGTGTGCGTGGTGCAGGCCAGTTTGTGATCGAGTCTACCTTGGATGGATCAACATGGATCCCATCCTTGTTCACTATGTGGCCTAGTAAGTGGACTTCACGAAGCCAGAAGTCGCATTTCGAGAACTTAGCGTACAGCTGTTCCTTCCGTAGGAGTTCCAAAATAAGGCGTAGGTGCTGCTCGTGTTCCCCCTGACTCTTGGAGTAGATCAGAATGTCGTCGATGAAGACAATGACGAACTTGTCAAGATAGGGTTTGCACACCCTATTCATAAGGTCTATAAATACGGCAGGTGCGTTCGTTAACCCGAACGGCATGACAAGAAACTCGTAGTGGCCGTAGCGAGTTCTGAATGCGGTTTTGGAGATGTCCTCATCCCGGACTCTCAGCTGATGATAACCGGACCTCAAGTCTATCTTGGACTAGTAACACGACCCTTGCAACTGGTCGAATAGATCATCTATGCGTGGAAGAGGATAACGGTTCTTCACCGTCACCTTGTTGAGTTCACGGTAGTCGATGCACATCCTGAAGGTACCATCCTTCTTTTTCACGAAAAGTACTGGAGCTCCCCAAGGCGAAGAGCTTGGACGAATGAAGCCCTTTTCCAAGAGCTCTTGTAGCTGCTTTGACAGTTCCTCCAATTCTGATGGAGCTAGACGATATGGTGCGCGAGCTATGGGTGCTGCTCCTGGAGCGAGCTCGATTTGAAATTCGACCTGACGGTGAGGCGGTAATCCAGGTAAATCTTCAGGAAACACCTGAGGGTAGTCGCGTACAACTGGAATGTCTTCCAATTTCTTTTCCTTCACTGATGCATCCGAAACGAGTGCCAAGATTGCGGTGTGACCCTTCCGCAGACACTTCTGAGCCTTCAAGAAAGAGATGATGCCTACCACTGCACCACTCCTGTCACCTTGAACTTCGAGGGGTTCTTGACCAGAACGTGGAATACGAATGATCTTCTCACTACATAAGATCTCTGCCTGATGTTGGGATAACCAATCCATCCCAATAACGATATCAAAACTTCCCAAGACTATGGGAATAAGGTCGATGGAGAAAACTTGACCGGCTAAGACAATACTACAACCTTTGACTATTTGCGTGGCTTCTAAACTCTTACCATTTGCTAACTCTACGACATGTTTGGTGCTTAGGGGTGTTGATGTACGTTTTAACAATTTACTGGCTTTCACAGAAATATAACTTGTATCCGCACCCGAATCAAATAAAACAGTAACATAAATATCGTCAAGGAGAAACTTACCCATAACCACATTGGGATCGTTCATTGCATCTCCTCGTCCTAACACGAAAGCTCGACCCCTTGCCTCGTTGCCATTGTTGTTGTTGTTTCCCCCGTTGTTGTTGTTCCCGTTGCCCTGGTTATTGTTGTTGCGATTCTGGTTCTGGTTCAGTTGAGGACAGTCGCGTTTGAAATGTCCTTCAGCCCCACACTGGAAACATCCTCGGTTTCCACGTTGTGGCTGCTGCTGCTGCTGTGGGTTCTGTAGAGCTGGTTGTTGCGGTTGCTGGTTCTGATTTGCAGGCCGTGGGCTCCTACAGTCTTTGGCCTCGTGACCCATCTTGAGACATCTTTGACAACGACCCTTGTTGCACTGGCCGCTGTGATGTCTATTGCAGTTGTGACACTTGGGGTGAAACCCTTGATACCTTCTCTGTCTATGACCACCAGAGGATTGCTGACTAGGACTCTGGTAGTGGTCAGTCTTTTGCTGCTGAGCTTGAGATTGAACTGTTGCTGAACCTTTGCTAGAATCCCCATCCCACTTTCTTTTGTTGTCACTGGGTGTAGTGGGAGTAGCGGCTGAAGTGGTAGCACTGATGCGTTTGGGAAACTTGTTTTGTTCCACCGCCTGATCCGTGAGGCGATGAGCGAGACGCTGGATGTCTTGGATATTGTCGAGGTTAGCCGATGTAACATGGCTCTGAATTTCTAAGGCTAGACCCTTGAGGTACAACTCGATGCGTTTGATGGGAGGGTCTACCATGGTAGGACACAAAATAGCCAGTTCGTTTGATCGCTTCGTGTAAGCTTCTATCTCTGACCCCGTCATCTTCAAGTGATAAAACTCATTCTCCAACTTGTGGATATCATCCCTTGTGCAGTACTCACGCTTGATAAGTTCCTTGAATTCGTTCCAGGGTGTGGCGTTAGCAGCTGCCAACCCTAAGATCTGAACTTGGGCGTTCCACCAAGTTAGTGATATTCCTTCTAACGTGCCAGTGGCGTATTTCACCCTGCGAGCCTCAGGGCATTCACACATCTCGAACACTGACTCCAGCTTCTCAAACCAGTGGAGGAGTCCCACTGCCCCCTCTGTGCCGCTGAAAGTAGTTGGACGACAGTCCATGAAGTCCTTAAAGGTGCAAACTTGCTGCTGCGCTGGTTGACCTATTGTGTACGAATAGGGCAAAGTTTAAATACAAGGGCTAGTTCAGGAGTGTAGGATCTAAAGATCCTAGTGTAAGTTATGACTACAGGATATACTACCTGCTTGAGCAGCTGCAAGTGCCGCAGCAACTTGAGCTTGAACGAGAGCCTCTAGCTGGGCTTGAGTCATGTTAATTCGTCCAGACATGATCTTCATAGTAAAAGTAACGTAAGTGAGAGTGGTTCGCGAATAGGGCGATGACAGAAAAGCGTAAGCACGTAGGTATTCTCATGTAATAAAGTCATGTGTATCTAAACGTAATGCGAGCAAAGTTCTATATAGTTCTAGCATGCAGGTAATAATCATAAACCTTATTACCTAGGATGTCGAGTCTTGCACGTGGAGTGAAGCGTCGTTGTGGATCGTTGAGAGCACTGTTCTGGTTATAGTCTGGTTTTAATAAAAAATGTTTTCCCATATTAAAACCAAGTTCTCTATAACCAATGGCTCTGATACCAATCTGTCACACCCCCAAAATCCACCTGCGGAGTATCACCGCTTGGGAGCGTGACTGACCAGGATCAAGCCACCAATCATATTGAACATGCAAATATATAGTAAAAGTTATCCATCAATACGAAAGGTGTTTATCAAAACCAACATAGTTAAGTATAGCGGAAGCATTAATGTAAAAACCCGATCATAAGTATTAATGTATGAAATGACATAAGTAATCACGATCCATTTGCCCACAACGACCTGCTCCTCCTTGTGCAAGCTCCATAATGTACCTAAGGTCCTGCAAGGCATGCAGCAGATAATCAACAACTAGTTGAGCGAGTTCACAGAAAGTAAGTTCATAACAGTAATGCGTAAGTTCATCTAGTGGGGGCTTCCCATGCAAGTATATACTACTTGTGGGGGATTCCCACATTTATCCTTAATAATGGGGACTTCCCATTATGGTACTTACTAGACTATTTGCAACCATGTGTTCTTCTTAATCCGAGAACAGGAATACGTACAAGGTCACGCAGGATTTACGTGAGTGCCCTTCCCCGAGGACAGTGGTACACGTGGGGTTTACGTAGGATTTACGTAAGTGTCCTTCCGACCCGGAAGACAGTAGTGGGTGTTAGGTTACGCAGGATTTACGTAAGTGTCCTCCCGACCCGGGAGACAATGGTAGATACTAGTTTACGTAGGTTTTACGTAAGTGTCCTGACTATCCTGAGGACGATGGTCTATAGTCTAGTGATTGCGTAAGTACGAGTAATCATTCCATATCGAACATTCCAACCCAATTCCCAACCCGGGAATCCCATGCCTTGGCTGTGTGAACTCACCTTGGATTGCTCGGCAGATACACAAAAGGAGAGGGTTCTTGAACTAACAGTGGTCAACCACGTCCTAACAGGGTTACCATACAAGTCAGGTTCGTATATCGCACGTATGTTCTACACGTATTGTATCAAGTATGATCATGGCAAATCACATAATACACATTAACACTTTAACAATAATAGTCAAGCACTCATCATGTCTAACTTGTACGATCCGAAAGATATAGCCCAATAACAGTCGGCCCAACATGTTGTGCGTTCAGCACAGCCTAGTGCGATCCACAACATGTTGTGCGACTCCGTTAGACCCCCGGCCCAAAATAATAAGAAGCCCAAATAACATAACAATCAACAACGCATTCTCGGCCCAATCCGATAACACATAAAAGCCTTGTGCAATCGGCTTAGGCTTGTACGATCCGAGCTGCTTGTGCGATCAGCTCTATTACTCGGCCCAAGACTACGGCCCAATAAATAACTAAGCCTTGTGCGATCCTATTGGGTTGTGCGACTGGATTTGGGCTTGTTCGGCCCAACTGTTAACGAACCCGATAACTTGTGCGATCCCACAGTTCTTGTGCGACTGAGGATCTCTTGTGCGACATGCCCTTGTGTGATCGGATCAAGTCTCTTGTGACTTGTTTCTTGTGCGACTAACTTGTGTGATTGGTTTTAAATTCCGAAAATCATTCCCATAATCATGCTTATCAGTTACAATCTTAATCAATTTGTTTGACCAACACAAAGTTTCCATTTTAATGAACACAATTAACAGTTTCTCAATCAACCCATATTCGATCAAACAAGGAAATCAAACATCTAATCCATATGAACCCTAGTACCGTGCCTATGAACAATATCTATCGATATGCAATCGAATCAAACCTTAAAATATAACAACCACATACTAGCCGATTACATGCATAACCCGATTCACTAGCACATCAATAAGTTATCAATCCGGAACATATATCGTAACAGCAATTTAATCAAGCATCATTGAATCGGTTTTGAAGTTATTCTCAGCAATTCGATCCACAAGAACATCTATATACGGTTCATATTGTTCATCATAACAATCAACCCTAATGGTTTTAATAAAATCATATAATCACAACATCATTCAACAAGATATCAATATCAAACACTAACCGATATGAAAGAGGGTGAACAAGAATTGATCCAACTTGTAATCTTGGTGCCGTCGGCTTCGAAGGAGAGAAGAGGGAGCTAGGGTTTTGTGTGTGTTAGTGTTTTTGTAAAAAGTGGGGAATGGTTACAACTCTCCTATGTGTTAATCGGTTTAAGGAAGGATGGGCCGAACCCACCACTTGGGCTGCCCTATAGTCTGAGTACAAAACAGTGCGGCCCAACATGGGCTTGTGCGACCGGGTGCCTTCTTGTGCGATCGGTTTATGGTGTGTGGTTCGGGTTTCATTCAAACATGTAAAATGCACATCACATATAACATAGTCACATAATCATTCAATTAATAACTTTCTCATAACCACGTATCGTTACACAAAGTAGGTCTAAAGTTCGAGTTGTCACAGATTTATAGTTGAAAATCAATAGATTGTAATGTTGTATGTTTGAGAAACAGGTCGTGGATTTCAAAATCCCCATGGCAGCAAATCAATCAAAGTTTGAATCAGAATTCAAGTCCCGGCATTCCAAGAGGGGGAGTCTGTGAAAGGGGGAGTCAGAGTTCTGGATCAACAGTCAAAGGGGAGATTGAAGATAGAGATAGGATGAGATCGTGAACCTATGAAGAAAGAGTTTTTACATGAGAAGACAAATTTGGAAAAGACCAAGACTGAAGACTCGACGCCGAAGACTTCATCAACATCCAAGGGGGAGTCTGTTGGTGCACTGAATGTCTGCTGACTACGTCTTAATTGACTCTTAGATCTAGATAGGTCGAATAGGGTTTGGAAACAAGTTTAGTGGTTTTATGATGTAATTCCGCTTGAAATGACCAGAAGTCCTTTCAAGCGAAATCTGGTTAAACTTGTGATTCTGCTCGAGATGTATCTAGGTGATTCCGCTCGAACTCGCAACATAGGGGTTCTGCTTGAGTGTGATTCAAGCGGAATCGGGACTGCTATATATATGTGTAGGCTGAGTTCATTCGATATAGTTGGAGCGGAATTAGATCTTGTGTATAGAGACGAGGTGCTGCCAAAATTTGTTCAGAAACAAGTGTAAAGTCTCAGAAAAGCAATAGAAAGAAAGTTAAAAGGATACAAGCTGTTTTGACGTTGTTTACTTTGATTCCGCCTTAGTAATCAATGATGAACTGCCTTCACTGACTGTTTAGGGTCACGAACACAGTCCAACAGTCCTTGGACTACTGGGTACCCACCTTATGTGTACCAGCATCCGCCACCTCCTCAACCACTGTATCAGCCACCGCCGTGGCCGCAACTGATCCCGCCAGAACGCCAACAAGAGGTTCTCGATAGATTGGACCAAGTTGAGCGGGAAGTTCAAGAAGACCGCAGGGAACGTCAAGGCTTCTTCTAAGGTTTGGCAGGCCTACTCAAGGAGAAGTCCAAGAGGATGGATTATTGAAGACCCTTGTTTATTTAT
The DNA here is from genome assembly GCF_002127325.2 of Helianthus annuus. Classification (NCBI taxonomy): domain Eukaryota; kingdom Viridiplantae; phylum Streptophyta; class Magnoliopsida; order Asterales; family Asteraceae; genus Helianthus; species Helianthus annuus. Next base: position 35,064,738 of record NC_035445.2, on the reverse strand, counting down.
TTAGTTGTAGTCAAGTCCCTGGGTGGACTTTTGTTTCTATACTCAGCCCCTGCGTGGGCTTGTCTTTTTGTATTTTGCCCCTGCGTGGGCATGTCTTTCTGTTAACCCCTATGGGTATGTTTGTTTATTCCGCCCCTGCGTGGGCATGTTATTTCTTAGAAGTCCCGTTTAGGGAAAAATTGGTACTGTTTGAATTGATAATGGAATGGTTTAATTTTAATTTTCATATTTATTCATTGTTAATGATATGCATAAACATAAAACATAAAATAAATGAAAATAACATTCCTATTAAAAGATCTACCATTATAATAAAATGGTAAAATCTAAAAAGAACAAGACCTAGCCATGTGTCATCTTAAGACAGGGCCAAGATGGTAGTTCCATAATTAGATTCAGATCCATATTTACATCTCTCATTAGGATTATTCTGCGTTAAACATTAAAAAGAATCTTAAGGGTAAAACCTAGCCACGTGTCATTGCAGACATGGCCAAGATGGTAAAAACCTGCACAAAAGATTCCAATTCTTGTTAACATCTGAAAGCATGTTAGCATTCTTGTCAAAATGTGATTCGCTAAAATCACATAAGTCATCTTTATTTTGGATTATTCCAAATTTCCCTTGTTTTTTTTTATAACCATCCCTTATGGATGAAGTGCCTACGGGCCATAATTAATGCCCTTGGGACTAAAGACAGTAGTAGCCTACAACTCCCTGTCTAGAAAAAGGTAATGAACTTTGATTCAAACCTTAAGTACCTTGATTCTGTAAAAATCTTGGTTTATAAATTAAATCTGTCTTTATGACTAGGTTTTTTGTGCTATTATTAAATTATAAGATAGGATTGTAATAAAGGTCCTGAATATATAAATAATTAACAAATTAACCCAAAATGGCTATTAAAACCATGGTTAATAATTCATAAAACATTGTAAAAGCTTCTAAATAAACCTTGTCCATTATTTTCTTATATGTAGCACTTAAAGCTACATGGCCGGGTCTGATGAGGTAAACAATCATCTGGTAGAAAACCATGAAAACATTAAGATACATGTGACCGGAGCAGAACTGCAAGCATTAGTAGATAATGTTGTTGCAAAAGCTTTGGAGCGGCAGTATAGTGAATCTAGTGGGGCTCGAAGTAGGACCCTATCTACACCGCATTCCAAGCCTAAGACTCATTCTGAGGCTCACAACAAGCCACCCTCTAAGAAAGAAGAGCCAAAGAAAGAAGATGATCAACACTCCTCAAACCAAAACAGTGTTCCGTCCAAAAGGATAGTATTTGATGACAAACCACGTGCTAAGTCCTGTACTTATAAATACTTTGTTTCTTGCAAACCCTGGGATTTCACTGGGGAGAAAGGGGCGGTGGATTGCATGATTTGGTTGGATGAGATGGACACTGTGGTAGATATTAGTGGATGTGCTGAAAGGGATATTGTAAAGTTTGTATCTCAGTCTTTCAAGGGTGAGGCCCTAACCTGGTGGAGGTCGTTGATTCAAGCTACCGGGAAGATTCCACTGTACAATATGACATGGGATAAATTTGTCACTCTTATCAAGGAGAACTACTGCCCTCAGCATGAGGTTGAAAAGATTGAATCTGATTTCCTATCTTTAGTTATGAAGAACCTGGATTGCCAAGCTTACCATACGAGTTTTAATACAATGTCAAGGTTGGTTCCTTATCTAGTGACCCCGGAACCCAAAAGAATAGCTCGTTTCATTGGGGGTTTAACCCCAGAAATTAAGGCAAGCGTGAAGGCCTCTCGGCCAGCTACTTTTCGGTCTGTAGCAGATATATCATTGTCCCTTACATTGGACGCGGTCAGGCAGAGATCGCTGAGGAACTAGGATGCTGAGAAAAAAAGCGTGAGGATGACAACTCACGGCGGTCAGATAAGAAGCGTAAGGGAAACAATGACCATAAAAAGGGTTCAGGATCTAAGAAGGAGGGTCAGCAGACGGGTGACAAGCCCAAGTGTAAAACCTGTAAGAAGCATCATTTTGGGAAGTGCAGATATGAGTCGAAATCCCAGTCATAGCCATGGGCATGTGGGATTTGTAAGTCAAATGAACACAAGACTCTCGATTGCAAGAAGCTGAAGGACGCAACGTGCTATAGTTGCAACGAGAAGGGGCACATTAAGTCAAATTGCCCGAAACATGCGAAGAAGGCTGAAGAAGGGAAAAAGACCAATGCAAGGGTCTTTCAGATGAACACCTAGGAGGCTATCCAGAACGACAATGTGATAACAGGTACCTTCCTAATTAATGATGTTTATGCAAGAGTGTTATTTGATTCTGGAGCAGATAAGTCTTTTGTAGACAATAAGTTTTGTGAATTATTGAAATTGCCTGTTAACGCCTTAAGTGTGAAGTATGAGGTGGAATTAGCTGATGGAACCATAGAAACCGCATCAACCGCGTTAGATGGATGTTTCATATCCATTAGGAACCACTCTTTTCCTTTGTCCCTACTTCCCTTTAAGTTAGCCGGTTTTGATATAGTGATAGGTATGGATTGGTAATCACATAACCAAGCCCACATCGTCTGCATTAAGAAGCAAGTGGTGATCAAGACTCCGTCTGGTGAACCACTTACCATTTAGGGAGATACCCAGTATGGACTGCCTGGGCAAGTGTCCATGCTCAAGGCATCTAGATGCTTGAAGAAGGGTTGTGTCATTTATATGGCACAAGTGACTATTGATGAGCAGAAACCCAAGGTTGAAGATATTCCAGTCATTTCTGAATACCCTGAAGTCTTTCCTAATGAGCTACCTGGTTTGCCACCAGATAGGCAAGTAGAATTCAGAATTAACATCATCCCCGGAGCAGCACCTGTTGCGAGAGCGCCTTATAGGTTGGCACCAACAGAGATGAAGGAATTGAGGACGCAGCTAGATGATTTGCTAGCTATAGGTTTTATTAGACCTAGTTCGTCTCCTTGGGGAGCGCCAATCCTATTTCTGAAGAAGAAGGATGGATCAATGCGTCTATGATTACCGTGAGCTTAATAAGGTTACTATCAAGAATAGGTATCCTTTGTCCAGGATCGACGATCTGTTCGATTAGTTGCAAGGGGCAAGCTACTTTTCCAAGATTGATTTGAGGTCAAGCTATCATCAATTGAAGGTTAAAGATGAAGATGTACACAAGACTGCATTTAGGACTTGCTATGGTCATTACGAGTTCCTAGTGATGCCTTTTGGGCTCACTAATGCACCTGCCGCATTCATGGATCTCATTAATCGCGTCTGCAAGCCTTATCTAGATAAATTTGTCATCGTCTTCATCGACGACATTCTCATCTACTCGAAGAGTCAAGCTGACCACGAGAAGCATCTCCATTGCATTCTGAAACTGCTTCATCAAGAAAAGCTCTATGCCAAATTTTCAAAGTGTGAATTTTGGCTTTGTGAAGTCCAATTCCTTGGGCATGTGGTTAGTGAGCGTGGTATCTAAGTAGATCCCGCTAAGGTTGAAGCTGTTATGAACTGGCAAGAGCCGAAGACGCCTACAGAAATTCGCAGCTTTCTAGGATTGGCAGGATACTACAGGCGATTTATCGAAAACTTCTCAAGAATTGCAGCACCCCTGACTTTACTCACTCGCAAGAGTAGTAAGTTTGATTGGGGGCCTAAGCAGCAAGAATCCTTTGATATTCTGAAGCAAAAGTTGAGCAACGCTCCAGTACTGACATTGCCGGAGGGGATTGATGAGTTTGTAGTGTATTGTGATGCATCACACACCGGTATGGGATGTGTGCTTATGCAGAAAGGCAAAGTCATTGCCTATGCTTCACGTCAGTTAAAAGTGCCCGAGAAGAATTACACCACCCACGACTTGGAGTTGGGTGCCGTGGTATTTGCACTAAAACTGTGGAGGCATTACTTGTATGGAACCAAGTGCGTGATCTATTCGGATCACAAGAGCCTTCAACACTTGTTCAATCAAAAGGACTTGAACATGAGACAGCGGCGTTGGATGGAAACTTTGACCGATTGTGACTGTGAGATAAGATACCATCCAGGCAAGGCGAATGTAGTCGCTGATGCCTTAAGTAGAAGGAGAGAGTGAAGCCTATAAGAATCAATGCCAAGAGCATTGAGATAAAGAACAGCTTAAATGAAAGGTTGTTAGCTGCGCAGAAGGAAGCTGTCTTGGAAGCTAACTACCCTGAGGAAAAGCTAGGAGTAACTGAAAAACAGTTATCCTATGGCAAGGACGGAATCCTAAGGTTAAATGGACGTATATGGGTTCCAGTTTATGGAGGACTTCGGGATGTCATCCTCCAGGAAGCCCACAGTTCCAAATATTCTGTTCATCCTGGAGCTGATAAGATGTACCAGGATCTGAAGGCAAGTTATTGGTGGAAAGGCTTGAAGAAGTCTATAGCTGCCTATGTAGCTAAATGTTTGACATGCGCGCAAGTCAAAGCTGAACATCAGAAGCCGTCAGGTTTACTACAACAGCCTGAGATTCCCACTTGGAAATGGGAAATGGTGACAATGGATTTCATCACCAAGTTGCCAAAGACAAATAAAGGAAATGATACTATATGGGTGATAGTAGATAGACTGACTAAGTCAGCACATTTCCTCCCCATTAAGGAGACTTATAACTCCGACATGCTAGCCCAATTGTATGTAGATAAGATTGTATCTCTGCATGGCGTACCAGTGTCTATTATCTCTGACAGAGATACTAGATACACGTCACATTTTTGGAAAAGTTTCCAACAGTCTTTGGGCACGCGCTTAAATTTCAGTACGGCTTACCATCCTCAGACGGACGGACGGACAGAGTGAGCGTACCATCCAGACTTTGGAAGACATGCTTCGTGCATGTGTAATTGATTTAGGTGGTAGTTGGGATAACCACCTGCCGTTGGTCGAGTTCTCCTATAACAATAGTTACCATACGATCATTCAGGCTGCACCTTTTGAGGCATTATATGGTAGAAAATGCAGAACGCCTATTTGTTGGGCAGAAGTAGGAGAAGCTCAAATGTCAGGACCTGACATAGTCTTTGAAACGACGGACAAGATTTTCCAGATTCGTGACCACCTGAAAGCTGCCAGAGATAGGCAGAAAAGTTATGCTGATAAAAGGCGAAAACCTCTAAAGTTTGAGGTTGGTGATAAAGTCTTGCTTAAAGTGTCACCCTGGAAGGGGGTGATGCGATTCGGTAAGAAAGGTAAGTTAAGCCCAAGGTATATAGGACCATTCGAGATTATCGAATGTGTAGGAGCAGTGGCCTATAAGTTAAACTTACCTGAAGAGCTCAGTGGTATTCACAATGTATTCCACATCTGCAATCTGAAGAAATGTTTAGCTGATGAATCGCTAGTCATACCACATACAGATGTGCATATAGATGAGAGCTTGAAATTCGTGGAAAAACCTTTGTCGATTGAGGATCGATAGGTAAAGAAGCTTCGAAGAAAGCATGTGCGTATTGTAAAGGTCAAATGGGATGCCCGCAGAGGTCCCGAGTACACGTGGGAGGTAGAGTCCACAATGAAGGAAAAATACCCTCATTTATTTCAGTAAATCTCGAGGTCGAGATTTCTTTTAAGGGGGTGAGGATGTAACACCGCGTAAAAATCATACCCAAGGAAATAAAGACACCTGTCATGTAAGATAAACGTGTCAGGAACCCGGATCAAATAAAAGATGTATGGTTGGATTTAAAAAGGGCGACATGTTATAAAAACACATCTGAGCGACCAAAATTATAAATCCCAAGACCTTAAATCGTTATGATAAACATCTTATGTAATTAGCCAGTTATTCCTAAATAAATAAATTCAATTTATAAAGAATATGGGTATTTAAATGATGTTACAACAAGTTCATAATCGAAATTGTTATTAAAAAGGATTTAACTTATTCAAATGCATGACAAGATTCCCCATAAGGATCCAAGTTGTGTAAGTGCATGGCTAGACATGCAAAGACTGACTTCATGGTCCCTACACTGAAAGGAAAGCATAAGATTCGAAGATTTCAAAGTTGCATGGCCAAAGCTTGAAAGTTTTCAAGTTTTTGGATTCTGGTCATCGGATACGGACCGTATGGCCTTAGGCTTACGGTCCGCAAGCACTGCAACTGGGCGATATAATCCAAGGTCGGTTACGGACCGCAAGGCCTAGGGCTTACGGTCCGTAAGAGGTGCTTACGGTCCGCAAGGCTTCTTGCTTACGGTCCGTAAGACAGTCGCTGGCAGCAGAAAATGGACAGATGCATGTTCAGCCTGTTGCACCACCTTACTTAAGTGGTTTTCGAATTCAGGAGTTTGGCAACTGGTTTTGGCATTATAGGGACACATGGATACATCTGGGATCAGTCCTAGACTTAGTTGTAAGGATCTCATGCAATTTTGTTCAGTATATAAGGACATGAAGTTGCAACACTAAGAACTTGCTCATTCAAACTCACTTGAAGTATTATTCTGGAGCTTCTCTGATCAGCAACAAGCCTTCTGAGGATCTCTAATCATACTTAGGATTCTTGTAAGTGTCCTTAGCCCTTTTTAATTCAGTTTAGCTTAGTTAATTAGCTAAAAGTCAAACCGTCGTAATTAAGGTTTGACTTCGTGATTAATCAAGATTTGTCCAGTCAAATCTCGAATCAAAAATACCTATAAGTAGGTAATTATGTGGGTAATAAACCCTTAAAAGGGTACTCTCTGATTCCCACTCTAACTATGTCAATTGTCGGGTCAAAGTTAATCCTAAAAAGTCAACAGAAAGCTTATTTTCAAATTAATGCATAATTAGCAATGTAGAAGCCATGCAACCTGTTTTATCATTAATATAACTTGGTAATTAATGTAAGAACAAGTCTAAACTTTTTACCCACTGATATAATATAATATTTTGGGATTTTTGGAAATTTTTATTTATTTTTAGGCTGAGCATAACTTAGAGTTCTAAGCTTAATTCGGTTATTGTCGGTTTTGCCCTTTTGGGCTATAAAATGAGTTTTACAAATCCTTTTGATACCAAACCTTTTTCTACTGATCTAATATAATCAATAAAATGTTTTGAGCCTTCTGGAATAATAAAAATATCAGCTTTCCTTTAAAAACCCGGAAATGGCTCCAAATCGCCTTTTTAAGCGTTTTTAATGCATAGTATGTATTAAGACTATTTTAAACTTGTATGGTTTGATGTCTACTGATATATTCAGTAAATTTTTATATTTTAACAGTAAGCAAAAGTTTTTAACTCAGATTTCCAGTTTTGACCTTTTAGGCTTATGTGAAATTACCAAAATGCCCCTACGGTGCATAGTATGGTTATAATTAATAAATTTCACATATATATGATACCCTACTGTTATAACTTATTAAACTAAGTATTTTTACTGCTTATATCAGACCTGTAACTCAGATTAATATTTAAACTCTTTCATAACCTTTTAAATGACCAAAATGCCATTACGGGGCATAGTTTGAGTTTAAAATCATTTTGGGCACAATAAAAGATATCTTACTGATGTCACAACATATTTAAGGCATATTAACTTAGGAAACTTGTATATGATTCATTTGGTTACCAGTTACGCACTATTCGCGTTCGGATCGGCTTATGTAACTAGTTTGCATATATTAGCCGAAACGGGTCAAACCATATCATTTTTTTCTCTCAAAATCCAGAGTGTGTTTAGTTTACCCATATTGTACAAGTCTCCAAACTTGTCGAGTCTAAATCACATTCTATGCCAGTCTTCGCTTTATCATGCGTTTGAACCGTATCTATCTTTAAAACTAACCGGTCTAAGCTTAGGCTAAATTAAAGACCCGTTATGAATCTAATAGGTTATTATAAACCTTCGTTCCAGAATAGGAGACCCGGTAAAAGCTACGTGCACTTGCTTATTGTGAATATTACTTGCAAAGGTAAATACTTTTAACTTATTTTCACTTATACGGGCTTGGGGTACGGTATATAAAATACCGCTTGGTCGGGCATTGAATCTTTAATTGTATGGTGGTTAATTCTGTCACACCCTGGCTTTGCGGAAGCATGGTTAATTTGGTGTGACTTCTTAATACCATAGCTTAATCATAACAAAGCTATATGAAGTTAAAAACATGCAGATCATCCATTGATTTAAATTTCATAATAAAAGTACCACAACAATGTTTTAAAAGTGCGGACACATGCATCGGAAATTACAACCTAATAACATAAAACATTGTTCGGAATTCATGACCACAACGTAAAGCAGACGCAGTTTAAGGATTGTGACTCGTCCAGGTAAAAGCCACACCCCTAAACTTGGATGACCTCATAACTTTTAAGCAGCGTGAAAAACGTAGCATACCATGCCAGATCCTTAATTACCTGAAATACATGTAAGTTGGAAAAATCAACAAAAATTGTTGAGCAAGTTCATGTGTAGTGAGTAAGTAAAACCTTTGTAAGTATAAAATCCTAGTATGTAGCAAATAAGGAAAAAGAGATCACCAATGGTTTGCAAGGCCATTGATATGTGTGAAGTGCAAGTAGGAAGACTCAAACCTAGCAGATTTATGCGTTGGGTACAAAGTCACCCCGAGGTCCGTTATGCTGGACCTGGGGCTGGGCTCGCTACACCCAGATAGATCTACCGCTCCTACCCCTCGGTCCTACTATGAGGATTAATGGCCTCAAGTTTCCACCTACCCACTCACATGATCTAAATAACAACCCTCCTTACGCTATCCATACCATGTAAAAAGTACTTGTAAACATAGCAACATGTATTTCACCCCCGCAGTTTAGAAAACTGAAAACAGTTAAGAGAAAAGGGGGACATGAACTCACAGTGGTGCGTCTCTACCAAGTAAATCTCCTGATCAACCGCTGTGCGACGACCTACACGTACTAATTTCTATTAGACGGACGGTCGTGCCTTAGTTTAAGGTTTAATGTCTTTGGGAAATAGTTAGACAACTATTTCGTAATTACACTTTGTAAATATTTGGTAAATATTTTCCTTCCCAAGGATGGGGGATTCAATACATGTGCGTTCGTATAACTTCGAAATATATTATTAAGTCTCACTTAAAATATATTCTATTTCTAACTCCAAAATATAAATATTTTTCCCAAAAATATTATATTTTATTACATGTAATTTTCCAAAAATAATACCTTGACGAAATACGCGTTCATTAGTATTTTCCGAAAATGCGTAAGTTACGGATATAGGTTGCGTGGTAATAGTTATACCGTTGTAACTTAAATATTTATCGTAAGGGCGTTCGTATTATTTTGGAATCGTTAGCATTCGGTAATATTATTTTTACCCTAAAAATAATATTTGTATAGTTCACAAAAATATAAAAATTCACAAGCGTTGTTACGGAAAATATATATACTAAATATATATATTTATCGAGTTTTTATTTTGTGAAAAATCCCACCTCCGACACTTAGTGATTTTGTAATAAAGATCGTGGCGAAATTTATATTTTGAAAACAAGTTAAAAATATATTTATAACACTTGTAGTGAAAATATTTCCAAGTGTTATGTTTTAGAAAAATTTCGCCAGAGTTTCCCCTGTAACTGGAGGTGGCCACGCTTTCAAGCGTATTATTTTCTTTTTAAAATGCAAATCAACAATTTTCTCATTCACAATAACAATTTTCCAAAACATCAAACTAGTCAACATATATGTAAATCGCAAAAATTACATGAACTTGTGGTTTGTCCGGAAAATGTAGTAAATCCCATTACTTTTAGTGGATCTTTATATAAATCAATCCGGTTTTGTAAAAGCCTCATTTTTAAAGAAATTCCATCTTTACAACTTCTTGTAAAATTTGACAAAACTAGTTCTTTGTCGAAACTTGGTGTTACACAAGTGTTTATACACTTGTGAGTTTAAAAAAAAAATCATTCTTGTTCATGTAAGATCCGGTTTTAGAAAGTATGATTTCTTTGACACTTGGTTTTTTGTAAATACCACTTGTAGATCCGTAGATCTTCTAGTTTTGAACACTATTTCGTAAGAAAAATCGATTTTACACAAGTTCATGTTTGGTGTGTGGTAGAGTTTCATCACTTAACCCTTTTTACACTTAAACAAACTCTATGTCATGTTTCGTGAACATGACCAATCCGGGTTAGACGATGATCCGAGCTACCACAGCATAGATCGGCACTAAATAATCACACAAAACAAGTCTTACAAGATTTACACCACATCATAGCTTTTAACCAACATCTCTAGCATTTTAGTAGACTTTTAACACATCATCTTATAAGTTCATGAGTTTTAACCGTCATATTTTATTTTAACCACTTTAAAATAGATCGAGAGAGCGTTTATAGCAACTTACTACTAGCTCGAGGCTAGGGAAGAATCTAGTCGAAGAATGAGTGGATAAAAGCAATGAGAAGAGGTCCTTCACGTTCCGAATGCACCGAGCTCCTTTGTGTGAGATCCTTAACACTTGTATGCCTTTGGAATGAGAAGATCAAAACCGAAAAATGGATGGATGGATTGGGGGTGTTCGGCCGTGAGCTTTGGGAGGAGAGGGAGAGAGAGTTTTGGTGAGTGTTGTGATGTTAAGTGTTGAATGTTATGGTGTGTTCTTGTTATTACTTATAGGCAAAATCAAGTTCATTAACCAAAGGATTATGTGTAGCCTAGATATTAGGCATGTGTGATTAGTTTAATCAAAAATAGGACAAGGGGTGGTCACAATGTGACCGATTCGGTTGGGGGGGGGGGGTCACTTGGTTAGTTTCCAACCATAAGTTAAGTATTAGTTAGTTAAGTTAAAGGTTAACACGGTTACTAGTGTGTTATGCATTATAGCGGGTGTTAGGGTATTCAGGGACCCTAACTGGCTCAGAAAAAGATAAACAATGTTAATGGCAATATTTTCATGTTCCAGGTAAAGTCCGGTTGTTCGGTTGGATAGTGATCCGTTAACGTGCTTAACAAAGCTTTAAAGTGCCGTTATTACTATTTTTAGTGACACAACTTATTCTCGACACTTTGGAAAGTGTCTAGTATTATTTTCTCATGTTTTGGCACTTTATTAGTTTAGATAAATGCTGAATTTTTATTTAAAGTGCTGAATTTTGTACACAAAGTACGTTTTAGGCACATCCGGTCACTATAATTATCACCTAGAGACGCAGTTCGACAATCCTCATCTCCCTACACTTTCTACTAGTGTAGTAAACTATTCCCGGCTCCTACTGGCCTTAGAGACAGTGTCTGTCTGGCGCTGACTATGCCAGCACGTTTACTGGGTTATTCGTTTATTGTGCTACTGTGCTTTTGTGCGTCAAGTTTGTCACTAAAGCTCTGTATGTAAATAATGGAGTGACGGTAAATAAAGTATGATGCAAGTAAGTGTATCAGAATTCAAGTAGCAGTTTATTCACATTTTCAAGCAAGCACAGAAATTAAGCAGTAATTAGATATTAATTAAGTTGTACGGATACCTGCTTTGGTGAGGGTTGTCACAAATTCATTGAAATGACCCGTTTAAATTATTTTGTTTGCTTAAAACCTTTGGGGGGTTAATGACCATGTCCCGGATATCCTTGGCATCATTTTAAGAAATGGCCACAACCTTAGCACGCGGATGTAGGTGTACACCCGCCAGTGCATTTATAAATAATAAGGTATAACCGCCGGTTTCGGGAATAACCCGCCGCGGGAGTATACCATGTGGTGTGTCAATTAATCTTTAACCCGGTGTTCAACCCGGGCTACTGAACTGTCACACCCTGGCTTTGCGGAAGCGTGGGTTTATTTGGTATGACTTCTTAATACCATAGCTTAACCACAACAAAGCTATATGAAAATAAAATCATGATGTTCATCCATTGATTCAAGTTTTAAAAATAAAATATGACAACATTGTTTAAAGTTGACACATGCAACGAGTTACAACCCAACAAAATAAAAACATTGTTCATAAGACACAACCAAAAACATAAAATAAACACCGTTTAAGATTTGTGACTCGTCCAGGTAAAAGCCACAACCCCTAAACTTGGATGACATCACTCCTCTTACGCAGCATGAAGATATGGCATACCACGCTAGAATCCCTAATTCCCTAAAATACATGTAAGTTGAAAAAGCAACAAAAATGTTGAGCGAGTTCATGTAAAAGTGAGTATGTAAAACCTTTGTAATACATTTGTAAATATAAAATCTCTGGTATGTAGCAAATAAGGAAATAAAGAGATCACCAATGGTTTGCAAGGCCATTGATATGTGTGAAGTGCAGTAGGAAGACTCAAACCTAGCAGATTTTTGCGTCGGGCTCAAAGTCACCCCGAGGTCCGTACTGTTGGGCCTGGAGTTGGGCTCGCTACACCCAGATAGATCTACCGCTAATGACCCTCGGTCCTACAATGAGGATTAATGGCCTCTAGTTTCCGCCTACCCACTCACATGATCTAAGTAGTAACCCTCCTTACGCTAACCATACCATGTAAAAAGTATTCGTAATCATAGTAACATGTATTTCACCCCCGACGTATAAAAACTGAAAACAGTTAAGAGAAAAGGGGGACATAAACTCACTGAAGTGCGTCTCGAAATAGTAAATCCCAATCAACCTGCTGCGTGACGACCTACACGTACTAACTTCTATTAGACGGACGGTCGTGCCTTGGCTTAAGGTTTAATGTTTTTGGGAAATAGTTAGACAACTATTTCCTATTTACACTTCTTAATTATTTAGTAAATATATTCCTTCCCAAGGATGGGGGTTTTAATACATGTGTGTTTTATAATTCCGAGAATATATTTTTAAGTCTCACTTAAAGAATATATTTTAATTCATTTGTCTAGATTATTCTATCTCCAAAATATACCTATTTTTCCCAAAAATATTATATTTTAGAGTAAATTACAAGTTTTGTCCTTTATGTATGTCCCAAATTGCAGGCGTTGTCCTTTGTCTTTAAAATTGATGAGTTTTGTCCTTAATGTTTGCAAATCTTACACGTTATGTCCTTTATGGCAAACCCAGTTATATGTTTCAGTTAAATGAATGCATGTGCAGGGCACATGAGGGTAGAAATGTCATTTCATATCTTTAGGAGTTATTGTGTAAAACTGATTATGTTTAGGGGCTAGATTGTAAAAAAAAATAAAAAGATTTATAAATACAAAATAATCTGCCATTTCTCTCTCATGTTCTCTGCCTTCTCTCTCTAAATTCTTACTCTCTCTCTTCTCTCCCCCTCTCTCACCTGCCGCCACATCCCACCACCACCACCACCGTCTACCAGACTACCACCACCGTCTCCACCATAACCCTAACCCCTACTTGCAACAACCCAACCCATACCACCACCACCATCCGCCACCCACCCCATCATGGATATACATTATAGAAAGAATCAGTATTTTTCTTCACCTTTTATCTTTCTCCCACCACCGTCACTCAACCCATACCACCACCACCATCCGCCACCCACCCCATCACACACCACCTAACCTCCACCACCACCACCACCACCGTCTAACCTACCCATGAAAATTTAACAATTTCACACAAATCCTAATCCTTTAATAACTTATCCCAATTAAAAAAATCCTAATCCTTTAATAACTTGTCCCAAAGAAAAATCAATCCCACTTTATGTAAACCCACCACCCCCTTTTCCTACAGATAATAAACAAACAATTTTTCCAACTTTCGTTTTCAAAATTATCCAAATAAATCCAAAAACAACAAGAAGATAATGACAAAACCAATTTCCGGTCTCATCCGAGCAGGCTCCCTGCGCGAACGGACGCGGCTTCTTCAACGCCGTTGTCACCAATCTTTTCACGGTATTTATCGAGCTACAATCTATTCACCATAGTTTTGGATCTACGATCTATTCAGCGTGACATCCGGATGATCTGCGTTCAAACCCACTGATCTGTTCAATGTTACATCTGGATCTACGAGGTGAGAAAGATAAGTCGGTGTGTGGTGGTGGATGGTTTGTAATTGGGAGAAAGAAACAGAGGTGAGAAAGATAAGGAGGGGTGGTGTCGCCTCTGGTTGGAGCAAACCGGAACCGGTCGCCGGAGACATCTGGTTCTCCATCTCTTCGTCTGATTTTTTTTCTAGGGTTTATAAGCTTGGGTGTAAAATGGTCTGATGATGATGATGGTGTGGGGTATTTATTTTAAGTTAATTACACAAGTTTCCTTAAAAACAAAATTACAATAATACCCTCATGTGCCTTGCACATGATCAGATTTAACAAAAAGAATTAACTAGGTTAGGGGTAAAGGACATAACGTGCAGGATTTTGAAACATTAAGTACAAAACTCATCAATTTTAAAGGTAAAGGACAGCGCCTGTAATTTGGTACAAACATAAAGGACAAAACTTGTAATTTACTCTATATTTTATTTCTTACAATTTCCAAAATAATACTTTTATCAAAATACGCATTTAAGAGTATTTTCCGAAAATACATAAGTTACATTTTAATGTTCGTGTCGTAATAATAATACCGGTGTAACTTAGACATTTATTTGTGAGGACGTTGGTATTATTTTGGAGTCGTATTTCCATGATATTTCCAAGTAATATTATTTTTATCCTAAAAATAATATATCTCTAGTTCACAAAATAATCGTAAAGTCACACAAGCGTTTTATTATGAATTATATATTCTAGATATATATTTATCAAGTTTTATTTATGAAAGTCTACCTCTGACACTTGGTTATTTTTGTAATAAAAATCATGGTGAATTTTGTTTGGAAAAACAAGTTAAAAATATATTTATAACACTTGTCACAAAAATATTTCTAAGTGTTAGTTTCTGGAAAAATTTCGCCAGAGTTTCCTCTGTAACTGGAGGTGGCCACGCTTACTAGCGTATCATTTTCTTTTCAAAATTCAATCAATCAATTTTCCAATCATCAATATACAATATTCAAACATCCAACTTGTAAAAATAAGTCTAAATCGCAAACTCATGAACTTGTAAGTTTTGTAAAAATACGTAGCAACCTTTTAACATATTTAGTGGATCTCGTCATCTTTAAAAATAAAATTAGTTTCTCGAAAACTTTATTTTTAAAGATTATGTAATTTTACAACTTCTAGTCAAAAGTTACGAAAATGTTTCTTTGTTAAATCTTTTGTTACACAAGTGTTTACACACTTGTTTATTCCCTAAAATGCTTGTAGTTTATGCAAAATCCGGGTTTTAAACAAGACTGGCATCTTACACTTGGTTCTTCCGAAAAACCACTTGTAGATCTTTAGATCTACTAGTTTAGATCCTTATTTTACAAGAAAAATTACTTTTACACAAGTTCATGTTCATGTGTGGAAGGGTTCATCATCTTACAACTTTTACACTTAACATATTACTAGTTCATGTTCCATGAACATGATCTAGCATGGTTAGATGACGATCCGTTCCACGACTAGCAACTAACAACACAAAATAATCACAACTAGTCAAGTTTCATAAGATTTACACCATTAGTTTCTCTTTAACCAACTAGTTCATCATTCTTTCAAGACTTTTAGTTTTGATCTTGTATGTTCTTGAGTTTTAACCGTTAAATCTCTTATTAACCACTTTAAACAAGAACAAGATGGTGTTTAGAAGCACTTACTACTAGCTCATGGCTAGGGAAGAATCAAGGCGTAAACAAGGTGGATAAAAGCAATGTAGAGAGGTTCTTGAGTTTCCGAAAGCACCGAGCCTCCTTGTATGTCACCTTGCACCTTGGTATGTATGTGAAATAGCAAGAACAAAACATGATGATGGGTGGATGATGGATGGTGGTCTCGGCCGAAGACAAGGCAAGAGGGAGAGAGAGAGAGCAAAATTTTTGTGAAGTGTTTAGTGAATGAAAGTCTTATCTCTTAAGCAAATATATAATCTAATTTGGTGTATTATCCAACAAACAATATGCTTACTAGATTTTAGACAAAGTTAAATAAAATAATCAAAGAAATGGGTGGTGTGTCACCACATGGGGGACCGATCGGATTAGGGGGGAGGGGGTATATGGTTAGATTTTGATGATATAGTTAAGGATTAGTTAGGTTAGTTAGGAATTTAAATTGGTTATTAGTGTGTTATGTAAAATAACGGGTGTTAGGGTGTTCGGGGACCCTAACTAGCTTAGAAAAGGATAAACAATGTCATTGACAATATTTTTTATGTTCCGGGTAAAGTCTGGTTGTTCGGTTGGATATTGATCCGTTAAAGTGTCAAGTAAAGCTTTAAAGTGCCTTTTATAGTGTTTTTAGTGACACAATGAATTCCCGACACTTTGGAAAGTGTCTAGTATTATTTTCCCATGTTTTTGCACTTTATTAGTTAAGTTAAATGCTGAATTTTGTAATAAAGTGCAGAATTTTGTAGTTAAAGCATGTTTTAGGCACATCCAGTCACTATAACTAACACCTAGTGACGCAATTTTACAATCCTCATCTCCCTACACTCCCTACTAGTGTAGTAATCTATTCCCGGCTCATACTGGCCTTAGAGACAGTGTCTGTCTAGTGCTGGCAATGTCAGCATGTTTACTGGGTTATCCGTTCACTGTGCTAACTGTGCTTTTGTGCATCAAGTTTGTCACTATAGTTTTGTGTAATAAATGGAGTGACAGTAATAAAGTATAATGCATGAATATGTATGTATCAAAAATCAAGAAGCAGTTTAACCACAATTGTAAGCAAGCACAGTAATTAAGCATTAATTAAATATTAATTAATTTATACGGATACCTGTTTTGGTGAGGGTTGTCACATGAACGTTTAAGAAACATGTAATTCTTTTACAAGATTATATACAAATAATTATCCCAAGTTATAAAATCTTTTGTGCCATGTGCATTCAAATCAATTTTCAAACATTTTCAAAATGAGTCAGTTAAATTGTATTTATCGTGCAAACTGACGTATTTTCCCAAAAAGGTTAAGTGCAGGTACTACTCGTAATAGGCTGGCCTCTCCTTAGCATCAATAAGAGTCTCGCAAGCTTGGATGCATTAAGTCTATTGAACAAGTTTCCTCTTTATTTTGATTCGCCTGTGGATTTGTTTCAACTATTTGTGATACTTAATATTACAATTTTATTCGGTTGAAATAAATCTATCTTTTGCTTTCGCTATGCATTTAAATTTGTGTTGTTTGACTATGATGATATCAACTACGTCATGATACTCCCCACCGGGCCCACAGGTAATATGTGGAAATATCAGGGTGTGACATCAGTATCCTGACCCATATTCTTCTTTCTTCCCAGAAGATCCTTCAGGTATCCTTTGCTCAGCAGGTAGCTTATTTCCTTCCTTAGAGCTATGCAATCCTCTGTAACATGTCCAAAATCCTCATGGAAGGCACACCACTTGGATTTATCCTTCCAATCAGCCTTTTGTTGGTTTTTTCTAGGCCACCTCGCTTTGTCTCCCAAACCCTGCATAACATACATTAGTTCAGGTATATTAACAGAAAAACAATATTCCGACAATTCAGGATACTCCTCAGGATCCTCATCTTCAACAACATTCACTTTCTTGCTGTCATTTTTGCCATATGGCTTAGAATGATATGGTTTGTATGAGGATCTGATTTCCTGTTAGTTGATTCATAGTTTGAGGATGAATTCATCCTCTCTTGCATCTTTTTTTCGTCTTCCAGTCGAATATATCTCAAAGCCCTGTTTCGAGCTTCATCCAGGTTCCTGCAAGGATTCATTACAAGATCCTGAAAAAATTGGGAATCTTTTTGCAACCCCATTTTGAATGCCTGCACAACAATTGCAACATCAAGATGTGGGATATCCAGAGATTCCCTACTAAACTTGTTCACATAATCCCTTAAGGATTCTTGAGGTCCTTGAGTTGTCCTGTAGAGATCACTGGTTAGTTTTTCAAAACTTCGACTGCAAGAAAATTGACTATTAAACAGATTAACCAAGTGAGCAAATGATGTAATTGAATGAGGTGGAACGTTTAAGAGCCATTTTAAGGCTGATCCTGTTAGAGTATAGCTGAAACCCTTGCAGAGGCATGCTTCCTTGAGATCCGGATGGATAGGGTTAATTTCCATCGTTTCCCTATACTGAGCAATATGCTCTTCAGGATCCGTGGTTCCATAATAGAGTTTCATGTTGGGGGTTTGAAATCTTTTCGGAATTTCATCATCACAAATAGGATATGCAAACCGTTATATCTTGTGGCTATCGTGGGATGCTTCTGGAATTGGCTGGACCACCCCAGGTACGTTGGATATCATATCCTTCAACTTCTGAAGCTCCCTAGAGAGTGCCGACGTCACACCTGTATCCTGCAAAGATCCAATACCGTTAGTAGCAAGAGTATTAGTATTATTGGACACGTTACCAGTCTGAGGATTCTGGCCATATCCTGGAGCATATCCTGAGCTTCTTATAGTTGACACCCTAAAGGATGAGGGTATCTCAGGAGTATGACTCTGGGAATGACTAGGTACAATATTGCCCCTGTTATCCTCGGTATATACTGCCGAACTGATGTTCAATGTTCTGGGCTGCAAGGGAGTGACAGCATCCTCAGTAGGCCTGCTTGAACTGGATTTCAAGAGTTGTATCTCTCTCATCAGCATTTGGTTGGTTTCCTGCTGTTGCTTCATCTGATCCTGTATGCTACCAAACAAAGTTAGAATTTCATCATTATAAGCCATAATAGGAGTTCTCCCTGAGGCAGCAGATCCTTGAACATTCTGAGTGGGGATAACATCCCGAGTTGTGTAAATTTCGGTCCTCCTTGGGGGAGCTTGAGCCTGTGAAGAAGCTTGCGTCCTTGGAGGTGGTGGAAGCACCAAACCAACTGTTGCAGAGGTTGTAGCAGACATGGTAGAAGAGCTCATGTTTGATTTTGAGGCCATTGAAAATAGTTGTGAAAAAAGTTTCGAAAAAAGAAAACCGAGTAAAGATTTTAGCAAGGTTTTTAATATGAATAGCACCACTTGCCCCACGGTGGGCGCCAAATTGTTTTGGTCAAAAATTACCGAAGCAATTTAGTGATCAAATTAGTTTTGTGAGGTAGTGTGCTAGCAATGTGTATTGAAAATATTCTGATTATCTTGTTTACAAAAACAGTTTTCAGGATATAGCTCAGGATATCGAGCTATACCAACAATCAAACAGTGAGCTAAAAAGTAAAGGGTGACACGAGATGTACGAGGAAAGCCCTTGATCAATTTAGATCGCCGGCACAAAACCTCAGGAGCTGACAATCGCAGCTGCCTTGTTCTTCTTACTACTTCAAACTTCAGGATATAGTGCAAGATATGATGCGGATCAACTAAGTGTTACAATGTAATTCGAGTGTGAGTGTATGTGTTGCGAGTAATTGCAGCTAGTAGAGAGCAGAAGTGTGTGAAAAAATTCGTGTCTTCCTACTGATCCGATCATTCCTTTATATAGCAAAAGAAATAACAACCTATCCTAAAAATGGGGGATGCTTCGAATATTCCCCTATGAACGTTGGAGACCCTTTCTTTGCGGCTTCAACGTTCTCTTCTCAACAGCTGAGTCCGAGTTTTCAGGAGAAACAGTCTTCTTGAATGTTATAAGCAAGCCTCTCTAATCTGCACGTGAACCAATTAGTTATTACCAGGATACTGCATCAGGATGCTACAAATATCCTGATCCAGTATCCTCCTGATCATGATCAAAAGTAATACAGTCAGAATATAATCCAGGATATATGTTCAGAAAACCACCCACAACAATAAGAGACAAAATGTTTGATGTATCCCACTAGTCATGCTCTACTTTTCTTCTGCGGTACTTTTATCAGAAAAGAGCAGTGGGATTGTCATGTCTTAAGATATAATCAAGAATCTAATTTAAGAGCAAATTATGTAAAAACTCATTAATAAAGCAAATGATCTCTAGTTTTGAGTTCTCTTAAAATGATCTCTAGTTTTGAGTTCCCTAGTTCTCGAGTTTAAGTGTTGTCTAGTTTTATAAGTTTACTCAAACTAAATTCTTTTAAAATTGATGGAATAAAAAAACTGATTTCTCTTAAAAATTGTGTTCACTAAATTTTGAGTTCTCTTAGAAATTTATGGAACAAAGATTTAAGTTATCTTAAAAAATTAAGTGTTCTCTTAAAATTTATGGAACAAAAGGGTTTTAGAACCTCAAAAGGATGGTAAACGAAAATGTGAACCCCAAAAAGTGAATTATTATTATTATTATTATTATTATTATTATTATTATTATTATTATTATTATTATTATTATTATTATTATTATTATTATTATTATTATTATTATTATTATTATTATTATTATTATTATTATTATTATTTCTTCGAAATACAAACATAAACATAAACTTGTGAAAAGGATGAAAATAATTTGAATTTTAATGGATTATTATTTAGTTTCCTAATTAAATGTTTTAATTATATTTATCCAAAATTTCAAAATCTTTTACTGATAAACTATATTATTATTTGAAATTTTTAATGGATAAACAATAACCAAAATAGGAAATAACACTCTTTAATCCTTCAATTCATCCAAAATAATAACGATGAATTGAATTTATATTATGAACACGAAGAACGTATTCGAAGAATCTATTACAGTTTTTATCTAAAATCTAAACCTTGAACATTATTTATTTATAGATTTTGATTCTTATTAGATGTCAAATTTTGATAAAATCAAAAACCCATTAAAACAGTCTTTTCCATATCTGTTACAGCAGAAAATGTGATTTCCACATGAACAAAAAAACGTGAATTTTAATTAACTGTTTTTTCATCGAAAGTTTTTGTTTCCAGATTTAATTATGGATTTAGGAAAATAAATAGAACTGATTTGAGCAACATATGTTCTGATACCATCTGTTGATCAGTTCCATATGTATGAAATGAAAAACATGTAAAAGTGTATCTGGTAAGCCAGCAACCGCAACAACGATGGATGTAGACGACATGATTGTCAGCTTAATCTAGTTCCTATTTAGGGTGTATATGAGTGATAAGAATTTAGAAGTTCCTAAGTTGATGAACTTTTGATAATGGAGAGAGAAGAGGACGGTTCTCAGTGACGTTATTTGTGAAGTCAAGTCTTTAACCTTTTTAATGGTCTCCTTAAATAAATTCAAGTCTTTATTAGTTAGTAAAGATAATATGATACATCAACAATTACCAACTAATATAATAATAAGGTATAATTTTAATATATTAATTTAATATAATATAAATCATTATAATGGTTACTTAATTAAATTTAATTAATATATTTAATCTAAGATCAGATACTATAGAACTATGACATCAGATCAAACTAAAGAAAAATAATTGTAGAAAATAATAGGAGAGTGACATATGTGTCAATTAAAAGTTTAGTTAAAAGGAGGAGTAAACTGTAATTTTATTTCTGAGGTTAGAGCCAATTGGTACTATTAGCCCTTCTCAGGAAATAATTGCAATTTACCCCCAACATATGATGTTATATCGCAATATTACCCCCTGCCGTCAAATAAGTTAACAGATTTGTTAAATGGAATGTGAAATGACTAGGTTACCCTTTTATATTACCCGCTATGGTTTGTTCTACTCTGTAATATTACCTCCTAGTGTAAAATGACTAAATTGTCCTTTCTTATTACCCCCTGTGGTTTGTTGTACTCTGCAATATTACCCCCAGTATTAAATAGTTCTTCCAAACCTTACCCCCTGGAGAAAAAAAAAAACATTTCCCGCCTAAACCACCATGAGCCGCCATCCCCCACCTCCACCACCATCAGCCGCCACCACCCACCTCCACCTCCATCGCCGCTACCCACCTCCACCTCATCTCCTCCACCACCCACCTCTACCACCAATTCACACAGAGTTAACTTGGAGCCTTGATCATGATGCTCTGGATGAATGCTATCATCTGCAAATGAGCAAACTTCAAAATCTTGAACTTTAACGAGGCAAACTTCCACTCATATATATTACTAATCCCGACATGATATGTGTTTCGGTGATTATCTTGAACTTTAACGCGCCGGCTCGCCGGAGAGTGAGATTGGCTTTTACACAAGTTCAAGAACAGCTTGATCATGTCCTGTTTAAGGTTCAAGTTTTAATCTTTTTGACTTTTTTATGAGTTTATTGATTGGAAGTAATATTCTTGTATTGATTGATGTGTAGATGGCTCCTTCTGGAATCAGGACCGAAAGGTAATTTTTTTTTTTAATTAGAATTCAGTTTTGACTTTTACATGTCAAATGGGTCAATGGTGAAGATTAAATTTGAAAAAGATTTGATTTTGTTTGTAAATAAGAATAATCTGAAGCTTCAAGCTTTATCAATTTGTTATGAATTTTATGAATAAGCTGATCATATTTGCTATATAGGGAGAATTAGATGAACTATCAAGTATTAGCATTTTTAGCAGACCACGCAGTACTATAAAAAAATTCTTCATTTAATCTTTAGCTGCTTGGTCTTGAAGCTGCAAGACAATTAATTTCATATTTAGGTTAGTTTAACCTATTCACTTTGTGGGTTCCATTTTATTTTGTTTCTTTTGGTCAAAAACTAACCCTTTTGGCACTATTATCATGATCTTCTGGTAGGGCTGTAAACGAACCGAACGTTCAGCGAACAGTTCGTGAATCGTTCGGCGGGAAGTTCGTTTATGTTCGTTCGATTAGCTTAACGAATGAGCACGAACAAAAAATTTCGTTCGGTTAGCTTAGCGAACGAACACGGACACAGGTCTCGTTCGTTCGACTGCGTTCGTGAACGTTCGGTAATATGTTCGTTTAATTATATTAAAAAAATAATAAATAATAAACCTTTTATCTAAACATATTGAAAACTTGAAACCTTATTTTTTTTCTAAGTTAGCTAAAATTTGGACATTCTAAGACATTTTTGGGGATAATTATGTCTAAGTTGGTTAAACTTTATTTATCGTTTGGTGGTGTGGTAAACTTCTTGTGTTTTTATTTATCATTTAATGGTTGTATTTAACTACTTATATCCTATGTTTAAGGATAACAATGTTTTCATTTTTTTTTTATTTTCAAGTTAAATGTTCGTTTGTGTTCATTTTTATTTGCTTGCGTTCGTATGTGTTCGAGACCAGTGTTCACGAACAGTTTGTGAACAATTGAGTTTCCTTAACGAATGAACACGAACATAAACTTATGTTCGGTATGCGTTCGTGAACAGTTCGCGAACATGTTAATTTCCTTAACGAACGAACACGAACATATCCTTTTTCGTGTTCGTTCGGTTCATTTACAGCCCTATCTTCTGGTCAAGTGAAATCTTTAGCACTTCATGGGTATTTATCCACTTAAGTCGGTTTGATTTCGGTTAAGTCTCAGTTCATGGTTATCTGATATGTTTGATTTATTCATTTATTAACACCGGGGGTAATAAGTCTCAGTTCATGGTGGTGGAGGTGGGTGATGGCGGCTGATGGTGGTTTAGGCGGGAAATGTTTTTTTTCTGCAGGGGTAAGGTTTGCAAGAACTATTTAACACCAAAGGGTAATATTGCATAGTACAACAAACCATAGGGGGTAATAAGAAAGGACAATTTAGTCATTTTACACCAGGGGTAATATTATAGAGTAGAACAAAGCATAGGGGGTAATATGAAAGGGTAACATAGTCATTTCACATTTCATTTAACATATCTGTTAACTTATTTGATGACAGGGGGTAATATTGCGACATAACATCTTATGTTGTAGGGGTAAATTGCAATTATTTTCTAAGAGGAGCTAACAGTGCTAATTGGCTCTAACCCCAAGAGATAAAATTACAGTTTACTCTAAAAGAAGTCTTTAATAGTTTGATCCTAAAAAACACTACTTCAAAATCTAACATAAAAAATACATCACAAAAATATAGTACAATATATACAACGTAGAATACAAGACAAAGTATCAGCATAACAATACAATACAACTTTTGTTTTTTACAACGTATAATACAAGACAAAATATCAACACAACAATACAATACAACTTTCGTTTTTTAGTTATCATTTTATAAAGCAATACTATATTCAAATTAAAGAAGAAAAATATCTAATTTTATATTGTAATTTATAAATTGCCGTAGAATAAAATTATCAGCATTTTGAAAAAAAAAAGTTTAAGATAACTTTACAAAGTCAACAAAAATAATTTTTTTAATACTCTACCAGTCATTTTTTTTATCTCAACCATTGGTTAAAAGTGTGAGATTTCTTATTAGCCTTTTTAAAGAGATCCCCAAAAATAGGTTCTCCAATCAACATCTACTTTTAGAGTATTCATATCCCATATATCAGTTCTATCCTATAATTATATTGAAAACAACTATATTTTCTCTATTCTTTCAATTAAGTAATATTTTTTATATCTTTATCATTAATTTTTATCTCTTCTTCACTCACAAACACTTTTAAAATATAATAAAAAGTTATATAGGTTTAACAGTGGCCCATTAAATATACATATCAACAGTAACATTTTGTCTCTTCTCCACACACAACTACTTTTTATAATATAAAAACAACACTCATCAAATTTGATGAATGAGATGTGAATGCTCTTAGGGAGAAGGTAGCTTCCAACAATTAGCTTCAGCGTCAAGGAGAAGATTACATTCGACACAGAACAACTCACATTATGTCCTATATGCATCTGTCTTTGCAGTTCATGTAAGAAACTAAGAAGCCACTAATTCTATGATCAACACGTATCGGTCACAACACAAAAATGAGAATCTAGAGTTACTTGTTGAGACTAGATAAACATGTCAAAAAGTTGTGGCCAGAAGCTTGTGTAACCAGAGGTCACACGCACATGATCAGGTGAGATGAGTACAAAAGATTAAAATTTAACAATTAATAACAAAGGATAAAAACGCCATCGCGTGGTCGTTTTTACTTACCCAAAGCACATCATACAAGCTTTTGAAAACCGTGCTGACCTACAAGCAAACTAAAAATTTTCATCTTCTAAATTGGTTCAACTTTTTAGTCATAAACAGACGGGCCAACATCGTGCAATCTAGTCTTTATTGTGTTCATGTGCATGCCCCAGACCCAGTGGGTGGGTGGGTGGGGTGGGACTGGACCCAAACACATGGTCATGTGAGTGTATACCACCAAATATATATGAAAACACCATGCAACTTATAAGGGAAACTGGTAGTTGAGTTGCAAATGAAGCCAAGAAGATAAGATACTGCCGGTTGTAGACTTGTAGTACAAAATAAGTACAATATTTATTTTTATATTAAAGGTATATATGATATATATTTTTCTTGTTTTGTTTTTTTTTAACGGCAAACAAACGCATTTTATAAAAAAGCCGGATTAACAACTGTTAACCCAAGCAACCAAAATTACATTACAACAGAAAGAAAAAGTCACATGCAGAATTAAAAGTTTTATGTACAAGTTTCCTTTATCTTTTTCTATTAAGACTTTGTTGCAAAATGGCAATAATCGTATACAAAGTATAAACGTTATTATAAATATAAATAAACTGATGTAAACTCTTAATATAATATATTTCGCCGTTCAGAAAAATAATATAAAACAATCCACATTGGTGTTGACATATACACGTTACAAGTTATAAAGATTCCAAGTATTAGTAATTCTCGATGAAATTATATAAAAAAACGACAATTACCAAAAGGTCTAAATCCAATTCTAATAAAAGATTTTAGAGTAAATTACGTTTTTGGCCCCTGTGGTTATATCAGTTTTACTATATTGGCCCAAAATAAGAATTTTTAACAGATCAGCCCTCATGGTCCCATTATCTAACCGTTTTGGCCCCTGAGACTAACTCCATCCATTACCCTGGTTAATTATTTGTCACATGCAAGGGTATTTTTGTGAACAAATAAAAAAAAACACTCTTCATCTACATGAACTTACCCAGATTTCAAGAACACTCTTCATCTACATGAACATGAACAAATAAAAAAAAAACAAAACCTAAATTCAAGAACAAGAACCCATCATCTGCACATCATCATCTTCAAACCCTAATCTTCAAGAACAATCATCATCTAACCCAGATCATCGTCATCATCATCATCCCCACATAAACAACATCCAAACACCCCCTAAATTCTTAACACAAAATTGTCAAAGAACAAATAAAAAACAAAACCCAAATTCAGTGTTTTGTGTGTTCGAATGAAACCCCCAAATCCGCCTGACCTGGGTGATTCAATCGTCGCCGGATGTTTGAACGGAATCGATCGTCGCTGTGTCAATCGTCGCCGGATGTTTGAACGGAGTTGATATCCACCGGCCGTTCTTCTCCATCGTCTTCCCCGTCGAACCAACCTCCGATGTCCACCACAACCACCACCTACAACCGTGAACCACCCTCTCATCATCACTGGTAACCCACATCAATCGTCTTCTCCAGTCACCGTTCTTCACCACCATCATCACCATACCATCAATCAACCGTACTATTTGTTCAAGACACGCAGATGATGATGATCTGATTTGTTAAAGAAATCAGATCTGGGTTTTTGTTCAAGAGATGCAGATGATGATTTGTTCAAGACACGCAGATGATGATGATATGATTTGTTCAAGAAATCAGATCTGGGTTTTTGTTCAAGAGAGATGCAGATGATGATCTGATTTGTTCAAGAAAATGATGATTTTGGGTTTTATTTATAAAGTCATAAAAGGGGGAGGGGAAATTACAATTTTACCCATCATGTGCAACCCATGTGACCAAGAAATTAACCAGGGTTAGGGTTTGGTTAGACTTTGGGGCCAAAACGGTTAGATAATGGGACCATGGGGGCTGATCTGTTAAAAATTCTTATTTTGGGCCAATATAGTAAAACTGATATAACCACAGGGGCCAAAAACGTAATTTACTCAAGATTTTAATTAATGTCATGTGACACACTTTTCATTATTTAGTAATAGTATTGGTAATATTATTACTAGTTAATAATACATTCATTTAATATCTAATATTTAATATCTAACATCTAATATATCATAATAATATTATAATAACCAAGGGAGTTAATACAAATCATTTATTTATTGGCGTAGCTTATTAAGTGCTCGGGGTGCGCCCGCCCTCTCCAATGTTTCGATTAGAAGTGTATAATTTCTGATTTTTCGTCTGAAAAATTTAAACTTATATAGGATCGTCCCTCCAATTATTTTGCCTAAATATTTATAGTATAAATCAAATTAAAGTTTGTTACCACTTTAAATCTTAAAGGTCATTCGGCTGAGTTGTAAATCTTAAAGGTCATCCGGCTGAGTTGTAATTATATATATTGTCTTTTGTTTGTTAAACAATATTTAGTTTTTTATATGTAAGAACGGGTCCTTTGAATAAATGAACATTTTTTAGTTTTATTTGGAACTATTATTATTTGACCCGACCCGAATCAAATAGCCGGCCCGACCCGAAACATAACGATAGGAAAAAAAATTTAGGTCCCATTACTTTACGCCTCTCGAAACTTTTGCTCAAACTCCGCAACTCTTTATTATCATAACTATCCATATATTATGTAATGAGACTACTAGAGGACTAAAGCAAGATTTACTATAGGGTCATGGAAGAATTTTATAGTAATAAAAAAATATCTAAGGTTTTTCTATATAAAATTTCATTTCTTACGGTATTATATTTATTAATCTATAGTAATATATAAACGCTTAGAAAACGATATCATATATTTATATAGTTGTGCGATAATAAAAAAAAAAAAAAAAAAAAAAAAAAAAAAAAAAAAACTTGCAGATTAAATTTTCTTATCAACTTTAGAACTTTCGCCTTTTTTCTCTTCCTAGATAATTTACATTCCATAAATTAGGAATAATTTTGTGCTTGTTGTAATTCATATTTTGGGGGTTTAAAAAAAAAAAGTTGATTTTTTAACTTTAACCTAAAAGCTTTTTATGTTTTGCAATTTTAACCCATATAAATTGTTTTTTTTTTCTTTTCACTTTTAACTCAAAAGTTTCAATATTTTCAATTTAACCTCACAATAGTTTTACCTTCAATTTTGGTCTCTATACTTTTCATCTTTCGCAAATTTTTGTTTTACGTTTCATTCTAAATTTGCGAGTTAAGACGGCGCGACGTGCGTGTGTCGTTTAACGTTTTTTTTGTTTCGTTCAAAATTATGCGAGTTAACACCACGCAACATGCATGTGTGGTTCAATGTTTTACATTTATTTTTTTTTTGTATGACAAGTTTGTCGCAACGCGCGGGTTCTGGATTGACTCAGTGTTGGTAGTCACTGACGGTGGTGTGACATTAGTACTATTTGACATAGTTTTACGCCCCCGCCGTAACGCGAAGAGCTTAAATCTAGTTGGTTCTAATTTTTATCAATTGATATATGAACATACAACCACCTTCAGCATCATTGGCATTAATGTCATTTTAAATATTATTGAAGTATAACTATTAATTATTTATTTTTTTGTACAACTATACAACCTTAAAACAAAATAACGTTCTCGAAATTACTAAACAAAAAATACTTACAGGGTATGTGAATGACAGAGACAGAAAATCTATGTCATTAGAGACTAATACATAGTCAGAATATCATACATTTATAATGAATAAATACGAACACTATTCATAGCAATAACGTAACTTATACACATATCATAATCCAGCATCTACCCATTACCGCACATGTTTTGTTTTAGAAAAAAAAATCGACTGGAAAGAGCTTGAGCTCTGATACCATAATTGTAACACCCCAATTTGGCTAGAACTCATATTATTTGTTGGTATATTTCACCACACAAAATTTTTCTCGTCCAAAATTCTTCATGACCTTAAATAAAGAGATATTTTATAAAGTTAGAAAGAGTAACTTAATCGACCCTATATAAAAAAAAAATGTTTTATAAAATAGGAAAGAGTAATTTAAATCATATTTTAATATAATTATTTTATTTATCTTCTATCAATTCGTGATATAGTAAATTATCCATTAATTATGAAATTATTTTATTTCGCACATATAAACCGTTAACTTAGATCGTATTTTTACGATAACTAATTATTAAGTAAATCCAAATAACATTTATTAATAAAAATAAAAAATATAATTTAGGACATATCCTTAAATTTATTTTTATTTACTATAAGTAAAAGTTATATTTAAAAGATACACAACGATAAAATTAATATTATTTATATACAATATTATATGGAAACGGGGTTAGGGGAAAACGATGGAAAGTGTGAAAACGGTGAAAACGGATCATGGGACGACACGTGGCGTTGGCGCTAAATAATATGCGGGGGTATGATCGTCATTTCCAAGTTATTTATCCAAACATTCCTTTATTGTCAGGGCGTTTATTCCTTTTGAAATAAAACTCCAAAAAAATCGTGTTACCTGTTACCTCATCTCCAAGTTTCCGAGATCCATGGCGTCTGATATGGATTGCATGCTACAAAATAATACATATTTAAATTTATTTTCTCTGCTTGAAATTCGTTCAAGAAATTCATGTAAAAGTTTTGGCGTTTGTTTATTATATGGTACATAATGGCGTTTGTTTTGGTATTAATATACACATCAATATTATCCTTGGCGTTTGTTTTTCTATTCACATTTTTATGTGTTTAATGGCATTTCAATTTTAACAATTCTTTAGATCCTTTTTATATTTAATGAATGAAGTTTTTATATCATCTATCACTAATAGTGTTTATTTTAGTACCATTAATGTTAATTCTTGGCATTTGTGTTTTGCACATCTTTTTTTTAAGGTTAATGGTGTTTTAATTATTTTAAATGTTGAACGTTCTTTCATTATGCAGTTATATACATATTAAACATTGAATTATTTTATGGCGTGTATTATTTTCATTGTTGAGGTTTTTGAAAACATGTCGCGTCTTCTTTTTCTTCTTTTGATGTATCACTTTTTATTGTCATGGCGTTTTTGTTGGTTTTAGATGAGCCTGTTGCGTCCAATGAAATGATTTCTCCCAAACTTGGGTTTACATTGTACCTTCCCGACGTTCGAGAAGATCTAAAGCCAAAGATAGAAATGACTTTCGAAAGCCTTGATGATTGTTCTTCTTTTTATCTTAAGTACGCGACGGCTGGTAGGTTTGCTATCTAGAAAGAGACTGAAAAGATAAACGCCAAGGGAGAAAAACATATAAAGTATTACATGTGTACAAAATCTGGAGCATATAAAGAAAAGAAGGTTGATACGTTTGACCCGAAGCAAAAGGAAACGAGTGTGTGATCCAATTTTTCGAAGAGGACTGGTTGTGGAGCAAAAATTTGTCTAGAGTTTGAGGCTGGATTATGGAAGGTGTATAAGTTTGTTGAAGAGCACAACCACGAATTTTTCGATCAGCCTGACAAGCATTTCCTATCGTCGGAACGACACCTCACTCAGCTTCAGAAGCACGTTATACATAGCATGTCTAAGTTGAACTTGGGCCCGGTTAAGGTGTTTAATGTTTTGAAGACTGTTTTTGGTGGTTTTGAAGTTGTGGGTTCAAGTAAAGTTGATTTTAATAATTACAAGAGGCAAACTAATCTATTCATCAGGGAATATGATGCAAACATGGTTGTGAGATAGTTGCATGAAAAGAAACAATCTCAGCCTAATTTTTTGTACGACTACTTCACAGGCGATGACAATCGGTTGAAAGGTCTTTTCTAGTGTGATGATCAATGCAAACATAAATATCATGTGTTTGGTGATGTGATTTGATGCCACTTACCCTGTAACAAGTATGAACTAGAATTCATCTTTTTTGTGTTTTGGCGTTATCATGCTTCATTTGCGTGGTCTTTTTCGTTTTCACTTTGATGGGCGTTTTTAAGGATTTTTTCTTCCTATTTGTTTTTTTTTTTTTTTGCAGATACTCTATGGTGTTTGTACCTTCTACTAGTGTAGATAATCACCACAGTAATGTTGCGTTTGGTGATATACTATTGGCGTCAGAAACTGCTGATACATATAAATGGTTGTTGAGAGTGTTTTTAAATGCTGTCGGTGATCAACCAAAAGTTTTTGTTACTGACTAAGATCCAGCAGTGAAGAAGACTATTTATGTTGTATTTGTTGATACCAAGCATAGGCTATGTGTCACGGCCCCCGACCCGGTTTTACCCGGTCCAGAAGCCATGGGACAGAAACCCGTTGTCACACCCTGGCTTTTGCGGAAGCGTGGTTTATTTGGTGTGACTTCTTAATACCATAGCAATCAATCATAACAATGCTATATGATAAAAACAGTAGATGTTTATCCATTAATTAAGTTTAGAAATACCACAATACTTGTCTTGAAAACATCGATACCAAATTTAAATTACAAACCATGACATGTTCAACTGAGTTCATAAAGACTCCACAAAAGACTTTAAATAAAACCTGACTTTAGAAACATGTATCCCGTCCAGGATTAGGATACACCCTCTAAACTCAACAACCATGGATAACATCTTTATTTCACGACGCAACTTGAAGACACATGCATACCCCTGCCAGATCCATTAGTACCCTGAAATACATGTAGTTTGAAAACATCAACAAAAGTTGAGCGAGTTCATGTGTATGTGAGTATGTATAAACCTTTAAAGTATGTTTGTATGAATGTAAGTCCCTGGTATGTAGCAATAAGGAAAAAGAGATCACCAATGGGTTGCAAAGCCAATGGTATGTGTGAAATGGTGCAGGAAGACTCAAACCTAGCAAATTTGTACCGGGCCTCTGGCTGGAAGACATAGTCACCACTATGGGCCACCCTAGTCCCCATGGGTGTGGGCTCGCTACACCCAAATAGATCTATCACTCATGTCACTCGGTCCTATGACGAGGATTAATGGCCTTAAGTGTCGTACCCACCCTTCACATGATCTAGTAGAAAACCCTCCTTAAGTTAATCATACCATGTATAAAACGTTTGTAATAATTGTAACATGTATTTCACCCCCGAAGTATAAAACTGAAAACAGTTAAAAGAAAAGGGGGACATGAACTCACAGTATTGCGTCTTCAGAACAAGCAACTCAAGTCTCCGCAGCAAACACGACTACCTACAGTGTACTAACGTCTATTAGATGAACGGGCCGTGCCTTGGCTTAGAGTTTAACGTTTTTTTAGTTGCGTTTCTTATGTTATTCCAAATTATAATTATTTTTTAAAATAAATTATTTTAACTTTAAATTATATTTCGTTTTAGAATAATTGTTTGACAATAGTTTGTATTAATACTTCTCAAGTATTTTCCTTCCCAAGGATGGGGGTATTTTATACATGTACCTTTGTATCCTCGAAATAATATATTTTCAAGTTTAACTTCAGAAAATATATATATCGTATTTGTCAAAAATAATGTATTCCCAAGAAAATATATTTTTCCCAAAAATCATACTTTCACTTCTTGTATCCAAAATAATATTTACCAAAAATATATGTAATGATATTTTTTGGAATATTTTGTAAGTTACGTTTTCTCGTTCGGTTTCACAATATCAAGTGTGTAACTTATATTTTAATCCTAGTGATTTTTGGTATTATTTTGGAGTTATAAATTCTTGGTATTTGTATGTTACATTATTTTATCCTAAAATAATATTACTATTCCACAAAGTATACAAATATTCACACAAGTGTCTTAATACAAAATATATATTCTAAATATATATTTATCCATTTTTATTTACAAAAACCAACCTCCAATATTTGTATTTTTTTATAAAAATTATGGCAAAGTTTATATTTGAAAAACATAGTTTAAAATACACTAGTAAACACTTGTTTAGAAAATATTTTCTAAGTGTTGGTATTTTTAGAAAATTTCGCCATAGTTTCCTTTGAAAATGGAGGTATCCATGCTATTTAGCATATCATTTTCTTTTAAAAATCAACACACAATGATCAACAATCAACCCTAAACAATATTATACTTACCAAGTGCAAAAACTATTCCATTTATAATAGAACATGAACTTGATCTTTCACAAAAACGCGTAGTAACTTGGTAAAGTGTTTAGTAGCCTTAGTTATCCTCCAAAATATATTTACTTCTTGGTAAACTTCATTCTTGGAAGTTTTAGATATTTACAACTTGTAAACACATTTTGCAAAAATGTTTATTCATAACATCTTCTTGCTTCATAGGTATTTCTACACTTATTTTATCACCAAAAATAGTGCAAGTTCAAGTAAAGACCATGATCTTCTAAAAATCATATTTTAAACTTGGTTCTTTGGAAAAATCATTCATACATCTTAGATTTATAAGATTACTAGGTTACTTTGTTCATTATTTTTTAAGAAACCATTTCATTTATCAAGTTCATGTGTTTACTAGAAGCTGATCATCATATGTTGTTATATGATCATCCTTCCACTTGCTAGATTAAATGTTTAAACATCACCTAGCAAGCTTCATGTGATGATTAGTATCATCATCTCATGAAATCAACTAGCAAATATCATTCATGCACTAAACATTATCATTTCACCCCATGTATCATCATATGTAAACTTTATGTTCAAGATTCAAGTTCAAGTCGTTTAGTGTTCTAGTGATTTCAACACAATACATCTTTTATCCACTAAAAATAGGAGTAACAAAGGTTAGAAAGAATCTTACTACTAGCTTCAAGCTAGGGAAGAACAATGATGAAAATTGAGTGGATAAAAGCAAACGGGTGATGTCCTTCAAGATCCTAGTCCACCAATCCTTCTAATACGGCTTCTTACACCTTGAGTACACTTGAGAATGGTTGGGATTGGAATGAAAAAGATGGTGGTGTGTGTGAGAGGGGTCGGCCGAGAGGTGAGGGAGAGGGTGAGAGAGTTGTGGTGAAGTTGTGAGGATGATGAAGATGGTTATGTTCTTATAATCCTCAAATCTCTATTATCCATTGGTCTTTATGTCTTAAGAAGTACAAACAATATCAAATCAAATCCCAAGGAAAATCATTGGAAGATTTAAGTAAGATTAGATGAATCTTGAGTGTGGGGCCACCCCATTTGGGCCGTAAATATCATATAGGGGGGGGGGGGGTTAAGTGTAAGTTGATGGTAAAAGTAGGTAATTTGTTAGGGGTTAAGTGTAAAAGTCTAGTGTTTTAGTGTATCATGCATTATGTAGTATGTTAAAGTGTTCGGAAACCATAACTAGCTTAGAAAAAGTAAAACAATGCTTCTAGCAATATTAGGGTGTTCCGGGTAATGTCCGGTTGTTCGGTTAGATACCGGTTCGTTAAAGTGTCAAGTTAGTCGGTTTTGTGTTCATTAAGAACCCTTTTGTGACACTTTTAATTCCCGACACTTAGGAAAGCATACAGGACCATTTTGCCATATTTTTGCATGTTACAAGCATGTTAAAATGCTGATTTTTTATGATTAAAGCAGAATTCTGCATTTTGAGTGGGTTTTAGGCGCTTTCCGGCACTTAAACTATCACCTAGTGACGCAGTTTTATGGTCCTTACTTCCCTACACTCCATACTAGTGTAGTACCTTGTCTCTGGCCCTTACGGGGTCTCAAAACATTGTCTGTCTATGTACTGACATTGTCAGCATGTTTCTGAGTTATCCGCTAACTATGCTAACCGTGCTTTGTGCATCGTTTTTGTCACTAAAGTTTGTATGTAATAAATGGTGTGACAGTATGTAATGTGATGCACATGTATGTATGATACCGAAATCATAAAGCAGTTTATATCATCAGTTGTAATTAAGCACAGTCATTAAGCATTAATCAATATTAATTAATTGTACGGATACCTGGATTTATGACGGTTGTCACATTCTCCCCCTGTCAAGAAAATTTCGTCCCGAAATTTTAGTTCTGCTACTAGATGCAGGGGTCTTGGGGAACAAATGTGGGTAGTTGGCTTTCATGCGATCCTCACGCTCCCACGTGAATTCTGGGCCGTGTCGTGCATTCCATCGAACCTTGACGAGTTTGACACTACTCCGGCGTGTCTTGTTAACGTTCCAATCAGTAACCTCAATAGGTTCTTCAGTGAAGTGGAGTGTGTCGTCAATATGAACTTCTTCGGCAGGAATGACAATTGTTTCCTAAGTTTGACTCTTTTTTTCAGATTTGATACATGAAATGTATCATGAACACCATTCAGCTCGGCGGGTAGATCTAACTTGTATGCTACCAGACCAATCCTTTCCAAGATTTTGAATGGACCAATGTATCGCGGAGTCAATTTCCCACGCTTCCCAAAGCATGCTACACCCTTCCAGGGTGAAACCTTTAACAAAACCATATCTCCCACCTCAAATTCCAAAGGTTTCCTTCTTCGATCCGCATAACACTTTTGCAAATCACGAGCCGCTTTGATGCGCTCTCGGATCTGGAAAATCTTGTCAGTTGTCTCTTGAACCAATTGTGGACCAATAAGCTGTCTATCACCCGCGTTAGCCCAGCATAACGGTGATCGACACTTTCGTCCATAAAGAGCTTTGAACGGTGCGGCTTGAATGCTTGCATGGTAACTGTTGTTGTATGAGAATTCTACCAAGGGTAAGTGAGTGTCCCAACTACCACCCAATTCCATTACGCAAGATCTCAACATGTATTCCAATGTTTGAATCGTTCGTTCACTCTGTCCGTCTGTCTGTGGGTGAAATGCAGTACTCAGATTCAGCTGAGAACCAAAAGCTTCTTGGAAGGATTGCCAGATCCTTGACACGAATCTTCCATCTCTATCAGAAATAATTAAGAGAGGCACTCCATGCCGTGCAACAATCTCTCAGGTACAGCTCAGCAAGCTTGCTCGTGGTGTCTTTTTCCTTGATTGCCAAAAAGTGTGCAGATTTCGTCAGTCGGTCTACGATTACCCAAATCATGTTATGACCTTTGGGCGTCCTTGGCAATTTCGTTATAAAGTCCATCGAAATCTGTTCCCATTTCCACTGGGGTATTTTAGGTTTTTGCAGAAGACCTGAAGGCTTCTGGTATTCGGCCTTTACTTTGGCGCAACTCAAACATTTGCCAACATAAGTCGCAACTTCGCCTTTTAATATCGGCCACCAATAAAAATCCTTTAAATCTTGGTACATTTTATCCGATCCAGGATGGATCGAGTACCGTGACTTGTGAGCTTCATCAAAAATTACTTCTATCAGACCACAAGACAAGGGAACCCAAATTCGTTTCATGAAGCACAATGTTCCTTCATCATTTGGTACCAACTGCTTCTCCATCCCACGGAGATACTCATTCTCAAGATTCTTTTCCTTAAGAGCTTCTCTCTACGCGGCACGAATGCGCAACGAGAGGTCCGTTTGTATGATCATTTCTAAAGCCCTAACCCTTATGGGCTTGATCCTTTCCTTCCGACTCAAGGCATAGGCGACCACGATCGCCTTCCCTGGGCGATACTTAATCTCACAATCATAATCATTTAACAGGTCAACCCAGCGTATCTGTCTCATGTTAAGCTCTTTCTGATCGAAGATATGTTGCAGGCTCTTGTGATCAGTAAAGATTGTGCATCGCGTGCCATATAAGTAATGTCGCCAGATCTTCAAAGCAAATACCACCCCGCCTAATTCCAAATCGTGCGTGGTGTAATTCCTCTCATGGACCTTCTACTGGCGTGATGCATACGTTATAACCTTCTGTCGCTGCATCAATACACATCCCAGACCTTGACGCGAGGCGTCGCAATATAGCACGAAGTCGTCAGTGCCTTCGGGTAGAGATAAAATCGGTGCGTCGCAAAGCTTGTTCTTCAACAGCTGAAATGCTTCTTCTTGCTTGTCTCCCCATTCATACTTCTTGTCTTTCGGTGTGAGGGAGGTCAATGGTTGAGCGATTTTTGAAAAATCCTCGATGAACCTGCGATAATATCCTGCCAAACCTAGGAACTGTCGAATCTTGGTTGGCGTTTTCGGAGTCTCCCAATTCTTGATCGCTCGATCTTTGTGGGATCCACATGAATTCCATTCCCGTTAACTACATGACCAAGAAACTGGACTTCGCGTAACCAGAACTCGCACTTCGAGAATTTAGCGTACAACTTCTCTTTCTTAAGCATCTCTAAGATAGCTCTTAGATGTTGCTCATGTTCTTCCTTCGTCTTCGAGTAGATCAAAATGTCATCAATAAACACGATCACGAACTTATCGAGGTATGGCTCACAAACTCTGTTCATCAAATCCATGAATACAGCTGGCGCGTTTGTCAAACCAAATGGCATAACCAGGAACTCGTAATGTCCATAGCGAGTCCTAAAGGCCGTCTTTGGAATACTTTCCTCTTGAATCCTCAACTGGTGATATCCCGATCGAAGATCGATCTTGGAGTAAAAACTCGAACCTTGTAATTGATTGAACAGGTCATCAATCCTTGGCAAGGGATATCTATTCTTGATAGTCAACTTGTTCAGCTCGCGGTAGTCGATACACATGTGAAAACTACCATCCTTCTTCTTAACGAACAAAACTAGAGCTCCCCAAGGCGAGAAGCTAGGTCTGATAAATCCTTTATCCAGTAGCTCCTGAAGTTACGTTGACAGCTCTTGCATTTCTGAAGGTGCAAGTCTATAAGGTGCCTTAGCTACAGGCGCGGCGCCTGGAACTAAGTCGATGCGGAATTCGACTTGCCTTTGCGGCGGCAATCTTGGCAAGTCTTCTGGAAAGACATCAGGATACTCCTTCACGACTGGAATATCTTCTAGCTTCAGTTCAGTGGCTTCCTTATCCCCAATATGTGCCAAGAAGGCAACACATCCCTTCTTCAAACATTTTCTAGCCTTCAAGCAACTAATGATCCTTAAGGGCGTATCGCGCTTCTCTCCATGAACCACAATTGTTTCTTCATTCGCCATCGGAATGCGAATGACCTTCTCATGACACACAATCTCGGCTCTGTTGCTTGACAACCAATCCATCCCTGCTACCACGTCGAAGCTTCCCAACTCGACTGGTAGTAGATCAAGTGTAAACTCGTGCTCTCCCAGTTCTATCACGCATCCTCTAATGACTTTCTTCGTTTCTACTAGCTTCCCATTAGCTAGTTCTATCGAATAGGGGATATTTAACTTACTGGCTACCAACCCAAGTATATTCTTAAATTCTAGCGATACGAAACTATAATCGGCACCAGTATCAAATAGCACAGATGCAAAGCGTTGGTTGATAGGGAACGTACCAGTAACCACATTTGGATCTTGGCGTGCTTCTCTCGCTCCGATATTGAAAACTCTTCCTTATGCTTGATTGAGCTTTGGGCATTCTCTCTTGAAGTGCCCCATGTCTCCACAATTAAAATAACCTAGTCCTCGACCATTACCGTTTTCATTACCACCTCGATTGTTGTTTGCTCCCCGGTTACCAGCTTGATTCCCGACATTTCCACGATTTCCATTTCCGCCATTCCCTCCTTTTTGGCGGTTTCCATTACTGTTTCCATGACCTCTTTGATTACCATGACCAACACCAGTACCAGCCCAGCATGTTTCCTTCGAATGGCCGGTCTTCCCACAAGACTCACATTTCCTTAACCTGCACTGGCCAGAATAATGGTATTGGCAGACATCACATTTGGGCAGAGCGCCCATGTATCCTTTTCCATTGACTTCAGCACCAGTTTTAACTTCATCTGGTGGGTTCACCTCCTTTTTCTTGTTTGCGCTGCTGGTACCCTTTTTAAAGTTGGAGAACTTCCTTTTGTTCTCTCCCGAGGACTCAATGTGAGTTTCTTTCTTTTTCTGGTCGGAATTCGAAAACTTGTTTAACCTGATAGCTTCTTCGGTCAGTGACACGCTCAGATCGATAGCCTCAGTAATTGTTGCAGGCTTTGACGATGTTACCATACTCATAATCTGAGGTACCAACCCCCAAATGAAACGCTCAACGAGTTTGAATTCCAGACTGACCATGAATGGTACCACGTGAGATAGATCGTGAAATCTCTGCACATATTCGGCGATCTTCGTGCCGCCCATCTTGAGGTTCCAGAATTCAGTTTCCAGCTTTTGAATTTCGGCCCTGGAGCAATACTTTTTAAGCATGAGTTCCTTTAACTCATTCCAAGTCAAAGCGTATGCTGCTGCCTCTCCCAGAGTTTGGACTTGGAGATTCCACCATGAAAGCGCTCCGTCTATGAACAATCCGGAGATGTAGGTGACTTGTTGTTCTGGTGCGCATTTGCTCATTCTTATCACTGAATTGGTCTTCTCCGTCCATCGAACAAAAGCCACAGCACCTCCGGTGCCATCAAAATTTAGCGGTTTACAGTCTAAAAACTGCTTAAAGGTACAGCCTGTACAAGTAACGTCATTCATAGGAAGCATTAGCAAATGCACATAGGATATCCAATGGTAACGTAATGTGTCCCAAGCGACTTAAACATTACCATCTGGTGGGTTGTTCCTCGAGGTACACCCGCTAGTTTCAGCGCGTGAGGCCTCGTAATCTGCTATTGCTTGGGAGATCCTTGCTTGTAATTCGGCCTCGGTAGTGGGCAAACGATTTTCCCTTCGTGGAGGCATCTTCTATAAGAAGATTATATAGGTCAGGTCTTATGCATATAAGTATGTAGTACGCGTATGTAATGACTTTTATCAACACAAGTAAATACATAACATCCCATGTCATAACACAAACAAGTAATCCAACAATGCATATAATGAGAATGTTGCGATTGAGCTATCATATATCAAGACCATAAGTATAGTTTACAAGTTTCACAATAGTATCATACATCAAAGGAGACTAAGGTTCACATCACCCTTGTCCGAATCGTCTAACAATTTACACACAATCAAAAGTCAAAAGTCAAAGTCAACATGTGGTCTTCAAAAAGCTGCACAATCTGGCTCAATAGCTGCACTCTCATCAAAAGCGTGATATCTGCATCAAACCAAAAACCTCTAAGTTGATGGGGGAGGAGGAGGAGGTGGTAGAGGAACGAAAATCAACCTGCGCAAATGCGCTAAATCCTCCTCAAGTGCGTGAACAATACGCAGCAGGTAAGCAATCTGCTGCTCCACAGTGAGGAAACGAGCGCCAAACTCTAGATAGGACTGAAGAGGAGCCGGCGGAATCGCGAATGGTGACTGACAAGTGCAAAACGGAGGGCGCGGGATCCTCTCTAACTCAGTGACTCTAAGACTCAACATATCCTGCTGGAGCTGCAAGGATACAAGCAGATCATCCCTCGAATATCCAATGTGGAAGGGATGGTATGGATCATATATAGGCATCACGTTGGGCGGAAACCAAATAAGTGGCTCGCCCGTGGGTGCAGAAGAAGAAGCAGCGTGTGTGAACTGTGGCATGAAATGATCGGCTACTGACATAAAAGGTACGTGACTGGCCTGCTGGCTCGATGGTCCTTCCCCGGGACGGGGGGATGGATATCCTGAAGAAATGTGACTGGCAAATCTGTGCGGTGCATATCTGACTCGTGTGGGTAAAACTGAGCGATATCAATGGGTGCATGAACAGGTGCAGATGGGGGAGTAACGGGTCTGACAAAAGGAGGATAGTCGTCGTCGTCCTCAATCCACCCATTGTGAGTGTGAGCATATCTGGGGTCTACATGGGTAGCAAAAGGAGCGTGGTCTGTGGGTGCAGGTAGAGGGTCCGGAAAAGGTGGTGCGACAACAGGTACATCAACAGGGAGAGGGTCATGCACAGGTAGTGGGTTGTGTGCCGGTATAGCCTCAGGTGCAATCTCAGGCTCAGGGTTAGCTGGAGCATACTCAAAATCAGCGGGTATATCAAAGAGCTGATCATCAGGTATGACAGGTGCCTCAAAAGGCTGCTCGTCAGGTACAAACTCAATCTCATGATCAGGGTCAAAGTCGTGTGGAAAGATGGGTGTGGCAGAAATCGCTATGTCGGAATCAGTGTCAGTGGGATAATGTTGCACGCCCCGTGCTTGTAAAGTAACAGATGATACCGAATCAAACGAATCAGGACCTGAATGGTCAGATGAGATCTCAACAGCAGGAATCTCGACCAACGGAACAACAATAATATCAGCAACTGGAATCTCAACAAGAGGGATAACAACATCGTCATCGACTGGAATCTCTGCAAACGGAATAGCGACATCATCATCAACCGGATCCCCGCCATCCTGGGCATCCTTAGGGGGACCCTCAATAAGGAGATCGATGTCGTCGTCTGACATATCATCAAGAGGCAGATCCTCCAAAGGAAATGCAGCGAGGGGAAAAGGAGCAGGGATCGGGACAAGAAGTAGATCCCCATCATGAAAACCATCAGCTATAGGTATGCCATCTCCAAAATCTGGTAAAGCGAATGGCTGAAAGTCATCATCGTCGCTGCTCGTAGTGTCTGAAGTGAAAACCTTAGGGTCTGTGGCTATCTCGTCATCTGAGACTATGGCCATAGGGTCTAATGAATCGGATACTCCACTCTCAGAAGAAGATGACATAGTGTCTGTGACAAAACAATCACACATGTGCACGTATATCAATAATCATCAAATAAGCATGTAAGTCATAACAATGTAAGCATGTAATCATCCTAGTCTTCCCCAGACTATCCCACCCAGCCTCTTAGACTGAACTCCCTAGTCTCTCAGACTAAAACCTTCCCAGTTTCTCAAACTGAACTACCCAATCTCTAAGACTCAATCTTTCCCAGTCTCTAAGACTCAATTTCCCCAGCCTCTAAGACTAAACCTCTCCATCCTCTAAGACTGAACCTCCCCAATCTCTAAGGCTGAATTTCCCTAGTCTCTAAGACTAAATTTCCCTTGTCTCTAAGACTGAACTCCCCCAGTCTCTACTGAACCTCCCTAGTCTCTAAGACTGAACTCCCTCAGTCTCTAAGACTGAACCTCCCCAGTCTCTAAGACTGAATTTCCTAAGTCTATAAGACTAAATTTCCCCAGTCTCTAAGAATGAACTCCCCCAGTCTCTAAGACTGAACCTCCCAAGTCTCTAAGACTGAACTCCCTCAGTCTCTAAGACTGAATTTTAAACATGACCTTTTGAAATGTGTTTTGTGCCTTATGTTTGTAAAAATGTTTGTTTCCTGGATCTGGACATTTTGTGTATGCAATGTAAAAATGTTTTCGTGAGAGCCCTAGTGATCGTAGTCTAGACTCGAGAAAGAATCCAAGTTCGCTACGATCGATGCTCTGATACCAAGCTGTCACACCCTGGCTTTTGCGGAAGCATGGTTTTTTTGGTGTGACTTCTTAATACCATAGCAATCAATCATAACAATGCTATATGATAAAAAACAGTAGATGTTTATCCATTAATTAAGTTTAGAAATACCACAATACTTGTCTTGAAAACATCGATACCAAATTTAAATTACAAACCATGACATGTTCAACTGAGTTCATAAAGACTCCACAAAAGACTTTAAATAAAACCTGAGCTTAGAAACATGTATCCCGTCCAGGATTAGGATACACCCTCTAAACTCAACAACCATGGATAACATCTTTATTTCACGACGCAGCTTGAAGACACATGCATACCCCTGCCAGATCCATTAGTTCCCTGAAATACATGTAGTTTGAAAACATCAACAAAAGTTGAGCGAGTTCATGTGTATGTGAGTATGTATAAACCTTTAAAGTATGTCTCTATGAATGTAAGTCCCTGGTATGTAGCAATAAGGAAAAAGAGATCACCAATGGGTTGCAAAGCCAATGGTATGTGTGAAATGGTGCAGGAAGACTCAAACCCAGCAAATTTGTACCGGGCCTCCGGCTGGAAGACATAGTCACCACTATGGGCCACCCTGGACCCCATGGGTGTGGGCTCGCTACACCCAAATAGATCTATCACTCATGTCCCTCGGTCCTATGACAAGGATTAATGGCCTTAAGTGTCGTACCCACCCTTCACATGATCTAGTAGTAAACCCTCCTTAAGCTAATCATACCATGTATAAAACGTTTATAATAATTGTAACATGTATTTCACCCCTGAAGTATAAAACTGAAAACAGTTAAAAGAAAAGGGGGACATGAACTCACAGTATTGCGTCTTCAGAACTAGCAACTCAAGTCTCCACAGCAAACACGACTACCTACAGTGTACTAACGTCTATTAGACGAACGGGCCGTGCCTTGGCTTAGAGTTTAACGTTTTTGAGTTGCGTTTCTTATGTTATTCAAAATTATAATTATTTGTTAAAATAAATTATTTTAACTTTAAATTATATTTCGTTTTGGAATAATTGTTTGACAATAGTCTGTATTAATACTTCTCAAGTATTTTCCTTCCCAAGGATGGGGGTATTTTATACATGTACCTTTGTATTCTCAAAATAATATATTTTCAAGTTTAACTTCAGAAAATATATATGTCGTATTTGTCAAAAATAATGTATTCCCAAGAAAATATATTTTTCCCAAAAATCATACTTTCACTTCTTGTATCCAAAATAATATTTACCAAAAATATATGTAATGATATTTTTCGGAATATTTTGTAAGTTACGTTTTCTCGTTCGGTTTCACGATATCAAGTGTGTAACTTATATTTTAATCCTTGTGATTTTTGGTATTATTTTGGAGTTGTAAATTCTTGGTATTTGTATGTTACATTATTTTATCCTAAAATAATATTACTATTCCACAAAGTATACAAATATTCACACATGTGTCTTAATACAAAATATATATTCTAAATATATATTTATCCATTTTTATTTACAAAAACCAACCTCCAATATTTGTATTTTATTACAAAAATTATGGCAAAGTTTATATTTGAAAAACATAGTTTAAAATACACTAGTAAACACTTGTTTAGAAAATATTTTCTAGGTGTTGGTATTTTTAGAAAATTTCGCCATAGTTTCCTTTGAAAATGGAGGTGTCCATGCTATTTAGCATATCATTTTCTTTTAAAAATCAACACATAATGATCAACAATCAACCCTAAACAATATTATACTTACCAAGTGCAAAAACTATTCCATTTAGAATACAACATGAACTTGATCTTTCCAAAAACGCGTAGTAACTTGGTAAAGTGTTTAGTAGCCTTAGTTATCCTCCAAAATATATTTACTTCTTGGTAAACTTCATTCTTGGAAGTTTTAGATATTTACAACTTGTAAACACATTTTGCAAAGATGTTTATTCATAACATCTTCTTGCTTCATAGGTATTTCTACACTTATTTTATCACCAAAAATAATGCAAGTTCAAGTAAAGACCATGATCTTCTAAAAATCATATTTTAAACGTGGTTCTTTGGAAAAATCACTCATACATCTTAGATTTATAAGATTACTAGGTTACTTTGTTCATTATTTCCCAAGAAACCATTTCATTTATCAAGTTAATGTGTTTACTAGAAGATGATTATCATATGTTGTTATATGATCATCCTTCCACTTGCTAGATTAAATGTTTAAACATCACCTAGCAAGCTTCATGTGATGATTAACATCATCATCTCAAGAAATCAACTAGCAAATATCATTCATGCACTAAACAATATCATTTCACCCATGTATCATCATATGTAAACTTTATGTTCAAGA
Organism: Helianthus annuus; assembly: GCF_002127325.2. Classification (NCBI taxonomy): domain Eukaryota; kingdom Viridiplantae; phylum Streptophyta; class Magnoliopsida; order Asterales; family Asteraceae; genus Helianthus; species Helianthus annuus. The sequence continues at coordinate 35,020,225 of NC_035445.2, read as the reverse complement.
TTCAAGTTCAAGTCTTTTAGTGTTCTAGTGATTTCAACACAATACATCTTTTATCCACTAAAAATAAGAGTAACAAAGGTTAGAAAAAATCTTACTACTAGCTTCAAGCTAGGGAAGAACAATGATGAAAATTGAGTGGATAAAAGCAAACGGTTAAGGTCCTTCAAGATCCGAGTCCACCAATCCTTCTAATACGGCTTCTTACACCTTGAGTACACTTGAGAATGGTTGAGATTGGAATGAAAAAGATGGTGGTGTGTGTGAGAGGGGTCGGCCGAGAGGTGAGGGAGAGGGTGAGAGAGTTGTGGTGAAGTTGTGAGGATGATGAAGATGGTTATGTTCTTATAATCCTCAAATCTCTATTATCCATTGGTCTTTATGTCTTAAGAAGTACAAACAATATCAAATCAAATCCCAAGGAAAATCATTGGAAGATTTAAGTAAGATTAGATGAATCTTGAGTGTGGAGCCACCCCATTTGGGCCGTAAATATCATATGGGGGGGTTAAGTGTAAGTTGGTGGTAAAAGTAGGTAATTAGTTAGGGGTTAAGTGTAAAAGTCTAGTGTTTTAGTGTATCATGCATTATGTAGTATGTTAAAGTGTTTGGGAACCATAACTAGCTCAGAAAAAGTAGAACAATGCTTCTAGCAATATTTTGGTATTCCGGGTAATGTCCGATTGTTCGGTTAGATACCGGTTGTAACGTCCAAAATTTTCTTTTTTAATTTATTAAATAACAACGTACTTTTCTAACGAAAATTGGGCATGACCCGTTTGAAAAACGAGCGGTCCCCTGTTTTACATAATCCAAAATCATTCGAAAGACACAACATACACATCAAAACATACCATGTTTTACTTGCAAAACCATTAAGTTTATGTACGTACTTACGACAAGTTTTTCAAAAGACAAACATAATAAAACTAGGTTTAACTACTAGACGAAAACATAAGTGACAAAGTATTAAACATTGACTTTTACAAAATGCGGAACGCTTGACGGGCTTGAGGCGTGTTCGAACCGGGCGGAGCTTGATAGCTAGACATGAGATTTACCTACATGACCACAACATCAAAAACTCATTAGAACAAAAATTACTTTCTTTAACCCAAGAATCTAACTTACGGGCTAGAAACAAATGTGACATTCACAACTTGTGCTTTGCTACATTCTTACATCCTTGCACGGTAAAATGTTCCAACGGACTTCATACCATTCCTTCTAAACTTACAATAACATCATTCGACCCTTTCAAGAGAAGGGTCTATGCATACATCTTTCTCCAATTTGATTCGAATTAACACATTATTGATAAACACATATCTATGATGAAACCAAAAATTTGTACAAGAAGCGTACCTCGGTCTTGATCCCCTTGTTGCTTCACTTTACTCGAACTTTCTTCCTTAACGCCTACATATAACCATTCATTCTTTTAATTCATGTTTCATGCTCATTTACACATATCAATCGATAAATCATCATACAATTTACTCATGCTTCATAAACATGTTCAATTCACACAAGTTCATGGCTTATATGACTAGCATTTTCATTAAGGCATTTTGTCAAACACTTGATGTGCACATTATCAACAAAGCACAAAGTACAAGTATTTATTGCATAACCCTACTTATTCACCTTCTAATCTAACAAGAATCAATCAAGTTCATGACTTTCTTTCATCCTACACCATCTTAACTAATCTAATTTCTCTATCACATTCAGATTATGTATCAATTCACCTCCATAAACATATCATCATAATTCATCATGTTCATCTTTTTCCTACAACAAGTGGGTATGAACCCTAATCATCCAAACAATCAAAATTATACAAAATCCTCAGTCTATTACGAATTCCTAACTCAGAATTACACAAGATTTCCACATGATTTCATGATTGGGTTAAAACCCACTTTCTACAAATCATCAAATCATAATTTTCGACTTACCTTGTGTTGAACAAGCTTAGATAGTTAAAGATTGGAGCTCATGCATCAATTTAGGCCCTTAATTCCTTCCTAATCTTGTGATTTTCTGAAAGTTAGGGTTTGTTCTTGGCTTCTCCCTCTTGATCGATCCCACAAACACACCAGTACGTGTGTTTTGTGTTTTCCCTTTTTCCTTTATTTGTTTTAATTAAAACTTTTATTCTTTTTAACAAGTTTAGTCCCTTCACTTTCTTAGTTTGTTTATTTATCATTTAACTTTTCTTCCTATCAAGTTACTAGTATAACTACTTAACTAGGTTAAATATAACTTGTCTAGACATTTCAAATAACATAAATAAATTGCACATTTTGGGGTGTTACACCGGTTCATTAAAGTGTCAAGTTATTCCGTTTAATGTTCATTAAGTACCCTTTTGTGACACTTTTAATTCCCGATACTTAATAAAGCATACAGGACCATTTTGCCATATTTTTGCATGTTACAAGCATGTTAAAATGCTGATTTTTGATGATTAATGCAGAATTCTGCATTTTGAGTGGGTTTTAGGCACTTTCCGGCACTTAAACTATCACCTAATGACGCAGTGTTATGGTCATTACTTCCCTACACTCCATACTAGTGTAGTACCTTATCTCTGGCCCTTACGGGGTCTCAAAACATTGTCTGTCTATGTACTGACATTGTCAGCATGTTTCTGAATTATCCGCTAACTGTGCTAACCGTGCTTTGTGCATCGTTTTTGTCACTAAAGTTTGTATGTAATAAATGGTGTGACAGTATGAAATGTGATGCACATGTATGTATGATATAGAAATCATAAAGCAGTTTATATCATCAGTTGTAATTAAGAACAGTCATTAAGCATTAATCAATATTAATTAATTGTACGGATACCTGGATTTATGACGGTTGTCACACCCGTGGTATTTGTATTTAATTTGGCAGCGGAAATATTAACAGGATCGTTTAAACTGAAAACCCCCAATTATTATATTTCACATTTTTGCGATAAACCCCATAATTTACAATAAAGGAATTTCACGGGGAAATTCCCTGTTTTACAAAAAACATGTTTATTTATTTTATTTACTGAGCCACATTCTTCAAGTCGTAGTGCTATGCGGCACTCTTTCCTGGTTCACAGTAAATCACCTGAAACATGTTTACAAAGATTTTATCAGCGGGGAAATACTGGAGAGTCATTCAATTTGCACAAAACGACACATTGTTACAATTTACAGCATTAAGAGTTTTTACATTTTCCTTATCAATTAATTATCTGGTCCAGTTGTCACTCGACCGGATCTATGACTGTGGACATATCACTAATTAGGCTCGCCCACCTAAGAGTGATAAATCATTAGTAGTAATGTGCACAAAACCCCCACAAACTGCAAGTAATTAAAGATTAGCAAAGACTTAATCACTGAAAAATATAACTGGAAAACATTTAGGGTTTTGTAATGCAATTTGATAAAAAGAGAATGACTCACATTTCAAGTTTAGTTGGACAGAACTTTGCCTACTGATTTAGCCTTGTAACCTAGTTAAATAACAATGCACACGAAACTAGGTCAGTAACTTAATATAACATTTACGATAAACTCACGAAATCAAAACCATCACGACGAATACAAAGTATAGCCCGAATTCGGACATCACTTAAACATCCATCGGATCGGTTTCAATCGATCGGACATTATATCGTAGCAGTGATCGAGTTATTACCCTGTAATGGTAGCAGCGTCTCGATACCTTAACACTCATTTTTAAGCAGAATATGGGCGTTTTGAACTAAATTTTCGAACACAGAAGCAAGCCCCATGCACGACCTATTTATAGCAGAAAATTGAGTTTGTTGCAGCCCGCGTAAACTCTAACAATATCTTACGCGGCCCGCGAGGGCCACCCTAGGTACGGCTAGGGCTAGCGTGTCACGTGTAGGCCCGCCACGTGGCTGACACGTGGCCTAAAGCTTATCAGGTCGAACCATCAAGCTGTCGCGCCCCGCGTAAGCTTCCCTTAAGTCTTACGCGGCCCCCGAGCGATCAAAAAATTTGAATTTCTTGATTTTTCACAAGGATTAGGGTTTTAGCGGTCCGGGTTTCTACTTACGGAGCGTTTTAGGACAATTTCGTGCAAGTCCTCACATCCTCCCCACCTTATTTAAAATCTCGTCCTCGAGATTTACTGAAACAGGTAAGGGTACTTCCGCTTCATTTCCGATTCCAGCTCCCATGTGTATTCGGGTCCTCTTTTCGAATCCCATTTCACTTTGACTAGTACCAGTCTCTTGTGTTTGAGGAACTTGAACTTCCTGTCTTCTATTTGGAGTGGTTTCTCAACAAATTTTAGCTTCTCATTTACCTCTATGTCTTGAAGAGGTACTATCAGGGATTCGTCAGATAAACATTTCTTAAGATTGGATACATGAAATACATCATGTACTCCGGCTAGCTCTTCTGGTAGTTGTAATCGATAGGCAACTGGTCCTATTCGTTGGGTAACGGTGAATGGTCCTATATACCTCGGACTCAGCTTTCGTTTCTTACCGAACCGAACTACTCATTTCCAAGGAGAAACTTTCAGGAGCACCTTGTCCCCAACTTGGAATTCCAGTGGCTTGCGTCGATTGTCTGCATAACTATTCTGGCGATCTTGAGCCGTTTTCAGTCTTTCCTTGATTTGAGTTATCTTGTCGGTGGTTTCTTGTACAATTTCGGGACCTGATAATTGACTTTCTCCTATCTCTGCCCAACATACTGGAATTTTGCACTTTCGTCCATACAGTGCTTCAAATGGGACAGCTTCGATACTTGCATGATAACTATTGTTATAGGAGAATTCGATTAAGGGTAGGTGGTCATCCCAGTTTCCACCAAAATCTATTACACATGCCCTGAGCATGTCTTCCAGGGTTTGGATCGTCCTTTCACTCTGTCCATCTGTTTGGGGATGGTAGGCAGTACTTAAATTTAATCATGTTCCCATTGCTTCTTGGAAGCTCGTACAGAAATGTGAAGTGAAGCGACTATCCCTATCTGATACAATGAAGAGTGGAACTCCATGTAAAGATACTACCTCATCAACGTACAACTTAGCCAATCTTTCCATGCTAAAGGTTTCCTTTATTGGCAGGAAATGAGCTGATTTGGTTAATCGATCTACAATCACCCAGATTGCATCGTTACCTTTCCGGGTTTTGGGCAACTTAGTCACAAAGTCCATTGTTATTAGTTCCCATTTCAATACAGGCATTTCTAGTTGTTAGAGTAACCCTGAAGGTTTCTGGTGTTCTGCCTTAACTTGTAAACAAGTTAGGCACTTAGATACATATCTAGCTATGTCCTTTTTCATTCCTATCCACCAGAAGTTATTTCTTAAATCTTGGTACATCTTATTATTACCAGGGTGCACGGTATATCTAGACTTATGGGCTTCCTCTAAAATCTTATTTCGTAAATTTCCTTGCTTAGGTACCCAAATCTTTTTCTCGTGGAATCTACAAATTCCATTAGCCCCTTGTTCTAATTCCTTTATTCGTCCCTTCATTCCTTCAGCATCATCCTTGATTGTTGTCTCCTGTACATTCTTCAATTGTTTCATTAAATCTAATTGTAGATTTAATTTAAGAGCACGAACTCGTCTTTGTTTCTCATGATACTTACGACTTAAGGCATCAGCGACTACATTTGCCTTTCCCTCGTGATATTAAATATCACAGTCGTAGTTACTTAGAATTTCCATCCATCTTCTTTGCCTCATGTTTAATTCTTTTTGCCCAAATATATACCTTAAACTCTAATGATCTGTATAAACGGTAAACTTACTTCCATACAGATAGTGTCTCCAAATCTTGAGGGCAAAAATTATCGCTCCTAATTCTATGTCATGAGTCGTATAATTTTCTTCGTGCTTTTTCAATTGCCTTGAGGCATACGCAATTACCTTTTTGCGATGCATTAGCACACATCCTAATCCTAGCTTAGAAGCGTCGCAGTAGACTTCAAAATCTTTTGTCCCTTCGGGTAAGGCAAGAATTGGGGCGTTTGTTAACCTTTGCCTTAAGATCCTAAAGGCCTCTTCTTGCTTGGGTCCCTATTCAAACTTGACTGTTTTACAGGTTAGCTTAGTTAATGGCACAGCTATCTTAGAAAAGTCTCTTATGAAGCATCTGTAATAGCCAGCTAATCCTAGAAAACTTCTAACTTCGGTAGCTGATTGTGGGACCTTCCACTTGGTGATCGCTTCTATTTTGGAGGGATCTACGTGAATACCTTCGTGATTCACCATGTGTCCTAAAAATTGCACCTCCTGTAGCCAAAATTCACACTTCGAGAATTTGGCGTAAAGCTTTTCCTTTCTTAACAAAGTTAAGAGTGCATGTAGATGTTCACAATGCTCGTCCTGACTTTTGGAATAAATAAGTATATCGTCGATGAAGACAATTACGAATTTATCCAAATACGGTTTACAGATCCTATTCATCATGTCCATAAATGCTGCAGAGCATTTGTTAGTCCAAAAGGCATGACTGTAAACTCGTAATGACCATACCTAGTTCTGAAAGCAGTTTTAGGTATGTCTTCTTCTTGTACCTTCAACTGATGATATCCGGAGCGTAAATCTATCATAGAAAAATATTTAGCTCCCTGAAGTTGATCAAAAAGATCGCCAATCCTAGGTAATGGGTATCGGTTCTTAATTGTAACCTTTTTCAATTCCCTATAATCGATACACATTCGCATCGAACCATCTTTCTTTTTCACAAACAACACTGGTGCTTCCCAAGGGGATGAACTAGGTTGTATGAATCCTTTGCTTAACAAGTCATCTAACTGCTTTTTCAGTTCTAGCATTTCGGTGGGTGCTAACCGATAGGGTTCCTTAGCTATTGGTGTAGTTCCGGGAATTAGATGAATTCTAAATTCTACTTCCCTATTGGGCGGTAATCCTGGTAGTTCTTCTGGGAATACATCCGGGTATTCTGATACTACAGGAATTTCCTTAAGTTTCTTACTTTTAGTGTTAATGATTACCGAAATCATATACACTATTCCTTGTTTCCGTTCATAATTAGCAATTTTCATTACTGAAATGAACTTCATTGGTTTATGTGGCTTATCTCCTGTGATCACAATTACTTCTCCTGCAGGTGTATGAATTTCTATGGAATTCTTATCACAAAGGATTCGAGCATGGTTGGATACTAACCAATCCATTCCTAGCACGACATCGAATCCAGTTAAATTCATAGGTAGCAGGTTTGCAGAAAATTTGTGGCCTGAATGTTCTATTTTTCCTTTTTGCAAAACCTTATCTATGTTAACAGAATTTCCATCGGTCGTTTCTACTGTATAAATCTGCCTGAGTTTGGTTAAAGGTAGGTTAAGAGCTTGGCAAAATGAAGTATTTATAAAACTTTGGTTTGCACCAGAGTCAAATAATACTTTTGCGTAAACATTGTGTACCAGAAACGTACCAGCTATCACATCTAGGATCAGATCTGCTTCCTGTGTAGTCAGCTGGAAGGCTCTTGCATTCTTTTTAGTAGTTCCTTCTGCAGGTTTGGCCTTGTTGTCAGCTGGCTTGCCCAGTTTCGGGCAGTCGGGCCTGAAGTGCCCTGTTTCGCCGCAGTTGTAGCAGATTACTGATTTCTTCCTGCAATCCTCTTCTTGGTGGCCTGATCTTTTGCAGAAATTGCAATTTTCCATACATTTTCCAAAATGTTTCTTTTTATAATTTCCGCAGAATGGCGGGGTGTTAGATTGCCCAATACCCTTTTTCTTGTAATTACTAGTATTACCCCCACGGAAGCCTTGGGTAATCTTTTGGGCTAGTTCCTTCTTCCGCTTTTCCTCTCTTGTGCGTATCAGCCCATCAGTCAAGGTGTTGGCCAATTCCACCGCATCGTCAATCGTGTGGGGTCTTGCAGCTTTGACGATATCACGAATCTCGCTAATTAAACCCCAAATATAGCGAGAAATAAGTACCTGTTCTGGCGAAGCCAGAGTTGGTACAATTCTGGCAGACTCGAAGAATTTCGAAGTATACCCTTGACAGTCAACATCCACCATTCGGTGGCTCCGGAACTTATTTGCCATTTGCTCCTTTTCATATTCGAGACAAAATTTTCTTTCCACCTCTCGCTTAAATTCTTCCCAACTCATGGCATAAGCCATGTCACTTCCCTTGGCTTACAACACCGTATTCCACCATTCTAATGCCTCTTCCTTGAAGAGGTGAGATGCATACATGACCTTATCTTCCTCGGCACATTTACTTATTTTAATTATTGCTTCGGTTTTCTCTAACCAACGCAGTGCGGCAGTCGCCCCTTCATTGCCTGCAAATTCGACCGGTTTACAGGCAAGAAATTCCTTGTAAGTGTAACCAGGTGTTGCAACTTTCATTTTCTTGAGTATTGGGGCTTGAACCACATTATTATCATTGTTGCCGCCTCCATTTACACTGTTACTAAAATTATCATCGCGCGTGCGTTTACTATGTGACATTTGTGCTTGTAATCATTGTAAACAGTTCAGTTATGTTTGTTTCTTTATGTTTGATGTTTTTCATGTTTTGACTTTTATTGAATTTCAAACTCCATATCGCTTTCTAGAGAATTATACGCAAACTGGTGCATAAACGTAATCAGTTAAACGCGACAAATACTCTGGAACATCAACTTATGCTTAACATACCTTAAATAACCTTTACATAACTTAGAAATAAGTTTTGAAGGCTTTGGTATGGCAAAATCAAGTTTATTCGCTTATAGGGACTAAAATTGACAAACTGCGAAAGTACGCCAATCTGAACTGTAACATTCGAGAACATGACCATAAGTTAAACACACCCTAAATATCCTTTACATAGCTTAGAAATAGGCTTCGAGGGGTTCGGTGTGCTAAAATAAACTTTATGCTCATTCAGGGACTAAAAGCGTCAAAAAGTGCATAAGTTTGCATTTTCGCGCATAACTTACGTTCTGAATACATCCGGACATCCAAAAATTTATGTAATCATTAAAAAATTATGTTTTAGTTATTGGCTTGTCAACAATCCATTCGTCGCGCAATTTGGACCGTTTTTGCGTCCGTTACGACTTCCGTCGTAATTAACCGAACAACGCAATCGTACGGCCAAACGAACCGACATCCGGCATATTTTTGAGCATGTTCCCCATAGTTTAACATCCTTATGGAGCTTAAAAATGGGTTTGACGGGTGTTAGAAGTGCCAAAACACGACCATACGCGCACAGGGACCAAAGCTGTCAAAATGCAAAACATGTTGGTCTGCAGGGTCCTTACGGACCGTATGGGTATGCTTACGGTCCGTAAGCCATGCCCAGATCAGCAGAATTGCATTCCAGCCATTTCCAGTTGTTACCCACCTTTGCACATGGTTTTGTTGAGTCTATGGGCTGGTTTAGGGGCTCCCTGGTTTTCTAAAACTATGGGCTCGATGTGTACGGCTAGGATTGAATCTCGGATAACGAGGAACGATCTTAACGGTTCTACTACACCTATAAATACCCCCCAACCCATTTCCCTTCATTCCTCACATTTGAATCAGATTCTACACTCTCTAAGTGGAAGTATATGCTTCCTACCAGAGAGTGAATCGGGTTCAAACCTTGCGGGGACCTTCTGTAAGTATTCTTTCGCGTTTTTCGTTCATTTTAGCGTTAAAGTCAAACTGCGTTTGACTTTCTGCATTAACTAATTTATGGTCAACGCGAAGTTCGTTTGAACTTCATAACGTGAGCGTAATCACGATGGTTATAGTCCCTAGTGACTATACCTACTGATTACCACGTTATCTAGGCTCAGTGACGAGTCGTAGTTTCAGCCAAAATTCGTTTTCTCGTGTATTTTGTAACCAAACTACTCTAGGGTATTAAAACCATTTGTTTTAATACCAAACCTGTTTTCTAAATTTACTAAACATGTTCTAGCATGTTTAGCTCGTCGCTTTTTAGAATTGTGCTTGTCTAGGGTCGTAAAGGTAAGTGATCTAATCAATCGCTTATGCTTTCGAACCCGACCCATTTGGTCGATCTTTAGGATCCGACCAAATAGTTTAGGTGACCATAGTTGTATAGGGAATAACCTTCCGAGGTTATACCTTATGGTCACGTCGTTTAAGTAGTTGTATGATAAGTAGTTCTTATGCCTTCGGAAAATTACCAAAATACCCTTTTTGCACCGAAATTCATTTTAAGCCTATGTAACATAATTTTTGATATCTAAACTGATTTAGCAACAATATTAAGCATGTTAAGGCATATTTTACTTGTCATAGGACTAGTTAGGCATTCCAAACGCGTTTTACGCGAACGACGCGTTAAAGTAGCATAAGCTACCTAAACGGGTCGTAACGGGTCAAAAGCACTTAGGATAGCTTTCGTTTTAGTATGTAGGCTTTGTTAAACCGTATTACATAAGTTCCCATACTTATTTGGTTTACAAACCCTCGTACTACCCGATCCTCCGATAGGTCCGTTTATTAATGTAGATACCTATATTAGGTGTCGTTTGAATCCGTGATCTTCTAGCTTTGCTTGGTGGATATCTAAAGTCTATTGAGCAATCTCAGGTGAGTACATAGTCCCCTCTTTTTCTGTTTTTCAAACGTTTTGGGGTGAAACACATGTGCCTACTTGTTACTTTCGTGCTTTCCTGTTTTCACATCATATGCTTGCTATGTTCATTAGTACACTTATAGTACATGATTTCATTACATTGTTTTGCTATGTGTGTTAACTTAGCATGCTGGCACATTGATTTACATTACATTGTTTTGCTATATATGTTTACTTGGCATATTAGCACATTGTTTTACATTACATTTACTGCTATGTATGTTGACTGAGCATGCTAGCACATTGATTTACATGACTTCTCTGCTTCGTATGTTAACTTAGCATACTTAGTACATTGTTTTCTTATAACATGTTTACATTTGGTATAACATTTGGTTTGCACAAACGGGACTTATATACATTCATTAACATTAGCTACGCCGCTCGGTAGTAAGTAATGGTACCATAGGACTTGACAAATCCCGTTCCTGACATCCTAGGTTTGTTTGGATGAAAGGAATGACTGAATCCGATAACATTTCTTTTGATAACCTTGACTTAGGGTTATCCGTCTGTCTCAAGGCTTGAATGTATGCGTTAACTTACCACATAAATGTTTGTATCATTAAAACATGCTTTTACTTTGCAAAACATAACTTTTTGATATACTCAAAATACTTTGTTTTGTACATTTTTACATTTGGTTTAAGTGAACACATTTTACTTAACATACATAACATTTGTTACACATACATGACTACATTTTTGGACTTTTAAACATTTAACAATGGTTTATACAAGAACATTTGATGGTTGGTTTAAACATGGACTTTATACATTGGTGGTTTGTTTAAATGACTTAAGTAACGAGACGTGTGTAGTATAATACAAGCATGGTGGATACGCCGCTGGTACTTCCTATATATAAGTGCTTGTATTATATTACATGTTGTAGCGTTATTTAAAGCATTCAGTTTGGACTTATACATTTTGCACAAATAACATATTTTTCACAAGACTTTGTTTTACAAAACAGTTTATTTTATACAACTTATTTTACTTGGTCATTCATTTAACCATACACTATTCTTTTATTTATACATATCATTTGATTTTATCGTTTTACAAATGATTTACAAAACAATACAATTAACAAGGTTCATGACTGAATTTTTATTAAACATTTTTCTAAAACCTAAGTCATGAATCAAATTTTCACAAAACCTATGTTACTCACAGGCATTTTTATGCTGACGTACCTATTTTCACATGTGTTTTCAGGAGCTGTTGCTTAGGATGATTTTCGTGACACTAGGGCGGACCTGTGCCTTAGAGACTTAAAATGAAGATAGACTTAGTTTAATTTATGTGATGTACTCTTGTATCTTTTGTTTAAGACAATGAAACTCGTTTGTTTGATAAATAAAATATAACTTTGTATGCCATGGTTGTGAAACAATAATTCTGTTACAACACTCCCCGACGTTTCCGCCACGATTTGATGTTTTACGTGGTCGGGGTGTGACATACTATAGTTGGCTTGCGAAGGTTCAACAGGGCTTTTAATAGCAGCGACGATTGCCGGGATAGCATTGGCTATTCCCAGGGCAACGATATTTTCTATGTCTTGCCTATTAAGAAAATGATCCTCATTGTTTTGTTCAGATTGATTAACTTCGTTGACTGGTTGGTTTTCCACGTTTTCCATCTGAATAATTAACAATATATGCAAATTATTGTCACAAAATAAATAACAACCAAACACAATAAGGCAATCACACATAATCACGTTAGCACGTATAGCCAAAATTGTAGACCTTGCGACTTTCATATTTTTATATATAGTAATATGCATCAATACACACCGTGTATTTTACAAAAGTTTTATTTTTAGTTGTTATTATACAATAGTATATTATTATTATATTGTTTTTATATTATTATTATTACACAAATACACAACCACACACAACCACAGTCAGCTGGCATTTCAGAAACGACGTTCCCTTTCGTCGTACTTCCACGTGATTTTCTCCCCCACTTCCCGAATTCTATTTCCTGCATCCACCAATTCCTCGCCATAGTGGTGGAGTTCAGCCAAGTTTTCTGTGCTTATAGGTGGGTTTGGTGCAGGTTCAGGATCAAACTGGGGAAAATAAACGTTAGGGTTATTCATGAAGTTTTGAAATTTCCAGTCGCTCGTCCACCATTCTTCCAGCTCTCCGGGTAAAAGTCGGGGGTTGACAATATGGTCCAGGATTGCAGGTTCCAGATTAATTGGAAGTTCAGATACCCATGGCTTTATAGCCTAGTGGTATCTTGGGGGTGAGATAAGACTTTGGACGAATAGGTCCTAGGATCGATTCTCACAAGGGGGTTTTTCCCATATTTATTGGGTTTCCTCCTGAATTGGTGTATAGGCATTATGCCTAGTGGAGATGGATATGATCGGGTGGTTCCGCTGAATTGGTCCGTCAGAGATCCAAATTTGTCGTTAAAAAAAAAAATTGGAAGTTCAGATTAGGCAGGGTAATTGAAGAGGTTTTCATCAGCAGGTCTGATGAGGTCACAATTTGCTAGTTTGCGATCAAGCTCCTCCCATGGTGGCATTCCCTGGGCTTGCCCGGAACTTTCCCCGATCTCATTTCCTTTCCCTTTGTCTTTCGGATCCTCAGTCTTTTTAATCTTCTGGGCAGCTGGCTTCTTCCTACGTTCGCGTTTCCAGTCCAAGATTCTCCTTCCCTTTTTCGGCTTTGGTTTCTCCTGGGGCTAGGCCTGGAATGTTAGTGGTTCCTCAGTATCCGCCTGGTAGCCTGATGGGTTTCCTGTGGTGTCCATATCGGTGGTATGGATAGTAAAGTTTTGGAGTGCCTCCGACAGTTCATTCATGCTGTTAGCACACATGAAGAAACACACACAAATTTAAGTTAAAATTTTATTTATTGTAAATTAAATTTTCAAAGAATCACAGAATGGCTATCAGAAAAATTAAGTATTTCTAAATACTTAATTGGCTTAAATCAGTGGCTCTGATACCACCTTTTTCTGTCACGGCCCCCGGCCCGGTTTTACCCGGTCCAGAAGTCGCGGGACAGAAACCCGTGGTATTTGTATTTAATTTGGCAGCGGAAATATTAACAGGATCGTTTAAACTGAAAACACCCAATTATTTTATTTCACATTTTTGGGATAAACCCCATAATTTACAATAAAGGAATTTCACGGGGAAATTCCCTGTTTTTCAAAAACATGTTTATTTATTTTATTTACTTAGCCACATTCTTCAAGTCGTAGTGCTACGCGACACTCTTTCCTGGTTCACAGTAAATCACCTGAAACATGTTTAAAAAGATTTTATCAGCGGGGAAATACTGGTGAGTCATTCAATTTGCACAAAACGACACATTGTTACAATTTACAGCATTAAGAGTTTTTACATTTTTCCTTATCTATTAATTATCTGGTCCAGTTGTCACTCGACCGGATCTATGACTGTGGACATATCACTAATTAGGCTCGCCCACCTAAGAGTGGTAAATCATTAGTAGTAATATGCACAAAAGCCCCACATACTGCCAGTAATTAAAGATTAGCAAAGATTTAATCGCTGCAAATTATAACTGGAAAACATTTAGGGTTTTGTAAAGCAATTTGATAAAAAGAGAATGACTCACATTGCAAGTTTAGTTGGACAGAACTTTGCCTACTGATTTAGCCTTGTAACCTAGTTAAATAACAATGCACACGAAACTAGGTCAGTAACTTGATACAACATTTACGATAAACTCACGAAATCAAAACCCTCACGACAAATGACAAAGTATAGCCCGAATTCGGGCAGCACTTAAACATCCATCGGATCGGTTTCAATCGATCGGACATTATATCGTAGTAGTGATCGAGTTATTACCCTGTAATCGTAGCAGCATCTTGATAACTTAACACTCGTTTTTAAGCAGAATATGGGCATTTTGAACTAAATTTTCGAACACCGAAGCAAGCCCCATGCACGACCTATTTATAGCAGAAAATTGAGTTTGTCGCGGCCCGCGTAAACTCTAACAATATCTTACGCGGCTCGCGAGGGCCACTCTAGCTACGGCTAGGGCTAGCGTGTCACGCGTAGGCCCACCACGTGGCCGACACGTGGCCTAAAGCTTATCCGGTCGAACCATCAAGCTGTCGCGCCCCGCGTAAGCTTCCCTTAAGTCTTACGCGGCCCGCAAGCGATTCAAAAATTTGAATTTTTTGATTTTTCACAAGGATTAGGGTTTTAGGGGTCCGAGTTTCTACTTACCGAGCGTTTTAGGACAATTTCGTGCAAGTCCTTACACTATGCATGTGGCATGTGATGCATAAACTTTCTCTAAAGGTATTAATATTGTTTTTTTTCCCTTTTTCTCCTTTTTGGAGTTTTAAGATGTTTGGAATTTTTCAAAAATAATTTTTTATATTAGCTTAGTATATTATTTTTCATTTTTACTTTGGCGTTTACGTGTTTATGTAGGTTGGTGTAAGGCCATGCAATTCCACCAATTTTAAGGAACGTATTTGTGGTGTTGTATGGTCGGATATATTTACATCTGAAGAGTTTGAATCGGGATGAGAAGAGGTTATTGAAGAGTTCAATCTAGCTGATAACGACCGGCTATCTGATATTTTTGCTTTAAAGGAATCATGGATCCCTGCATACTATAGGATGGAGTTTTGTCGAGTCTTATGCATACAACATCTAGGTCCAAGAGTGAAAACCACTTCTTTGGTCAAGTATGTAACGCAAAATCTACTCCTATTGAGTCCATGACCCATTATGAAGCTGCAATAGAAGCACAACACCATACCCATCGAAAAAATGACCACGAGACTCGATACAAACATCCTAAGCTGAAAATTAATTATAAAGCGATGGAGAGCCAAACTTCGGAGATATACACCAAAAGCATCTTACAAGATATACAAGCTGAACTAATCGGGATTAGGGACTACATAAATGCTCGTTATGAAGATCAGCCCGATGGCTTTGTTAAATTCTATATAAACGATTTTCAGCAGCCATGTTCCTCACTTTTTGAGGTAAATGGAGTTTTTAATTATCATGGCATTTTCCCATCATACACTATAGTTTAATGCGTGTGTATAATGTGTTTTTTGCTTAATGGCGTTTTCTCAACATACTTTGGCGTTTTCTTGAGATGGGAAACATTTATTCTTGTATTTGCATGCGTGTTTTGGGTTTTACAGTGGCTGGTCTTAATTTAGTATGGCGTTTTGTAGGTAATTTATCGGAAGTCTGATTACACTAGTAGTTGTTCATGCAGGCGCTTTAAACAGTTTGGGTTGTTATGTAGACATGTCTTCTATGTTTTTAGAAGTTTGGACATTTGGGAATTTTGAAAATAATACATTCTCAATAGATGGCGTAAAGACATTGCGGCAAATTGTTCCACAAATGACACAATGAGCCGTGATTTTATAACCGAACTTGATGCCAATGTCCAAGTTATGATGCGAGAAATTATTTTTGCGACCGAGTATACTCTGAATCATTTATCAAGCAAGAAGGAGGAGCTTTACTTATATAAGGATCATGTTCAATCCTACATTAAGAAGGTTCAGGATATGCAGATTGTTGCCCCGATCCTAGTACCCAGGATAGATTTGCCGAGATAACAAGGCAATATCAAAACGACAAGATTCCCACAAGAGCTCCTATTGTTTATAAGTCGGAAGGTTATGGATCTCACAAACGGTTGAAGACGAAACATGAGTAAGCAACAAAAAAAAAACAAAAACAAAAGAGCAGACGGGGGCGAAAGAACGACAATGTAAAAATTGTAAATAATTTGGACATTACGCATCCACATGCAAACAACCAGTAATCAAAAGAAGATCGACACGGTCTTTGAGAGCGGACACTAACGAAGAATAACTTTGGCGTTTATTTTGTTTTATTATTCCATGAGTATCAGTGTTTTAATTTTTATTGCAAATATTAAGCATTACAAAACATGATATTTTGGCGTTTTATTATTATGTTACCATTTTTGGCGTTTATTTCCATCAGTCTTTGATTTAATTGAAACCACAACAAAAGCATTACATTTTGGCGTTTTATTATTACGTTACCAATGTTGGCGTTTTTTTCCATCAGTCTTTGATTTAACTAAGACCACAACAAAAACATTACATTTTGGCATTTTATTAGTACATTACCATCGTTGGCGTTTGTTTCCATCAGTCTTTGATTTAACTAAGACCACAACAAAAACATTACATTTTGGCGTTTTATTATTACATTACCATCGTTGGCATTTGTTTCCATCAGTATTTGATTTAACTGAGACCACATTTTTACAGTTTGGCATGTTATTTTATATTTACCATTTTTGGCGTTTTAGCTTTGTGTGTTATAAATAGTGTTTTAACCCGTTTTAACAAACGTCTTGGTGTTAATTATAATATGTTAAGGCATTTTGATAGACAATATTTCACCATAATTATCAGAACATTCATTAAAGGAAAACAAGCAAATAAGACATGCTTGAAAAACACAAGAAAACAACTAAATTCATCATTAGATGGAATTACGTCCGAGAACTACCCACCACTGCCCTCGTCCTTTTCTTCTAGTTCCTCACCAAAATGCTCATCTTCATCTTCAGTTTTAAGGGCGTACTCGTCCTCAAGTTCTTGACGCATCCATTTAAATATTGCCTCAAACGAAGCCACTGTCGGGCTCATCACAGCGATTAAACATCTTGCATTTCATAACTGTTCTATAAACCGAAGTCTTTGTTCGGTCAATATTGTATCAACTATGTGGTCATCTTCTTGCTTGTCATTCCACATAACTATCACCCACTCATAATCTTCATCATAACACCATGATTCGATGATTGAATCGACAAATTGATTTGCATTATTCCGTGGAAATCTTCTTCTCAATCGCCTTATCACAGTCTCCGTTTTCTCAAACATGTTGTCCAGAGGAACGCTAAGTTCCATTATCCTCTTCTGAACTTCTTCTTCCATGTTCATTATGTCGTTTACAGTTTTCACCATCACCCTTCTTCTGGAGTCGAATTTGTTGAGCGAGTTCATGTTGATTGAAGTGTTTAACCTTCAAGAGACTACTGTTTCCATTTTTCCTGGGTGTGTTTTTTCGAAGTTTCTGATGTTTGGCGTTTTGTAGAGAATGACTGATGTGTGTCGGTGTGAATATATTTTTAGTTATATTTTAAGCCCTTTTTAACACTTTGGTCAAGTTTTAAATTTATAAAACACGATATTTTACTAACACTAAACACACATATGGGTAAGTGCGCCCATCGTGAGCGTAGTATAGCGTTGGTAAGATACCGAGCTCGTCCAAGGACACAAGAGCTTTTAGTACCGGTTTATCCTCAACGTCTAATCAAATCAAAAGTTTAAAAAAAGTTTTAAACATGAAAATAAAAACTAAAAAAGCTGAAAATGTAAGGCCCTAGTTCGTATTTGACAAAAAGTCGCAGCGGAAAATTCGTGCCATAAAATTTCTTTTATTATAAACTTTATGCCTTACTTGAAAGTTCATTTTTAAAACAACTCTTTTATATTGAACACATCAATCTAACTCATTTACAAAATAAAACATAACTTATGTGTATCAAATTACATTCTCAGACAATCCCGTACAATCCATCAAGTGACTCGGTCCTAGATCTCTATCCCTTGATGATCCTCGTGTTTCGTATTACCTGCGTTCACCACATAAAATTCATAACATTAGTATGCATCATAAACATATAAGATTTACTCAGGTTTACTTTTGGTTCCGTTAACTCTTTACATTCCGGCTTTCCATCCGATCATACAATCCGCGGTGAGACTTCTTTGCTATTCCTGCGTTACACTTCGTTCACAAGGTACACTATTAATAATGTCGATACTCGATCGTATTGAAAAATGCTTACTTACTTGCATTACATGCATAGATACGTACCCACATACATACATACTTTCAAGCATAACTTCATACTTACGTTAATACATAACTACTTCCATACATACATACATACATTTACATACATACATACATACATACATACATACATACATACATACATACATACATACATACATACATACATACATACATACATACATACATACATACATACATACATACATACATACATACATACATACATACATACATACATACATACATACATACATACATACATACATACATACATACATACATACATACATACATACATACATACATACATACATACATACATACATACATACATACATACATACATACATACATACATACATACATACATACATACATACATACATACATACATACATACATACATACATACATACATACATACATACATACATACATACATACATACATACATACATACATACATACATACATACATACATACATACATACATACATACATACATACATACATACATACATACATACATACATACATACATACATACATAACATACATACATACATACATACATACATACATACATACATACATACATACATACATACATACATACATACATACATACATACATACATACATACATACATACATACATACATACATACATACATACATACATACATACATACATACATACATACATACATACATACATACATACATACATACATACATACATACATACATACATACATACATACATACATACATACATACATACATACATACATACATACATACATACATACATACATACATACATACATACATACATACATACATACATACATACATACATACATACATACATACATACATACATACATACATACATACATACATACATACATACATACATACATACATACATACATACATACATACATACATACATACATACATACATACATACATACATACATACATACATACATACATACATACATACATACATACATACATACATACATACATACATACATACATACATACATACATACATACATACATACATACATACATACATACATACATACATACATACATACATACATACATACATACATACATACATACATACATACATACATACATACATAACATACATACATACATACATACATACATACATACATACATACATACATACATACATACATACATACATACATACATACATACATACATACATACATACATACATACATAACATACATACATACATACATACATACATACATACATACATACATACATACATACATACATACATACATACATACATACATACATACATACATACATACATACATACATACATACATACATACATACATACATACATACATACATACATACATACATACATACATACATACATACATACATACATACATACATACATACATACAACATACATACATACATACATACATACATACATACATACATACATACATACATTACATACATACATACATACATACATACATACATACATACATACATACATACATACATACATACATACATACATACATACATACATACATACATACATACATACATACATACATACATACATACATACATACATACATACATACATACATACATACATACATACATACATACATACATACATAATACATACCATACATACATACATACATACATACATACATACATACATACATACATACATACATACATACATACATACATACATACATACATACATACATACATACATACATACATACATACATACATACATTACATACATACATACATACATACATACATACATAACATACATACATACATACATACATACATACATACATACATACATACATACATACATACATACATACATACATACATACATACATACATACATACATACATACATACATACATACATACATACATACATACATACATACATACATACATACATACATACATACATACATACATACATACATACATACATACATACATACATACATACATACATACATACATACATACATACATACATACATACATACATACATACATACATACATACATACATACATACATACATACATACATACATACATACATACATACATACATACATACATACATACATAACATACAATACATACATACATACATACATACATACATACATACATACATACATACATACATACATACATACATACATACATACATACATACATACATACATACATACATACATACATACATACATACATACATACATACATACATACAATACATACATACATACATACATACATACATACATACATACATACATACATACATACATACATACATACATACATACATACATACATACATACATACATACATACATACATACATACATACATACATACATACATACATACATACATACATACATACATACATACATACATACATACATACATACATACATACATACATACATACATACATACATACATACATACATACATACATACATACATACATACATACATACATACATACATACATACATACATACATACATACATACATACATACATACATATCCTCACCCTTGTCTACATCTCCTAAAACATGAAATAAATCAGTCATACTTAGTGTATAAGCGTTTAAAAACGGTCTAAACGGGTTCGTGTTGCATATACAATTAAAATATTATTTTTCAACACTCTGGAGCCCATGGTGTCACGCGACGGCCTATGGCCTTCGCCGTCGCTTCGCGCCACCACCCCTTTTTAACAGAATGTTCGCAGCTGTTGCTGCATATTCCCCGCATAACTCAATTTTACGGAAACAAGCATATCTTTCTCGTTTTTGGTCTGTTTTACCCGATTCTTTTTCCTACGTGATCGTAATTTAATTCTCTATCACATGGAGTTAACATCCGACATCCGGATTAACAAAATTCTAGACTTTTAAGCTATCGACTTATCACCTTTTTACTAAGTTTTGACCCGTTCATGCATTTATCAAAATAATCTGTTTATTTGACCTCAATTTCTCGTGAGCCTTATAATTTCAACGTCGTCTATCATATAAGGTTCCAATCACGGTTTCTTACAACATCCCAACCCATTTCCGCTTAAAACTTATTTTGACCCGTTAAGGGTATTTACGCATTTTTAAGGACTTTGACTTGCAAAGATCATACTTTCCGCTTTCATACTTGTCCTAAGTAATCATTTAATTAAATGGCTTGTTTCTAAACAACTTTTAGAGTCGTTTTCCCGATATACCTATCAAGGGCATTTTTGTCAACTTCGCTCCATCCTTTACAACAAAGGACTTCATTGCACATTCAACCAATCCTATCAGTTAACTACAACTCTAAACACACATACCTTGCTGGGATCAAAGCTAAGATCCGTTTAATACTTCATCCACCAAATTGTTAGATGATAACAACAAGATCCTTTCGCTATTCATTCTGTGAATTCATAATACTTGGCAAAACAATTTATTAGTCGATAACGCCAAATGGTGACATCTCTACCATTTGACTCGTTAGATCCAAATGTCCATTTTACCCTTTTAGACATCAACTTTAATTTCTTATCATACCCACATATTCCGACCCGTATCAAATACTTGTCGGAACATCATTCTTCACATATTTACTTACCATGTTCGTAATCAATACAACGAATAGATATTCTACAAAAAGGGGTGTAAGCTTACTTACCTCTCATCCAAATGTGCTTCCCGTGCGCATAAGTCCCATTGGCCCGCTTCTTTGCCAAGCTTCCATGTCGCTTATCAAGCATCAACTATCATATATCATTCTTAAGATAGTTAGCTTGTTCATCATTCATCACACGGATCTTGTTTCAGAAATTATCATTCAAACTCAAAACATACTAATCTATCAAATCCTAGCCGAAATCCTTTAAACATTTACACACGTATTGTCACACCCCGAAATTATCAGAGCATTGGCGTGACTGGACTGGTATCTTCATTGCACAGCGGAAGCAAATAATCTAAGTCTTTTAGAAATTGAACGCCCACTAAGTACTCGACTCTTCATGGTCCTCCTATTCCAACCGTGCCTTGTCTTAGAAATGCAACCTGAGAAAGAAACATGCGAAAAAGTCAACATAAGGTTGAGCGAGTTCATAGTTTGTTTGTAAAAGATTTGAAATAAATCTTTTGAGTTGTGAAAGATTTGAATTAAATCTTTGGAATAACCGGTTTTCGAAATAGTATTGAGAAAACGAATCAAAAGTCATTTTCTTTTCAAGTTATATGGAAACGTGGTGTTTGTAACACAGTATGTTCATAAAAACCATGTATTTATAAAGTCTTGTGTTTGTAATGTTCGTATAACCGTCACTGCCCACCCTGACTGTGACTCCATACCCCCATAATTCTTTGAATTTATATAAAACATGGTAGTTAATTTGTATGAACAAGAAGTTTCCGTAAGTATAAAATCCCTAGTATGTAGCAGATAAGGAAAAAGAGATCACCAATGGTTTGCAAGGCCATTGATATGTGTGAAGTGCAAGTAGGAAGACTCAAACCTAGCGGATTTTGCGTTGGGCACAAAGTCACCCCGAGGTCCGTTCTGCTGGGCCTGGGGCTGGGCTCGCTACACCCAGATAGATCTACCGCTACTGTCCCTCGGTCCTACAATGAGGATTAATGGCCTCAAGTTGCGCCTACCCACTCACATGATCTAAGTAGTAACCCTCCTTACGCTAACCATACCATGTAAAAAGTATTCGTAATTACTGTAACATATATTCCACCCCAGCCACCCTGGCTGAACCTCCCCAGCCACCCTGACTGAACCTCCCCAGCCACCCTGGCTGAACCTTCCCAGCCACCCTGACTGAACTTCCCCAGCCACCCTGACTGAACCTCCCCAGCCACTAAGGCTGACTCCTTAGTTATGAAAAATCATTCATATTTCGAAAATAAGCATTTGTTTTGTAAAAACCGGTATGTTTAGTATAAACCTTTCGTAAATCATTTGAGTTCCTCGAAATCCATTCGTGATATGATTTAGAAATACGAGTTTTTCGTTTGTTCAAAACTTTGTATGTTTCAGAAAATCGTGCATATCTTTCCACCCCGAAAACATTTACAAAAAGAATGTAAAACGGTAAAAAGTGGGGGTTATGAACTCGCCTGAATATTCCTGTGCAAAGCTAGCTAAATACGACTTCGTGATGTTGTTTCCAAGACGAGACTCGCTAGCGTGCGTTCTACAATATTCCTAACATGGAATATCTAATAAGTTTCTAAGCAAAAACGGTAACTACGTATTACCGAGCTCTACTGAATCGTTAACTGAATGATTTGACGTAAGTTGTTAACTTAATGAAAATGATTAAGTTATATTCGTTTAGCTTCGTTTTGAGAAGTCGTATGTTGATATATAGGAATATTCGTATGAAAGTAATATATAATAATCTTGTATCGCGTCTTGTATGAAAATTATCAAAATATGTGTATATGCCGTTTAGGCGTTTGAAATAAATATAAAAGAGTTATATTTATTCTATAAAAGAATCGTCGAGTTGTATTTGAAAATAAATATATAACTATATTTATTTTTATAAAAGAACTCGTGTCGTACGATATCTGAAATAAATATAAAAACTATATTTATTTTATAAGGCGAAATCGTGTCGCGTGATATTTGAAATAAATATATATACTATATTTATTTATAAAGGATTCGAGTTTATTTGAAATAAATATAATAATAACTATATTTATTTTTGTTGTCAAAATAATTTCCGTATCGTTGTTCTCGTAAGTTGTAAGTGTCGTCGAAATAACATGCATTAGTAAAAAGTCGTATGAATCCGATTTGTTTTCGTTATATAATAAGATGCGTGTTGTTTTTTCGGATTTTCTTGAAAAACGGACAGAGTTTCCTCTGTTTTTGGACGCCCCCGACAACTAAAGTGTCGTTATAATTTCAAAAATTCAACAATATTCAATCACTAATATATAAATTTTCGTAAAAACGACAAAGTATAGACTAAACACTAAACCGTTCGTGTGAGCTCGATTTCACATATGTAATAAAAATTTATAGAAATAACGTATTCGCCGTTAAAACTTTACCACTCTTCGTGTCAGAACGCTGAACCGGTTGACTGAGTTGACTCAGTTTGACTGAGTTGACCCGCTGAGTCGACTCGGTTTAACTGAGCCAACCGAACCGAACCACGAACCGCAAGACCCGATGTGTTGACTCGAACCCACATCCGATCGGGTTGACTGTTGTTGACTGATCTTAACATATGTTGACCGGGTTTGACCCGGATTGACCCGAAACCATAATCTGAACCGAAAATCCATAAAGCAAATCAGAGTCAGGTCTCGAACCATGACTCGAAACCAGAACCACATACCCGAGCCCGACATAACCGGAACCAAATAATCTTGAATCTGAATCTAGAACCTCATACCTGAAACCGAACATCAGCACCACCATTATTCCACAGCCGTCACCGGAGCTGAGTCGAACACCCGAAGCCACCACTATCACCGTCTTCAACATAAACAGCATCCATTGTTTCCGTCAAACAATCACCATCGCCGGACCATGATGTGACGCCGCCGAGAGACACCCGTCGTCGCCTCCACCGCCGCCGTTGCCGTGAGCGGCGGTGCTGCTCCTATCTCCGACGCTCTCTCTCTCTCTCTCTCTCTCTCTCTCTCTCTCTCTCTGTTTGGTTCGCCGCTCACCACCACCCAACTGTGGTGGTGGTGGTCCGTCTTGTTGCTTGAAGAGGGGGGGCTAGGTGGGTGTGATTGAGGGTGTCTTTGGCTGGAATGACCACCGCCGCCGCCGGCTCCGCCATGCCTGGCCGGAGTCCGGCCGTTCACCTTCATCGGAGGGGAAGAGGATGAGGGAGTGTGGTTGTGTTTGTGTAAGTAATATCGAGAGGGAGAGAGTAAATGTAAGAAATGGATAGGATTTGTGTGGGTATTTGAAAGTATAAAGGTTGTTTGTGTTCTGTACATGTATTCGAGTGAGAGAGTGAGAGCAATTTGTGGGTTTGTTGTGTGGGTATGCAGCAAATGAGGGGTCCCTTTAAATAGAGATTTGAGGATTAATGTTCTTTTGTGTATTTATAATACCTTCAGGTCAAATGCTATTTCCACTGGAAGAAGATCTCTATTAATTGTGTAGATCTTTTGCTTGGATCTTGTAGAGATTTTAACATGATTTTATAAGATCTTGTAAGGTAAAGATCTATTATATTATGTGTAGGTTTAGGATTGTGTATCTTGGGCTTGTGCCCGGGGCCCACAAGCTCAATCCCATGTGTAAGTGGCCCCTAATTCCTACGAGACCCGTTGTCAAATTCTGAACTCCGTTTTAATGTCAAAATTAAAATACACAAAATACGGTCGGTAGTCGTTGTTTGCACGCCCGTTCGTTGATTACGGTAATAATCGCGAAAAGTTATATCGCTGTCGTCTTTTAATCCGTTTTTCAATCCGGTTTCGACTGTAGTCACTAAAATTTAACTACGAAGCTAAAATATATCGTAAAAATTTAGTATTTGTCGGTGTTGTCAGTATTCTGTTCGGTTTAAATGTGTTGCCGTTTAACGTTTCGCCGGTTTCTCTATAAACCACCGTTCGCGCACTGTAAAGACGGATAGACGTTCCCAGGCACTCCAAAGGCCTAATTAAGTTAACTCGCGCTGTAAACACCATTTATTATCGCGTTAATCACTTGTTAATCACGTAGTTAAGAGCCGTAAATCACGGGTTGTCACATTCTCCCCTTGTTACGGAAATTTCTTCCTCGAAATTTAGATTATGTTATCGCTTCAGAATTCTGTTTCAAGAGTTGATGTCAAGGGAAACAAGATGTATAGATACAGTCACTAGTTTAACTATGTTAACAGGATCCAACAATGAACAGGAACTCCGACCAATCGAATTCCATATGAACGTTTATAACATGTAAACGAGTTCTAGAAGCAATGACATCTACTGGATGAACTTAGAATCAACAATCTCAAATATAATAGTTTGCATGAACGCTCGATCGTGATCAGCACAAGCTGCCAGTTATACTGACGCCTCAAGGTGTCGTAATGAACGAAACAATTCAATAATATTGGTGATCGAACAAGTATCACCTGTGTTTTGCATGAAATGATTGATCATGATTAGCCCAAGCTACAAGTTTGTACCAACACCACAAGGTGTCGTAACGATTTAAACAATCCAATAATAGCGGTGATCAAACAAATTCACCGTGTTTGAAGTCAATTGAATGCGCAGTAAAGGGAATCTGAAAGTTCGTTTCAAATGACATCATAGAATTTTCAATTGAAAATGAAACACCAAGGAAATAATGTTCTCGATCGAAGGTGCAGAAGCAATGAATATCGTAAGATAGTCGATCGATGTTGAAAGGACCGTTAGAAGGTACACCGGAATATGAAACGAATTTTCTATACCCTTGTCTTATCACACGATTGTGTTAAGACTGTTTTAATTATGATAAATCAAAGCGGATTTAAAGCAATCAATAAGTAATATTTAAATCTGTGCATGAGATGTCTAAACGAGTTTAGCGCAAGCTTCAAATAAGTGAAAGATACCACCACGAGGTGTCGAAATCAACAAACAATTTAGTGGAGTCGAATGTCAAACAAGTCTACTTCGACTCGGAACAAATGAAACGCTTGTTAATACGAATTTGAATATGATGTTTTCAATACATCATATGGTGTTTTGAATCGAACATGTGTAATGGACAAGTTCAAACAATTGAACTTGGTTTTAGCGCAATCCGACAATAAACATATGTATCAACAAGAAAACTTTCGGCATGGTCACAACGAAAAACCATGTATGTAACTTGTAAAGAAATGATCGTGATACAATGACCCTTAAGAGGAGTAGAGATACGAAAATCTACTCAGTAAATGTAAGAGTCGAAACGTCAATAAAAGAAATTTTGAGGACTTTACCCGGGGTTGCGTGTGATATTCGGTTGTTAAGTGACATTACCATGGAATGTCGATCATAGCGTACTCGTCATTAATTAGGTAGGGGGGGGGGAGAAATGCGGAGACAATCATCTTCTCCCTGGCGTGATTCGTGTCGTTGCAGGATCGCGTGACAAGTTGCCGTTTCCTGATCGTTAGTTCTCGTGCTGACAGGAATCTAGCGTCGTCATTAAATTTGCGTCATCGTTCATTCTCAAAGGCCTCACCTCGATAATCGTATGTGTCGTACTTCAACCTCCGTTGATATATAGCTTAAGTTTCACATATACCTGTGCACTAGCGTTGTGTGCCGCGTAGAAGGTGATGTACCCCGACATCCGTTGACGTAAAAATTGAGTTCCATGTATTCTCGTGCGCTAGCGTTTTGTTATGCGTAGGCTGCCTGCTTGGGACGTTAAAATGTCATAGACAATATGGATAATAGTGTGTACCCGAGTTAATATTCGCGGTTCCTACGTGATGACCATGCACAAATAATCGATCATATAATCAAATAAGCATGTTAGTCACCAATAAGCAATCAAGTAATTCCCCTAGTCTCACTAGTCTATCCTCCCAGCCTCTCAGACTGAACTTTCTAGTCCCACTAGACTATCCTCCTAGCCTCTCAGACTGAGTCTTCTAGTCCCACTAGACTATCCTTCCAGCCTCCCAGACTGAATCTCCTAGTCCCACTAGACTATCCTTCCATCCTCTCAGACTGAATCTCCTAGTCCCACTAGACTATCCTTCCAGCCTCCCAGACTGAATCTCCTAGTCCCACTAGACTATCCTTCCAGCCTCCCAGACTGAATCTCCTAGTCCCACTAGACTATCCTTCCAGCCTCCCAGACTGAATCTCCTAGTCCCACTAGACTATCCTTCCAGCCTCCCAGACTGAATCTCCTAGTCCCACTAGACTATCCTTCCAGCCTCTCAGACTGAATCTCCTAGTCCCACTATACTATCCTCCCAGCCTCTCAGACTGAATCCCCTTTTCCGAAGGTCTTAAATGCATGTTTCCTATACTCTTAGAGGGTTGTGTACTGTATGTAATTGTTTTATGCACCGTGCATGAAATACCATAATAGCGTATGTTTGAAAATAATATTCTGACTGTTTGTTTCTCGGCAACGGTTGGAGACCATATTCGAGTACTAGGCGTTCTGTATGTGTTCAATGTCTCAATGATCTAAGTCCCCAGGGGGAAAGGTGAGGTTAGAGCCTAGGTATCACAACAGAAACCTAATTCGCTGTAACCTATAGCTCTGATACCAATCTGTCACACCCCGAAATTATCAGAGCATTGGCGTGACTGGACTGGTATCTTCATTGCACAGCGGAAGCAAATAATCTAAGTCTTTTAGAAATTGAACGCCCACTAAGTACTCGACTCTTCATGGTCCTCCTATTCCAACCGTGCCTTGTCTTAGAAATGCAACCTGAGAAAGAAACATGCGAAAAAGTCAACATAAG
The DNA here is from genome assembly GCF_002127325.2 of Helianthus annuus. Classification (NCBI taxonomy): domain Eukaryota; kingdom Viridiplantae; phylum Streptophyta; class Magnoliopsida; order Asterales; family Asteraceae; genus Helianthus; species Helianthus annuus. Next base: position 34,991,142 of record NC_035445.2, on the reverse strand, counting down.
GTTGAGCGAGTTCATAGTTTGTTTGTAAAAGATTTGAAATAAATCTTTTGAGTTGTGATTGAATTAAATCTTTGGAATAACCGGTTTTCGAAATAGTATTGAGAAAACGAATCAAAATTCATTTTCTTGTCAAGTTATATGGAAACGTGGTGTTTGTAACACAGTATGTTCATAAAAACCATGTATTTATAAAGTCTTGTGTTTGTAATGTTCGTATAACCGTCACTGCCCACCCTGACTTTGACTCCATACCCCCATAATTCTTGGAATTTGTATAAAACATGGTAGTTAATTTGTATGAACAAGAAGTTTCCGTAAGTATAAAATCCCTGGTATGTAGCAGATAAGGAAAAAGAGATCACCAATGGTTTGCAAGGCCATTGATATGTGTGAAGTGCAAGTAGGAAGACTCAAACCTAGCGGATTTTGCGTTGGGCACAAAGTCACCCCGAGGTCCGTTCTGCTGGGCCTGGGGCTGGGCTCGCTACACCCAGATAGATCTACCGCTACTGTCCCTCGGTCCTACAATGAGGATTAATGGCCTCAAGTTGCGCCTACCCACTCACATGATCTAAGTAGTAACCCTCCTTACGCTAACCATAGCATGTAAAAAGTATTCGTAATTACTGTAACATATATTCCACCCCGCCACCCTGGCTGAACCTCCCCAGCCACCCTGACTGAACCTCCCCAGCCACCCTGGCTGAACCTTCCCAGCCACCCTGACTGAACTTCCCCAGCCACCCTGACTGAACCTCCCCAGCCACTAAGGCTGACTCCTTAGTTATGAAAAATCATTCATATTTCGAAAATAAGCATTTGTTTTGTAAAAACCGGTATGTTTAGTATAAACCTTTCGTAAATCATTTGAGTTCCTCGAAATCCATTCGTGATATGATTTAGAAATACGAGTTTTTCGTTTGTTCAAAACTTTGTATGTTTCTGAAAATCGTGCATGTCTTTCCACCCCGAAAACATTTACAAAAAGAATGTAAAACGGTAAAAAGTGGGGGTTATGAACTCGCCTGAATATTCCTGTGCAAAGCTAGCTAAATACGACTTCGTGATGTTGTTTCCAAGACGAGACTCGCTAGCGTGCGTTCTACAATATTCCTAACATGGAATATCTAATAAGTTTCTAAGCAAAAACGGTAACTACGTGTTACCGAGCTCTACTGAATCGTTAACTGAACGATTTGACGTAAGTTGTTAACTTAATGAAAATGATTAAGTTATATTTGTTTAGCTTCGTTTTGAGAAGTCGTATGTTGATATATAGGAATATTCGTATGAAAGTAATATATAATAATCTTGTATCGCGTCTTGTATGAAAATTATCAAAATATGTGTATATGCCGTTTAGGCGTTTGAAATAAATATAAAAGAGTTATATTTATTCTATAAAAGAATCGTCGAGTTGTATTTGAAAATAAATATATAACTATATTTATTTTTATAAAAGAACTCGTGTCGTACGATATCTGAAATAAATATAAAAACTATATTTATTTTATAAGGCGAAATCGTGTCGCGTGATATTTGAAATAAATATATATACTATATTTATTTATAAAGGATTCGAGTTTATTTAAAATAAATATAATAATAACTATATTTATTTTTGTTGCCAAAATAATTTCCGTATCGTTGTTCTCGTAAGTTGTAAGTGTCGTCGAAATAACATGCATTAGTAAAAAGTCGTTTGAATCCGATTTGTTTTCGTTATATAATAAGATGCGTGTTGTTTTTACGGATTTTCTTGAAAAACGGACAGAGTTTCCTCTGTTTTTGGACGCCCCCGACAACTAAAGTGTCGTTATAATTTCAAAAATTCAACAATATTCAATCACTAATATATAAATTTTCGTAAAAACGAAAAAGTATAGACTAAACACTAAACCGTTCGTGTGAGCTCGATTTCACATATGTAATAAAAATTTATAGAAATAACGTATTCGCCGTTAAAACTTTACCACTCTTCGTGTCAGAACGCTGAACCGGTTGACTGAGTTGACTCAGTTTGACCGCGTTGACCGAGTTGACCCGCTGAGTCGACTCGGTTTAACTGAGCCAACCGAACCGAACCACGAACCGCAAGACCCGATGTGTTGACTCGAACCCACATCCGATCGGGTTGACTGTTGTTGACTGATCTTAACATATGTTGACCGGGTTTGACCCGGATTGACCCGAAACCATAATCTGAACCGAAAATCCATAAAGCAAATCAGAGTCAGGTCTCGAACCATGACTCGAAACCAGAACCACATACCCGAGCCCGACATAACCGGAACCAAATAATCTTGAATCTGAATCTAGAACCTCATTCCTGAAACCGAACATCAGCACCACCATTATTCCACAGCCGTCACCGGAGCTGAGTCGAACACCCGAAGCCACCACCATCACCGTCTTCAACATAAACAGCATCCATTGTTTCCGTCAAACAATCACCATCGCCGGACCATGATGTGACGCCGCCGAGAGACACCCGTCGTCGCCTCCACCGCCGCCGTTGCCGTGAGCAGCGGTGCTGCTCCTATCTCCGACGCTCTCTCTCTCTCTCTCTCTCTCTCTCTCTGTTTGGTTCGCCGCTCACCACCACCCAACTGTGGTGGTGGTGGTCCGTCTTGTTGCTTGAAGAGGGGGGGGCTAGGTGGGTGTGATTGAGGGTGTCTTTGGCTGGAATGACCACCGCCGCCGCCGGCTCCGCCATGCCTGGCCGGAGTCCGGCCGTTCACCTTCATCGGAGGGGAAGAGGATGAGGGAGTGTGGTTGTGTTTGTGTAAGTAATATCGAGAGGGAGAGAGTAAATGTAAGAAATGGATAGGATTTGTGTGGGTATTTGAAAGTATAAAGGTTGTTTGTGTTCTGTACATGTATTCGAGTGAGAGAGTGAGAGCAATTTGTGGGTTTGTTGTGTGGGTATGCAGCAAATGAGGGGTCCCTTTAAATAGAGATTTGAGGATTAATGTTCTTTTGTGTATTTATAATACCTTCAGGTCAAATGCTATTTCCACTGGAAGAAGATCTCTATTAATTGTGTAGATCTTTTGCTTAGATCTTGTAGAGATTTTAACATGATTTTATAAGATCTTATAAGGTAAAGATCTATTATATTATGTGTAGGTTTAGGCTTGTGTATCTTGGGCTTGGGCCCGGGGCCCACAAGCTCAATCCCATGTGTAAGTGGCCCGTAATTCCTACGAGACCCGTTGTCAAATTCTGAACTCCGTTTTAATGTCAAAATTAAAATACACAAAATACGGTCGGTAGTCGTTGTTTGCACGCCCGTTCGTTGATTACGGTAATAATCGCGAAAAGTTATATCACTGTCGTCTTTTAATCCGTTTTTCAATCCGGTTTCGACTGTAGTCACTAAAATTTAACTACGAAGCTAAAATATATTGTAAAAATTTAGTATTTGTCGGTGTTGTCAGTATTCTGTTCGGTTTAAATCTGTTGCCGTTTAACGTTTCGCCGGTTTCTCTATAAACCACCGTTCGCGCACTGTAGAGACGGATAGACGTTCCCAGGCACTCCAAAGGCCTAATTAAGTCAACTCGCGCTGTAAACACCATTTATTATCGCGTTAATCACTTGTTAATCACGTAGTTAAGAGCCGTAAATCATGGGTTGTCACACGTATGTGATTTCAAACATCATTAATAATAACATATCATCATATTATACAAAACCCACTTCATAACTACATTGTTAATCACTTACTAGTGATCTAAGCTCAGTTATCTCTAATTTCATCATACCCTTGGTGTGTGTACAACCTTCTAAACATAAGGTACAACTAATTCATACATAATATCCTACTTTCATACATAATTCATCAAATCCTCCTACTAATAAACATATATCATTCACACATAAACATTCAAACATATTATCATCATATTTCTTTCAATTCCTCTAACAAGAATCCATCCTATCCATCATAATACATCAACAATCATGATTAATTAAACATGGATGATCATTCAAGTCATCATTCTTACCAAAACAAATGGGTTTAACCTCTAATCATCAAATTAACCCAAACCATGTATAATCTAGGTTCTATATCATGATACTAACACATACTCATACTCAATTTCATCCCAATTCACGGATTAAAACATAACCCACTTCATACAAGATCACCAATCTTAATTTTGAGACATACCTTATGATCCCCTTGTGATGGTGATCATTAATCCACGTTTATTCATGAATTTGAGCTTCGATTTACCTTTCAATTGATCATTTAAGATTGAGCTAGGGTTTGGCTCCTTTGGGGAGCTCCTGAACGATCCAGAACACACACACGAATGTGTGTTTGTGTGTGTTATATTTACTTTTAATATTTCAACTTTTGTTTTAACCCACTTTAGTCCCTCGTGTTTATTAATTAAACATAATTGGCACAAACTTTCGTTATTTAGTAGTTTTGACTACCCATTTAACTAGGTTAATAGCCTAGTTACTTATTTCATGATATGTCCTATAGGAACATATGACAATATAAACATTCGGGTTTTGGGGTGTTACAGAAAAATAAAATAAAAATAAAACAAATAGACAAGATGAATCACTTGGATCCGACTCGCCTTTAGTGTAACCTTTGATGATTTCCGCACTTTTGCACTTTTTAAGAGATTATCTTAGCTATAGTAGTAGGCCCCTCTTTTGAAGGTGACGTTACCCTCAACCCAGTAGTTTGAGTCAGCAAGGATACAATCCTAAAGGGTCGGAATATTGAAAGATAATTAATTAAGTTATTAATGCGTAATGTGGTAGGCCCCTCTTTTGAAGGTGACGTTACCCTCGGCTAAGTGGTTTGAGTCAGCAGGGATACAATCCCAAGTAGCCAGGTTAATGTATTAATAGTAGTTTACATATGAGGGGATCAAGCCATTCGCACCCCCGCCATCCAATACCAGTGGGTATTGAAGGAGGTCCTAGTAAGCTTGACCCAGGTCCTTGTAGGATCTATACACTGAACAAGGCAAGAACCTTACCAAACCATTCCCTTAACCCCCGACCAGGTTGCCAACATATCTCTATATAGACCGTAGAGATATGAATGGTGTAAATCTTTTATTTTATATAGACAGTAAACTAACGCCAAGACACCACGGACAAATGATAAGGAAGTTTCACCTTCAACATAAGAAACTAGTTATTAAAGTCATTAATACAAAACCAAATAAAAAGTGCAAAAAGATTAAAAATCAAAAGTATTACACTAAATGTTTGTCTTCACCAAGTGATGTAAGAGACTTAGGCAAACATGGCCTTTGATTATCAAGAACTCTTACTATCAATCTTGGATACCGAGACTACTACACACACTCTATGATGGATAATGGATGATAGTGGTGGATGTGGGTTGTAGTGGTGGTGGAGTGTGGGTGAAGTGTGAGAGAGGTGGTTTGCCAAGGGATGCCTTTGAAGTGAACCAAGCACCTCTATTTATAGCCTGCATAGAAGCCCGGAAAAGGCCCCGTGTCCATCCACTTTCTCTTTCTTCATTAATTGCAATTTGTTTGCATTAGCTCCATACGCCCCCGTGTCCGCTGGGCACGGCCCCGTGTGCAGAAGCGTATCTGTACTATCAAAATTTGCTTGGATTCCGTGAATCTTAGCGTTGACCACGGTCGTGTTGAGCTGGGCACGCCCCCGTGTCGGGAATAGAAGCTTCTATTGCTTTGTCCTTTCTGCAGACAACTAGCCACGCCCCCGTGTCTGCTGGGCACGGGGCCGTGTTCAGCCTTCTATTCTCTTGTTTTTGCTTGGGAAGATGCTGTCGAGGGGGTCGGGCATGCCACGTTTATTCCTTTTCTTGTATTTATGTTAGATTTGGCTGCTTGTTCATTTACACTCATTTAATCCTGAAAATACAAAAGGAAGACAAAAGCACACTTTTCCAATATCAGTACTAAAATAGGGTTAGTTTTATGCCTCATTTGATGTAATTTATATGTTGCATTTTACACACATCAATGACGTTTTGTTTCGAGTATGATCAATGAAAGGGGTGGTCTATTCATTTATATAATGATGTTTTAGGCACGTGTTTTTTGACGAAAGTTTTTCACAATGAACGGAAAGCAATAAAGTCTCTGGTGTTTCATAGGCTTTATCATTAATTTGTCAGCAAGTTGGCATTTTTTTGGCGTTTTGGTGTTTCCTCTTTATTCCGTAAAATAAAGTCTCTGGTGTTTCATAGGCTTTATCATTAATTTGTCAGCGAGTTGGCTTTTTTTGGCGTTTTGGTGTTTCCTCTTTATTCAGGAAAATAAAGCCTTTGACGTGGCTTTATCATTAATTTGTCAACGAGTTGGCGTTTTGGTGTTTCCTCTTTATTCAGTAAAATAAAGCCTCTGGCGTTTCAGAGACTTTATCATTAATTTGTAAGCGAATTGGTGTTTTTTGGCGTTTTGGTGTTTTGGTGTTTGTGTGTTTCCTCGTTATTTAATACTATTTTACCCTTAATGAACCTTCACCATTACCAATGTCATTGATATTTACAAAATGCCACCGTCTCATTTTAGTCCGTAGATTGTTTTGATCCAACCGATGTGAAACGTTCTCACCATTTTCACACTTTGGGTCGTTTTCCCCAGATCGTGTGCCATATCATATGTAATATGTAATTTCAGTTAGTCATATGAAGTGTGTATATATAGGGGAAAGATAAAATGAAAACCCACTTAAGTTGAAACAACTCAAGAAACCATTGTAAAAAACGCTATGTAACATTTTAATTTTTTTCACAAAAAATAGGGAATGTAACATACATATACTTGAACATTTTTGCAAAAAAACAAAAACAAAAAAAACGCTGAGAAGTTTTTTCAAATGTTAAAATTTCTATGTTACATAATATATATATATATATATATATATAGGGTAAGGTTCATGCGAGAACCACCCTTATTGCGAGAACCGCGAGAACCAATGTGAACACAAAATAAAATCTAAAAAAAATCAAAAAAGCACTCAAAAATTTTTTTTATTTTTTTTTAATATTTTTTAACAAAAAATCGCTATATTTCGTTCCATAAAAAAAAAAAAAAAAAAAAAAAAAAAAAACTTTTTTTTTCGAGTAACAGTTATCCATGCACATGTGCATATGTATCATTACTTCAACAAATTCGGTAATACATTATCAGGAATAGACAATTGCACTTTAATTTACAATACCATTAGTAATACACTACTTTTTACATTACCAATATTCAAAATGCACATGTGCATAATTAGGTATAACCATGATATAACGTGTTTTGGTACAAAAAGTTTGTGATTTTGAATGGAGAAGTAGACCCATATACATGTTTTTTGGTTAGTTATATCTAGTGGTTGATGGTTTGGTTATAGTTGTCAATTTTTTATGTAATATGTTGATTGGATGGTATAAATGGTGTTTACATACATGTAATAAAGTGAAAATATTGTTAATGGTATTCTATTATGGATGGTAGGAGGTAATGGTATTGTATTATGGATGGTAGGAGGTAATGGTAGTGTATTATGGATGGTATGATAGATGAAAGGGAAAGTGTATTCAAAGTGGTGTACCAAAACACCTTATTTCATGTTGATACATATAATACACATGTGCATTTCTAATATTGGTAATGTAAAAAGTAGTGTATTACATATGGTAGTGTAAATGAAAGTGCAATTATCTAATATATGTAATGAATTACGGAATTTGTCAAATAAATGACAGAAATGCACATGTGCATGCTTGAGTATTATGGATGGAATGATAGATGAAAGAGAAAGTAGTGTACCAAAACACCTTATTTCCTGTTGATACATATAGATGCACATGTGCATTTCTAACATTGGTAATGTAAAAGATAGTGTATTACACGTAGTAGTGTAAATGAAAGTGCAATTGACTATTATTTGTAATGAATTACGGAATTTGACAAAGAAACGACACATATGCACATGTGCATGGATAACTGTTACTCGAATTTTTTTTTTTTTTAAATTTATTTTTTATTTTTTTATTAACAAAATATAGCGATTTTTTCAAAAAAAAATAGTAAAAAAATAAAAAAAAAATTTGGGTGTTTTTTAGATTTTTTTAGGAATTACTGTTTGTGTTCACACTGGTTCTCGCGGTTCTCGCAATAAGGGGTGGTTCCTAACGGATCTTTGTCCTATATATATATATATATATATATATATATATATATATCCAAAAAAAATGGAACACACAGACTTTGAATATTTAAAAAAAACTAGTCGGCGCTTTTACATTTTTTATAAAAATATTCAAATATATGTATGTTACATTCTCTGTTTTAGCTAGAAAAAAAAAATGTTACATAAGGTTTTCTTGAGTTTTTTCAACTCAAATGAGTTTTCTTCCTAGACTTCACCTCTCTCTCTCTCTATATATATATATATATATATATATATATATACACACATTACATATTTTTAGTATTTAGCTCGTGTAATGCACGAGCTATTATGGTATTTTTGTGTTACTAATTAACATAGACTGGTTTTTATGATAGATTAAAGTTGCTTGTGTGCACTGCCATATAGTAATTTAAAAAACATCAATTATATCAAGTTTTTACATACTATATAATACATGGGTTTATTGTGAAATACCGTGTAATACACCAGTTTATAAGATAGTTATTAAATAGAGTAAACTGCCATTTTGGTCCCTGAAGTTTGGTCATTTTTGACACTTTAGTCCAAAACTTTCATTTTGGTCCCTGTGGTTTCAGTTTTGTGCCATTTTGGTCCAAAAGTGAAATCAGCTCAGATTTGTCCTTGTATTTTGTCCTTTTCCTCAGGCGCAAAATGGTCATTTCTTTTTTATTTTTTATTTTATTTAAACTTTTGACCCTATAAAAGTCTAGAACCTTCTCCATCTTCCCCCAATTGCTCCTTAAAACCTCTGGTTAATCTGGGTAACGTGAATTTGGTCCTCCATGGGGATGTCCGCTCAACTCATACTTCGATCCAGGCGCCAATTGCTCCCTCGTGTCCTCCTAAAGCGACAAATCAGAGAACCAGGTCAACTAAGAGCCCTGGGGATGAAGACCTGGACATAATTAGGGTTGAAAAGGTTGCACATGATCATGCTTTGATGCAGGATGACGGTCTCTCTCTTTCTCTCTCTCCCTCTATCCTCTCTGCTGCCACAAGCACCACCACCTGCCACCACCCTCTAGTACCCCCACCCTCACACCACAACAACCCCCACAAGCGGTGATAAAACTCACAGAACTCCGGCCACCCCCAAAATGGCAGTTTACTCACCGAACTCCGTCCACACAACTCTCGTCTTCAAACCGCCACCACCGCCGAGATCCACCTCTCCTACGCCGCGCCGGAACTCCGGAACCCTAGGATCACACACCACCATCAGACACCTTCAATAATTCAGCAGAAATTAACAATAGATCTGCAACAAAACTCTAAAATTCGACCTACAAACCTGCAACAAAACCCTAAAATTCAGCACTGTCGTCGCCTTCAATAATTTAGCACCTTCGTCACCTTCAAACCTGCAACCAAACCCTAAAATTCGATCTACAAACACCTTTAATCAGAGCACCGTCGTCATCATCAGAGGTTTGATGGAAGGATCAGAGGTTTGATGGCGGTGGTGTTAGAGAGAGAGACATAGAGGTATTTAGAGAGAGAGAGAGAGCAGAGTTTATAGAGAGAGGGGTGTTTTAAGGTTTTTTTATTTTATTTATTTATATATAATGCTTAAATGACCATTTTGCCCTTGAGGAAAAAGACAAAATAGCAGGGTTTTTTTTTTTTTTTTTTTGAGAAATCTGAGTTGATTTTGTTTTTGGACCAAAATTGCAATAAAAATGAAACCATATGGATCCAAATGCAAAAAGTTTGAGATTTGAACTAAAGTGGTAAAATTGCTCATAACCTCAGGGACCAAAATGACAGTTTACTCTATTAACTATAAACGTTTATAACTATATACGTAGCCTATGACTTGTACTTGTTGATCATTATTATAATGGATTTTAAGTTTAAATCAAAGTATTATTTTATAAAGTCTAAATATATACTATAAATTTAAAATAGGTGTTTTGAAAAAGCAATAAATCAAGGCCGACAAGTATGGGGTTGTCTTGTCATATCAAACTTAAATTTTTGGTTGCTTTCTCAAATTGAAGTTCCACATTAAAAAAAAAGGAAAAAAAAAACACGATGGTTAATTTTCAAAGAAGTTAATGAGATATTTAATTATGAGTTAAATGAATGTGATTTTTTTTTGAGTAAATTTCAAAGTTCGTCCTTTATGTATGTCTAATATATCAAAGTATGTTCTTTGTCTTTAATAACTTTAGAAAACATACTTAATGTTTGCAAACCCTTACACATTATGTCATTTAGCCCTAACTCAGTTATTTTTTATGGTTAAATCTAATCAAATGGAACCCATATGAGAGTATTTTGGTCATTATACTGTTTATTTATATTAACCAATTTACTCTCTCACAATTACATTTCAGTCTCTCTAAACACAATTACAGTGTCTCTATCCTCTCCAGCCAAAAGATCTTTGTTCACCACTACCATACCACCTACCTCCGGCGACCAAGCCACCACTCACCTGCCACTGCCTCCAAACTCCACACCCCACCTGTTACCACTAATCAAACCAACCACCATCTGCCACCACCACCACTTGACCACCACCAACCTACCCACAAACCCCATCTTTCACAAACACCCACAACCACCACCGTACCAAGCACGAGAGGTTCTAGATCTGGATTTGTGGAACAACGACGGTGGATCTAAATCTAGGGTTTCGAAGACGGCGGCTGGTGTTACCGGAGAAGAAACCGGTGCTGGTGGTCTCTTGGAGAACAACACGATCTGTCCAAGTAATTCGCTTTTGCTCCTGCTCCGACACCGACATCTGACGCCACCACCGTCTTCTCTCCACCGGCGTCGCCTCCGTATCCGCATTCATATGGTGTGGGAGCTGGCGGTGGTGGGGTTGTGCAGCGGGGGTGGAGGTGTTTACTTGTTATTGGGTCTCTCTCTACACTTGTGTTTCTCTCTCTACAAACAGGTTTTGAATCAGATCTTTCAAGTTGAAGAAGATGGTATAGAAATGAAGAATATATTGTTGTTTTGTTTGATGTTGTTGTATTTTGATGTTGTTGTAAGGTATTAAGACTGAAATTGAAAGAAATGATTTGTTCTTCAAAATATGGATTTGTCTTTTGAAGTTTCGAATTGTTTATTTTTTCATTGTGTTTTGAAGATTTGGGTTATTGATGATAATCTGGGTTTTGAAGTCTTGAAGATGTGGGTTATTGATGATAAATTTTTATTTTTTCTTTGTGTTTTGATGTTTTGAAGATCTGGGTTTTGAAGATATGGGTTATTGATGATAATGTGTTTTGAAGTTTTGAAGATCTGGGTTATTAATGAAAATGTGCAGATTATGAAGATTAGAGTCAAAGAGAGAAGATCTGAATTTTTTATAATTTTTTTAGTGTTTAGGGTAAAATGACTAATATACCCTCATGTGCTTCTCACATGACCTGATTTAACTGGGAAAACAAACAAGGTTTAGGGTAAAGGACATAACCTGATTGGTTTTTCAAACATTAAGGATGTTTTCTGAGGTTATTAAAGACAAAGGACATACTTTGATATATTAGACATACATAAAGGACGAACTTTGAAATTTACTCGATTTTTTAATGCGTTACACAAATAATTATAAATTATTCACTTTTGTTTAGGATTGAACTTGTGATCTTTATGATAAATATGTCTTTATCAAGTGGGCTATAGGCTATAGCTGATAATAAGAGTTTTTCTAATTGTTAGTTAAGTTTGAACATCTTTTGGGGTTAATTTCTTATAATAAGGTGGACTTCAACAGGGCTTACTATTATGCATTTGTGAACTACATTAGGTATTCGTTGATGTTCCCTATTTAATCGAACATTAGATGGGGTCTCAAAGCTTGCCAATATTTACTAGCCCATGCAATTCCGAAGATGGATCGAAGTCAGTAACAATTCTGTTTCGTGACATCAGTAAATATATGTGTGTTACATGGTATTCGATACCCTTTTCGTGACATAAATTCATCGAATATTTCTTACAAGGGCGGCTCAACAATTTTGGGGGCTCAAAGCAAGTAAAAATCTGAAGCCCTTAGAATCCAGAGTATTTCGTTTGCGAGGGAAAAAAATGGGTAAAAACATGTTAGGACGAAAATTTACATTTAATCCTAGCAAAATAAAAAGCATGCATTTGTGCAAGAAAACTACATATAATTTAGCAAAAAAAACATACCCATTTTAACAAAAAAAATATTTATAAGAGGAACACCAACTGCAGGATACTCGCAAGCGGTGGCAACCAGTATAACGTTCACACACTGTTTTCACAAAAGAAAAAAAAATCAAGACACAAACAACTCAAGAAAGATTTTTTTTTTCTTTTTTAGGATTTTTCAGAATTAGCAAGTCCACTTATGCTCAAAGTCTGACCATAGTTGATTCTTGTTATAACTTACAACCTGCAAAATGCAAAATATGTTTGATATATATAACAGAACATTATTTATAGACATTCATCTCCTTTTGTGTGTTCATTGTTTTTCTTCAAACATGTAAATTGTTATACCATCAATATACAGCTGGTATTTTGCTAGTTTCAAAGTCCTTGATAGTTAAATAATCATCATTCAGTTAATACAATTTCAAAACTATATAAGCTAATGTACCTAAGATATTGATTCACTTATGCAACTAGCGAAATCCAACATACTAGTAGAAGTGTCATATTATTATCATTTATCAGGAAGATTGAACTGGACGACATACTTACATAATGATGCTTAAATCTTAACGTTGCAGTAGCAAGAAAATTCAAAGTGTCTAACAGTTGCAATAGCAAGAATATCAGATTATATTTGCAAAAAGAGAAAAATGCAATTTGCGTCCCTGTGGTATGTCCTAAACATCAACCTGAGCCCCTAAATTAAATTTTTGGATGTTTGAGCCCCTGACCTTATAAATTCATAACACTTTGAGTCCCTGCCGTCAGTTTGACTGTTTGAGGCAGGGGTAAGACCGTCTTTTGACATATATTAATAACACTTTGCGTCCCTATGGTATGAGTGAAATATCAACCTGAGCCCCTAAATTCATTTTTTGCTTTTTACTTAAGAAATCTAATAATTCAAATTAAATTAACTCTTTTATTTTTTAAAAAATGCAATCTAATAATTAACTCTTTTTAAATAAATGCAATATAATAATTAAATGTATCCTATATATATATCAAAGATCCACAAGCAATTGGGTTATATTCATTCATAATAAAATTCTCGATAACAAAAGACCGTAACTTACAGACTCGATAACAAAAGACCGAAACATACAATACAGAGACAAAACGTCAAAGATCCACAAGCAATTGTGGATCTTTGCTGACGGGTGCACTTCGGAATGTAGCAGATATGAATGAATATAACCCAAGTGGTAGATATGAAATTCCATAGCTCGCTAATTACATATCTGCCACTAGGGTTATATTCATTCATATGAATGAATATAACCCAAGTGGTAGATATGAAATTCCAGAGCTCGCTAATTACATATCTGCCACTAGGGTTAGTATCTGCCACTGGGGTTGTATTCATTCATATCAATCACTTCCTTATGTGCACCGCGCCATCTTCTAGGAGGTTGTCAAGTGTTCTCGCCTTCGTAGTTGGTGTTTTGCCTAGTATCTTTACGTCCGCAGCCATTCTGTACAACAAAAACACATTCAAATGAGGAACACATTCAATCCCACATTGAAACCCTCTCTGTTTTGGTACCGTAAACCCTAAACCCACAAGAATCAAAACCAAAACACATTCAAACCCCCAAATAACACATTCAAATCATCAAATCAAAACCAAAATACCCAAATAACTGTTATCATCGAATCAAACAAAAAACAAAAATCAAAATGAGGAACAGATTCAATCCGAAACTGATCTGATCAATTCTTAATATGAGGAACCCAAATCATCGAATCAAACCCTCTGTTTTTCACCGAAAATCAACCCTTTGTTTTTCACAATATAAACACATTCAAAATGAAACCCAAAATCAAACCCAGAATCAACCCAAAATGAACCCAAAATCAAACCCAAAATCTGTTTTTCACCCTCTGTTTTTCACCCTCTGTTTTTCATCGAATGTAACCAAAATCAACCCAGAATCAAACCCAGAATCAACCCTCTGTTTTTTCACAATATAAACACATTCAAAATCAAACCCAAAATCAAACCCAAAATCAACCCAAAATCAAACCCAAAATCTGTTTTTCACCCTCTGTTTTTCATCGAATGTAACCCAAAATCAAACCCAGAATCAACCCTCTGTTTTTTCACAATATAAACACATAAACACATCGAATGACCAATATGAGGATGAAGATGAACCTGATCTGTTCGATGAAGATGAAGATGATCTGTTCGATGTTCGATGAAGATGATCTGTTGATCTCTTCGATGAAGATGATGATGATCTTGGGAGTTGGGAGAGCTGTTGATGATGATGATATTGGGAGTTGGGAGAACTTTGTCGAGACTGTTGATGATGATAATGAAATTGGTGAACATTTAAGTGTAGATATTAAAGGGTGGGGGGTATTATGGACTTTTCACAACTGGCAAACGGTCAAACTGACGGAAGACTGACGGCAGGGACTCATACTGTTATGAAATTAATACCACAGAGGCTTAAAAGGCAAAAAAATGTTTTTAGGGGCTCAAGTTGATGTTTGGGACATACCACAGGGACGCAAATTGCATTTTACTCTTGCAAAAATAATATGTTTAAGTGTGTGTCTAACAGGAACCATTACCTTCTATTTCGGACAGCAAGAACATAAATGACATACAATTTCGGACCATGATAGGTACTCGATAGAAGAATAGAATACCTATCCGCCGCAGCAAGAAAAGAACTTAATCTTCATAAAGAGTTAATTACATAGTTAGTCCCTGTGGTTTGCCCAAAGTAACATACTTAGGTACTAATAGTTTAAAATCACATTTTAGGGTATTAACTTTTCATTTTGTAACGTTTGGAGGTATTAACGTTATTTGTAGGTTTAAAATCACATTGTATTAGTACCTAAGTATGTTATTTTGTGCAAACCACAGGGACTAACTATATTAATACCCTAGAAGTTAATACCTTCAAACGTTACAAAATAAAAAGTTAATACCCTAGAAGGTGATTTTAAACTATTAGTACCTAAGTATGTTATTTTGTGCAAACCACAGGGACTAACTATGTAATTAACTCCTTCATTAATTATAGATAATTAATTTTAATTAAAAGATTATTGTACAGTTGAATTCAATATAAAATTTAAATAATTCGTATAAGAGATAATATAATATATTGAAATCTTTATTAAATTTCAAAATTATTTATCCAAAATCAAACTTTGTATTAATATATTATTTATTTTTATTATTATTTTTATTTTCATCATTAAAAAATTATTATATCATATTTAATACATAATTTATAAATCAAATTGTCGAAATTGGTACCAAGATTTTATCAGTCAGCTGGTTGCTGATTTGCTTCTTGAATAATGTATCTTCTTTTCAAGAACTATCTTCGCAATTACCCTATCAATCGCGTATCGAGTATATTCGTTAGTTTTTTAAAGATATATTTTTTTTATTATTTGGTATATAAAATTAGATTTATTCAACCGTGTAATACACGGGGCTTTTTTAAAGATATTACCTTTTAATTGTATGCTATAAAAATTACATTTATTTAACCCATATAATACACATGGTTTTTAAAGATATAAGTTTTTTTTTATTTGGTATATAAAATTAGATTATTCAATTGTGTAATATACGAGTTTTTTTTTAAGATGTAACCATTTATTATTTGCTACACAAAATTACATTTATTCAACTCGTGTAATACATGCGGTTTTCAAAGATATAACATTTTATTATTTGATATATAAAAAGATTTATTCAACTTGTACAATACACGGGGTTTTTTTTAAAGATATAACATTTTTTATTATTTAGTATACAAAATTATATTTATCCAATCCGTGTAACACACATGGTTTTAAAAGATATATTTTTTTTTTATTATTTGGTATATAAAATTACATTTATTCAACACGTACAATACACACGGTTCTTAAAAATATAACTTTTTTATTATTTAATATATAAAATTACATTTATTCAACCCATGTAATAAACGATGTTTTCTTAAGATATATTGTTTTATTATTTAGTGTATAAAATTTAAATTTATTCAACCCGTTTAATACATGGGGTTCTAACCTAGCTAGTATATAATATATATGTAATTCTTCTTTATATCTTGTATTTTGTGACCAATTTTCTAATGTTTATGAAGACAAGTATATAGTACTAGGTTAGAACCCCGTGTATTACACAGGTTGAATAAATGTAATTTTATATATTAAATAATAAAAAAAGTTATATCTTTGAGAACCCCGTATATTGTACGGGTTTAGTAAATTTAATTTTATATATTAAATAATGAAAAAAGTTACATTTTTAAGAATCTCATGTGTTATACGGGTTGAGCACATGTAATTTTATATACCAAACAATAAAAGGTTATATCTTTATAAACCCTTTGTATTATATGAATTGAATAAATCTAATTTTATATACTACATAATAAAAAAGTTATATTTTTTAAAAACCCCGTGTATTACACGAGTTGCATAAATGTAATTTTGTGTAGTAATATCTTTAGAAAAACTAACGGATATACTCGATATATGATGGATGGGGTGATTGCGGTGATGGTTCTTATAAATGTCACGTAAACATAGTGATTACCGTATTCGAGTTGAGAATTGAACACGGAAATAAAAGTATAGAACCAATTAACATTGATTAATATTTTTGTTTACCTCTTATAAAAATTTTTGAAATAGATTCTATCCTTAACTACTTTAGCTTAATAAAATAAATAAATCATTTACATTATATTAATTTATATCGAAGGGATTAGTCCAAGCGTTATGTGATGTGTTGACCATATGAAAACGCGCGTTTTGACGTATCCGATTGAACTCAATATATCCTATAGTTGCATTGTGATTGGATCAAAACGTAACGTAAATCGAATTTATATCGTACAATCATAACGTATTATACGCGACCCGACTAACTCGAATTTATATCATCAAGGCAAAACTCTTGAGGGGGTCAAAGTGGCATTTACAAAGTTAATAAAAAGTTAAGTGGTTAAAAATTGCATTTCCTGAACTTAAGGGCTAAGAAAGGGTAAAGATAAAATTTGATAAAGTTTTGGGGTAAGTTATAAATATTATAAAATATTATATTATCTTCTATACAAATTGTTTAAATTTAATTTTATAATTATTTTTTAATTGATATTAATTATCTATAAAAATAGATTGCCTCAATAAATGACATGTATCCTTTTATTGGTTTTTTATTATATAGTATAGATAAAAATAGGGGGTAAGGGTGCCATCCCCTTACCCGCATCTAAACCGTAGCACTCTTTTGGTTTTCAAGACTGAATAGAGCTGGAAAACTATCCTTGCATGGACAATCTCCAATCTACCAATCAATCCAAAACCTTACATACTCACCATCCCCAACTTTCCCTTTTATCAGTGTGTTAGTAGTTACATTTTGTTCTAATAATTCTTTTCCCATTTTATTTATTCCATTCCATGCCCCTGTATACCTTCTTTGTTTGGTCGGAAGGTCCGCGAGTCTTCTTGGTAATGTATTGCTTCGATAACCTTTCTCCATAGGCTATTTTTCTCATTTTTATACCTCCAGCACCATTTTAGCAGCAAACTTATATTCATGTCTTTTAGTACTATCAAAACTCAGAGATCAACCAAACTAAATGATGTTTTATTATTATTCCCAGATCAAATACAAAAGGACTGATAAAGCAGTCATCACCGATTGAATCAACAAGATTATAAACTTAGGGTTTCAACTAAGAACAAAGTCTGCACACTCACGAATGAACTTGTGAGGTGAAGAAGAAAGAACACAGGGAACTCGATTGCAGTGAGAGAGAAGGTTCCAAAGATGATGATTGCAAAGGACCCTTATCTCCAATATATATATACACAGCAAAACTCGGACAGCTATGATCCAGCAGGGTGTCTCCAGCCTGTAGAAAACAACAGCCCAAGCCCAGAAAGAGGCCCAGATCCAACTCGCACAAAGGAAAGAAAAGGAAAAATATTAGAACCAAATATAGAAAAGGAAATGTAATAAAAGCACATTTATACTGTAATTTTAACATCCCCCCTAGTTTAAATGTGCAAACAAGTTTATAAGACCTAACGACTTACACATTTCGGTAATCTTTGGCAGAAGTCCTTTAGTGAACACATCAGCTAACTGGTGCTCAGTTTTGACCCCATGAGTCTTGATTAGGCCTGAAGCAATTTTTTCCCTCAAGAAAAATAAATCAATTTCAAAATGTTCGGTTTTATCGTGAAACACCGGGTTAGCAGCAATAGACAGAGCAGAAGTGCTATCACATTTTAAGACCACAGGAACATCAATATCAACCTTTAGCTCCCTTAAAATGTTTATCAGCCATAAGACTATGCAAGTAGCACTACACATAGATATGTATTCTGCCTCGGCAGAGGATCTTGACACGACACTTTGTTTCTTACTTTTCCATGAAACCAAGGATGTGCCAAGAAAGATGCAGTACCCAGTGACTGACCTTCTGCTGTTAACACATTTTGCCCAATCCGAGTCAGCGAAGGCAGTCAAATGAAATGAATCGCCCTTTTTTAACAGAATTCCAGTACCAGGTGCCCCTTTTAGGTACCTCAATACCTTGAAGGCTATTTGAGTATGAGCTTCAGTAGGTTTGTACATGAACTGGGACAAGTAGTGAACTGAATATGCTATATCAGGTCTGGTATGAGATAGGTAAATTAGTTTACCAACCAATTTTTGATATTGGGTTACATCGACAGTTTTTGTATCCTTTTTTGTCAAATTGGTTAAAATATGATTTTGTTCAATGGGGCAACTGGTTGGTTTACTTCCACTCATCCCATATTCGTTTAGTAAATCCATGTAGTACTTTCTTTGGGACAGACATACCCCGTCATTCGTTTTAATTACATCAATTCCAAGAAAAAAAATTTAGTTGACCGAGGTCTTTAATTAAAAACTCAGTTTTTAAGAAATCTTTAACCCTTTTAAGTTCCCCTTCATTATTCCCAGTTAAGACAATGTCATCAACGTAGACGAGGAGAACAATAAAGATGGATTTTTCAGATTTAATAAACATAGAATGGTCACACTTGGATTGAACGAATCCAATTTTGACCAGAGCCTGAACAAGTCTTTCATTCCACATACGTGGAGCACGTTTCAAGCCATATAATGACTTGTTCAGTTTGCAAACTTTATTTTTATTTTCAAGATTCAAACCATCAGGAAGGGCCATATAGACTTCCTCTCTAAGATTACCATACAGGAATGCATTATTCACGTCAAGTTGGTATAAAGGCCAGCAATTTTGAACAGATAAGCTAATAACTGATGCGTGTGAAGTGTTATATATATTAGGTGTATATTTTAAGCCCTTTTTACACTTTTTAGCCAAGTTATAAATTTATAACCACGATATTCACTAACACTAAACACACATATGGGCAAGTGCACCCATCGTGGACGTAGTATAGTGTTGGTAAGATACCGAGGTCGTCCAAGGACACAAGAGCTTTTAGTACCGGTTTATCCTCAACGTCTAATCAAATCAAAATGTTAGAAAAAGGTTTTTAAACTAGGAAAATAAAACTAACTAAAATGCTAAAAAGTAAAATAAAAATAAAACTAGATAGACAAGATGAATCACTTGGATCCGACTCGTGTGTAGTGTAACCTTTGATTATTTTCGCACTTTTGCACTTGTTTAAGAGATTATTTAGTTATTGTAGTAGGCCCCTCTTTTGAAAACAACCGTTACCCTCAACCCAGTAGTTTGAGT
This sequence comes from Helianthus annuus, assembly GCF_002127325.2. Lineage (NCBI taxonomy): Eukaryota > Viridiplantae > Streptophyta > Magnoliopsida > Asterales > Asteraceae > Helianthus > Helianthus annuus. The sequence continues at coordinate 34,971,055 of NC_035445.2, read as the reverse complement.
CAACAAGGATACAATCCTAAAGGGTCGGATTATTGAAAGATAATTAATTAAGTTATTAATGCATAATGTGGTAGGCCCCTCTTTTGAAGTGACGTTACCCTCGACTAAGTAGTCTGAGTCAGCAAGGATACAGTCCTAAGTAGCCGGGTTAAAGTTTTAATAGTAGTTTACTTATGAGGGGATCAAAGAGTTTGGACCCCCGCCATCCAATACCGTTGGGTATTGAAGGAGGTCCTACTAAATTTGACCCAGGTCCTTTGTAGGATCTATACACTGAACAATGGCAAGACTCTTACCAAACCGTTCCCTTAACCCCCGACCAGGTAGCCAACATACCTCCATATAGACCGTGGAGATATGAATGGTGAAAATCTTTTATTTTATATAGACAGTAAAATAATGCCAAGACACCACGGACAAACGATAAGGAAGAATCACCTTCAACATAAGAAACTATAAAGTCATTAATACAAAACCAATTAAAAAGTGCAAAAGATTAAAAATAAAAAGTATTACACTAAATACTTGTCTTCACCAAGTGATCTAAGAGACTTAGGCAAACATGGCCTTTGATTGTCAAGAACTCTTACGATCAATCTTGGATCCCGAGACGACTCACACACTCTATGATGGACAATGGATGATGGTGGTGGATGATGGTGTTGTGATGGTGGTGGGTGGTGGGTGAAGTGTGAGAGAGGTGGTGTGCCAAGGGATGAGTTGCAAGAGCTCCAAGCACTCCTATTTATAGGCTGAACAGAAGCCTGGGCACGGCCCCGTGACCGCTGGACACGGCCCCGTGTCCATCCTCCTTTCTTTCTTCATTAAATGTAGTTTGTCTGCATTAGTTGACTATGCCCCCGTGTCCGCTGAGCACGACCCCGTGTGCAGAAGCATATCTGTACTATCAAGATTTGCCTGGATTCCACGAATCTTATTGTTGACCACGGCCCCGTGCCCGCTGAGCACGGCCCCGTGGTGGGCGATGGAAGCTTCTACCACTTTGTCTTTTCTGCTGACACTTGGGCACGCCCTCGTGCTCACTGAGCACGGGGCGTGTTCAGGCTTCTGTCTTCTTGTTTTGCTTGGGAAGATCCTATCGGGAGGTTGGGCATGCCACGTTTGTTCCTTTTCTTGTATTTATGTTAGATTTAGCTATCTTTTTGCTTCTTTTGTCTATTTGAGCTTATTTAATCCTGAAAATACAAAAGGAAGACAAAAGCACACTTTTTCCAACATTAGTACTAAAAAAGGGTTAGTTTTATGCCACAATTGATGTAATTTATATGTTGCATTTTGTGCACATCAAATACCCCCACACTTGAATCTTTGCTTGTCCTCAAGCAAAACTCTTTATAATGTGGCTTTTTCACTCCCAAATGGAATGGGTAGAAGAGAAGGTTTTTGGGCTTGTCATAGAGTGTCGGAATTTCCAAGATTCTTTATTTAAGTTTTATTTTTATTTATTTACAATCCTATTCGTCATGATTTATTAAAAACTTTTCATAAGATAAATTACTTATTAGGGCATAATATGCCTTTTAAAATTCTATTTATATACGAGTTCACATACCTCACGGGGGATCACTCAACACTCGGCCGAAGGTGTATTTTTAGTGAATCACTCGAGAGCGGCATGGAACTTACTCCTACCATAAGCTTGCCAAGCAATCAATCCTCCTCCTTATTAACTATATACCTTTGTAAATATCAAGAGGACTTTTGGGTGAAGGGTTAGGCTTGGGCTAAAGGTGGGTGGTTGGGTTAGTGGTTAGTGAAAGGGTGAAAAGCATAAAAAGCGTCGGTTTTTGAAAGACTTTTTATTTTTCACAATTTTATTTTATTTTGATAAACCATTTCTTTCAAACAAAGTTATTTTTGATGAACTTGTTTGTTTATTTGGTTTCATCATCAATATATATATATATATATATATATATATATATATATATATATATATATATATATATATATATATATATATATATATATATATTTGAAGTCATAAGAAAAACCGAGCTTTGTTACTAAAAGAAAGGGTTAAAATAAAAATAAAGGTTTTGGTGGGTAAAAAGGGTGTTTGTTTTTGGGTTAATAAATGAAAAGGTTTAGGCTCAAGGGGTTAACTAGGGGGATTTTGGGTAGGTGGTAAAAAAAATGAAAAATAATGGTGTAGAAAGAAAAAGGGTTAGTCCTAATGTCTCCATCATTTACTTACTCGGGTTTAAGTTAGTAAGGACCGGGAATATATTGTCGTGGCAAGTTCTAGAGTCGTAAGAACCAAGCAGCTATTCACACAAGAAACGAAAAATGGGCATTTAGTGTAAAGATATGTATTTGTATGCTCAATAAAGGCTCAAAACTTCACTTTTGTGGGAATGGGTTTTTATGTGATCAAGTATATATAATCAAATTTTAACTAAGCTTGTCATGCCGTTTTGTAATTTTCTTATGTTGGTTCTTTTTATCATGACGCTATCGGTTGTAAATTTGTAAAAATATAACCTTGTTAGAACTTGAAATTCCCAACTTAAACTTAGACAAGTAAAAAGAAAATGAAAATTTTTGAAAAAATTTGGGGTGATTAGTGGTTCCAATAAAGTTTTGTGTAAGGCTTGTTAATTAGGACTTGTAAGATTCAAATTTTTAGCATCCCCCCCCCACTTAAATTACACATTGTCCTCAATGTGTCCCAAAAATAAGTTTTTAGGTTGATTGAATGTGTAAAAGGGTTTTAAAAGCAAAATTTTATGTTACTGGTACTCTGGACACGACCCCGTGTCTGGCAAAAATCTGCAGAAATTACACAAACAGCAGGTCTGGGAGGTGGGCACGGGGGCGTGTCGGCCGGACATGACCCCGTGTAGACAGTCTGCAAGATTGAAAAACAGGTTTCTGGCTCCGGTTTTCTTGTCCCAGCTTTAGTAGTACTAATGTTTAGTACTCTAAGCCTCGTATGTACCTGCTTTATCAATAAACACCACACCAAACAATACCAAACATCCTAGATTACCAAGTTCAACATCCATGTCACAAAGTAAAAAAAACAAATGCAGAAAAATGAAAAGAGTTAGGGAAAGTAAATTGTCTAACACTCGGCACGCAGGCCGGAAATTATTTGATAGAAAAAGGGGTTTTTAACCTGTGGGATCACCAACCACCTGCTCCTACTCCACCCGCCTAGTCCATGTCTTCATCACTGTCCTCGTCATCACCTCCTCCTCCATACCCCGCCATGTACTCCCGGATGCTTCCAATATCATCTTGGATATCGGAGATGTTTCTTTCAATGGCTCCGACCCGGTTGTATTTGTTGTTGGAAAGGTTGTAGGTGTTCCTGGTGCACATGAGGTTTTCCTGCAAAAGATCATGTAAACTCTGAAAGTTAGGAAAACCGCCTCCTTGTGAGGAGGATTGGCCTAGATCACCGTGAGGATGGTACTGGTAGTGGGGAGGTTGTTGAAACTGTGGAGCGTGAAGGACTAGCGCCTCTTGCGGGTTCCATGCATGTCCTTGCATCCTCTGAAAGCTAACCGACCCGTCTTCCGCCTCATAGATTAGGTTCATGGAGCGGCAGATGTGTACATCGACTCGTCTCGACCATGGGCTCCTTTCGAAAGACCTAGGTATGTTCATGAAGTGCTTGAAGAGACGGTACACCCATCCCCCGAAGAAGATAGGGGTTGGTGCATGAGTTAGCCGGTTCAGATGCATGTTTCGGAGTAGGAGAAATGGAACATCGAGGTGTCTTCGGGTATGAATGCAGTGAAGGACTATCAAATCTCTCAACCCAACAACGCCACCACTATTATGCCTTTGGCTTAGAGAGTAACCGAGGACCCTATGGATGTATCGGTAGAGTGGGTCCCTCAACTTGGTACTCTTTGTGCTGCTTGGGTTGTAGTGTCCTTCACCAATCTGAGCCCACGCGGCTTGGCGCTCGTTCTCATCCAAATCTCGCACCCCTCAAGTGTTCTCTTCACTCCCCGAATCTTCCTCCGTATACAGCCCAACTATTTCCCCGAATTGTGCCATTGAGATCGAGTACTTCGTTCCACCATATCGGAATGCCACCCCATCATTGTCGAAAGGGTCGCACCTTGAATTGAAAGTGAAGGTGCTATAGAACTCCATAGTGCACTCATGGACGGAACGAAGTCTAGTGGTTAGGGCAATCCTTAGTGGGCCGGTAACGAGGTTGTTAAACCGGTCAAGTTGGTTCACCATGGCTAAGAGATCCGTGCACACTTGTCTTGGGTATTCTTCCGGTCTTGTTTGAAGTGTGTCATATCTGGCCCTAGCATCGAGCTCATTTGCATTGAATCTTGTGAACTTCTTCGACATCTGAAAGAATACACCAAAAGTTAGCACGAAATAGTGAAATTTTTCGGAGAAAACTGAAAACAGTGGGCTGGACACGGCCCCGTGCTCAGCGGGCACGACCCCGTGTCCAGGCGTCTGTTACTCAAATATTCCATTTTTCGACCCGGTCCCGAAAACTTGAAAATTTTTGGTCAAATATGTGCGGTTTCCCCCGAAAATGAAACCCCAAGTGCCGTTTTTCCCAAAACAAACCGTATACCCCTTCAATTTTATCTTTTTCGGTTAAAAAACAAGGGTTTGGGGTTTTTGTGAGAAATCAGGCAAATCTATCAACAATACAAGTGGGTTTACTTCCCATAACGCTAATCTACACTAATGCTAACAGATTTAAGCAAAAATTTGAGGTTTGATCCGGATGAACTTCAAGAACCCTAGATTTTCCCCCAAATTTTTGATGTTTTAACTACATGCAAGTAACTAATCTAACTACTAATGATGATAGAATCATACCTTGATGTTGTTAGAATGAGAGGAGACGTCGAAAATCTGCGGAAAATCACCTGGACCAGAGCGTTTTGTGGGGAAACGGGGCGTATTGAAATGAAGAAACTGTTATGAAAAAGGGTTTTAACCCGACAGTTGCGTCGATACGGCCCCGTGTCCAGCGGACACGGCCCCGTGTCCAGCGGACACGGCCTCGTGCCGAGCAAAGTTTTTTTTTAGTGCTCGTGTGAGTGCCCTGTTTTCCCAAAACTCGGTCAGAAGACTTACTAGTTTCGATGTTCATCCACTTGTTCGTAACTTACCCAGTATGATGTTGATGCCTTTACTCGTCGACCGTTTGAAGCGAGATTTCTTCCTCCTCATCCTCAATGAATCCTTGATAGAGTTTCAGCCGTTGGCCATTGACTTTGAATGGAATTCCATTCCGAGATTTAATTTCTACTGCACCGTGAGGAAAAATATGGGTGATGGAAAAAGGTCCTGACCACCTAGATTTTAGTTTACCCGGAAATAATCGAAGTCGTGAATTAAACAATAGAACTTGATCTCCTACTCGAAATTCATTAGGTTTAATGTGTTTGTCATGCAAATTTTTCATTCTTTCCTTATAAATTTCAGAGTTAGAGTATGCATAATTCCTTAATTCGTGTAATTCATTTATTTGACAAAATCGATTTTTACCGGCAAATTCTAAATCTAAGTTTACATTTTTTATTGCCCAGTAGGCCTTGTGAGCTATTTCTACCGGCAAATGACAACTTTTTCCATAGACGAGCTTGTATGGGGTTGTGCCTATTGTTGTTTTATAAGCAGTTCGAAAAGCCCATAAAGCATCATCTAATTTATCGGCCCATTCCTTTTTATTTAATCCTAGGGTTTTTTTAAGTATTCGTTTTAAACCTCTATTAGTCACTTCGGCTTGTCCATTTGTTTGAGGGTGATATGATGTTGAGACCCGGTGATAGACCCCATATTTTGTTAAGATTTTTTCGAGTTGATGATTACAAAAATGGGTACCTCTATCACTTATTAATGCTTTAGGTGTTCCAAAACGAGGGAATAATTTTTTCAGAAATCTTATCACGACTCTTCCATCATTTGTTGGAAGTGCCTCGGCCTCGGCCCATTTAGACAAGTAATCTACTGCCACAAGTATATATTTGTTCCCTTTTGACGGCGGGAAAGGTCCCATAAAGTCGAGTCCCCACACATCAAAAATTTCACAAACGAGAATGCCATTTTGTGGCATTTCGTTTTTGGAAGAAATATTACCTGATCTTTGGCAAGCATCACATGTCTTAACTAGACTTTGCGCGTCTTTATAAATGGTCGGCCAATAAAATCCTGAATCAAATACCTTTCGTGCGGTACTAGCGGCACCATGATGTCCTCCGTATGGACCTGCATGACAATGGCGGAGAATTCTTCTTGCTTCACTACCATGTACGCACCTTCGGATGAGTTGGTCGGCACACATTTTGAAAAGATAAGGATCTTCCCAAAAGTAATGCTTCACATTAGCAAAGAATTTTTTTCTTTGGTGATGTGGGCATCCTTTGGCGACTATACCGCTAGCTAAGTAGTTAGCATAGTCGGCATACCATGGTTCTTCCTTGTATTCCACCATTTCTAGGGATTCAGTTGGAAATTTTTCGTTGATTTGCTCGTCCCTAGTTGCCTCCAAAGCTGGGTCTTCTAAGCGCGGAAGATGATCTGCTGCTGTGTTTTCTGCTCCTCTTTTGTCTTTGATTTCAATATCAAATTCTTGGAGGAGTAGAATCCACCTGATCAAACGGGGTTTTGCGTCTTGTTTCTTGAAAAGGTATTGAATGGCTGCATGATCTGTGTAGACTATTGTTTTAAAAAGAACAAGATTTATCAACAGCAAATACCACAGCTAGTAATTCTTTTTCAGTTGTCGTGTAATTTTCTTGTGCATCGTTAAGTGTTTTACTAGCATAATAAATTGGGTGAAAATGCTTTTCTTTTCTTTGTCCCAAGACTGCTCCAACTGCAAAGTCACTTGCATCACACATGATTTCGAAAGGAAATTTCCAATCAGGCGCTATCATGATAGGTGCATTGACTAGCATTTCCTTGAGGGTTAGAAATGCTTGATTGCAATCCTTATCAAAGATGAAAGGCGCATCTTTTTCAAGTAATTTCGTTAGAGGTCTTGAAATTTTAGAAAAGTCTTTGATAAATCGCCTATAAAATCCGGCATGCCCTAAGAAACTTCTGATTGCTCTAACGGAGGTTGGTGGAGGTAATCGAGAAATAGTGTCTATTTTTGCTCGATCAACTTCCATTCCTTCGCTTGAGATCTTGTGACCGAGTACTATTCCCTCTGTTACCATGAAATGGCATTTTTCCCAGTTAAGGGCGAGGTTAGTTTCCTCACATCGGGATAGCATTTATTCAAGGTTATCGAGGCATTGGTCGTATGAGTCTCCAAAGATAGAAAAGTCGTCCATGAAGACTTCCATTGTCTTTTATAGCATGTCATGGAAGATGGCCACCATGCAACGTTGAAATGTCGCGGGGGCATTACATAGACCAAATGGCATGCGTCGATAAGCAAAAGTTCCATAGGGACATGTGAAAGTTGTCTTTTCTTGGTCTTCGGGTGCTATCAGGATTTGAAAGTAACCTGAAAAACCATCCAAGAAACAATAAAATTTATGACCGGATAATCTTTCTAACATTTGATCAATGAAGGGTAAAGGAAAGTGATCTTTTCTTGTTGCTTCATTTAATCGTCTATAGTCTATACATACTCTCCATCCTGTGACGGTTCTCGTTGGTATTAATTCATTCTTTTCGTTAGTTATTACCGTCATGCCTCCTTTCTTTGGAACTACTTGGACGGGACTTACCCAGGGACTATTTAAGATAGGGTAGATAAGTCCAGCGTCAAGTAATTTGATGACTTCATTTTTAACCACTTCTTGCACATTTGGATTTACTCTTCGTTGTGGTTGTATTACCGATTTGTAGTCATCATTCATCAATATTTTGTGCGTGCACGTGGAAGGACTTATTCCTTTAATATCTACAAGCTTCCAAGCGATCGCATTTTTATGTTTTTTCAAAAGTTTAATTAATTTTTCTTTTTCTAAACTGCTTAATTTAGACGAAATAATTACAGGTGATTTACCATCTTTGTCTAGAAAAGCATATTCCAAACCTTTCGGAAGTTCTTTGAGCTCAAGAGGTGGGTCTTTAGGAGACTCCTTATTTGGTTGCTCATTTTGATCAAGAACTTTAAAAGTTTGTTCTATGGCGACCTCTTCTTCAACAAAGTGGTCAATCTTTTCACTTGTATCGGGTGGCTCATCTTCATCTTCAATTAGGGGGTCATTGTTGCCAGAAGGATATTTCATTGAGCGCTCAAGATCTATGCTCCTTTTGAATGCCCCTAGTTGAAGAGGTAGATTATTGAACTTCCAGTTTTTCAAAGCTTCGTGAGTTTTTACAAAAGGTCGTCCCAACAGTAGAGGAGCGTCATCGAGGATGACAAAGTCGGTTGGGATTACCATTTGATTTGTTTGAACCAAGACATCCTCAACTACACCGATTGATTTTATTATTTTCCGATTGGATAGAAAAATGGGTATTTGAAGTGGAGAGAAATCACTAATACTTAATTTTTCGAAAATGTAGTTAGGCATTATGTTAACACAAAGATCTTTATCAATGGTGACGTTACTAATAAATGAATTTTGAAAGAAACATGGAACCGGGGTAATGTTAATTTCAAAAGGGTTTTCTTTTATTAGCGAAGTTTGATCATTAGTTAACTTAACACTTACCATTTCTTCAATTTTAGTATTAGTGTTTAACTCTTTTAAAAACTTACCATGAGTTGGTACTAAACAATGATTTTCAAAAGTAGGTGACAAGAGATTAGTTTCTTCAAAATTAGACTCTTCTTGAATTTTAACGTCATCGTCCTCGCCCCTTTCGTTGTTTAACTCATGTGTCGGTTTTTCACTTATTTGTTCTTCCATTTTTGACTCTTCAACTATCGTTTCTTTATTTAATTCTTCTCTTGCGCGGGACTCCTCTTCCCTTGCGCAAGATTCTTTTATGTATCGCTCGATAGTTTTAAGTTTTTCTAATATCCTATTGGTCACTTCGGTGATAGAAAAAGGATCAGGATCCTCAAAGCTTGAATCCAGTTGTTCGATCCTTGGTTCCTCATAGTACTCATATGAAGTAGATGGTTCATACCATTGTTCTTCATTGTGAGCATATGATGGATAAGGGTCGAAATTTTGTTCTTCATAGTACTCATATGAGGTGGGTTGTTCACGCCATGGTTCCTCATAATAAGTATATGAAGGTGGTGGCTCATATCTTGATTCCTCAAAGTACGAGTATGAAGGCTCATACCTTGGTTCATCAAAATATGAGTATGAGGGAGAAGGTTCATACCTTTGGTCTTCATAGGATGTGTATGAAGTCGATGGCTCGTACCTGGGCTCCTCATAATAATTGTATGAAGTGGATGGTTGAGATGAGTTGTAATATTGAACCAAGTGCAATAGTCTCTCCTATAATCATCCTCCTCATAGGTGTAGTTGTAGCCTCCTGAATATTGATCCATAAGAATCACTCAGCAGACCACAACAAAGTCTCGGGACCAGAAAACAAAAATAAAGAGGGAAACAGAGGCTGGACACGGCCCGTGTTCAGGATCTGTATCTGGGCGTGTTAATCTAAGTTACTGGTTTCGTTGAGCACGGGGGCGTGTTCAGTGAGCACGACCCCGTGTTCAGACTCTGTATCTGGGTGTTTTTATGAAAAATATGCAGCACGGCCCCGTGTTCAGTGAACACGGCCCCGTGTTCAGGCTACTGTAAATGCAAACTAAACTAAAATGCAGAAAAATGTGCGCGCGTTTTGAAAAAGTTTTGAAAAACTGAGAAGGCCGTCGATTTTAAGCTTTCTTAAAATCCTTGTGTCCCCGGCAACGACGCCAAAAACTTGATGCGTGTGAAGTGTTATATATATTAGGTGTATATTTTAAGCCCTTTTTACACTTTTTAGCAAAGTTATAAATTTATAAACACGATATTCACTAACACTAAACACACATATGGGCAAGTGCACCCATCGTGGACGTAGTATAGTGTTGGTAAGATACCGAGGTCGTCCAAGGACACAAGAGCTTTTAGTACCGGTTTATCCTCACGGTCTAATCAAATCAAAATGTTAGAAAAAGGTTTTTAAACTAGGAAAATAAAACTAACTAAAATGCTGTAAAGTAAAATAAAAGTAAAAACAGATAGACAAGATGAATCACTTAGATCCGACTCGTGTGTAGTGTAACCTTTGATTATTTTCGCACTTTTGCACTTGTTTAAGAGATTATCTTAGTTATTGTAGTAGGCCCCTCTTTTGAAGGCGACGTTACCCTCAACCCAGTAGTTTGAGTCAGCAAGGATACAATCCAAAAGGGTCGGATTATTGAAAGATAATTAATTAAGTTATTATTTGCATAATGTGGTAGGCCCCTCTTTTGAAGGCGACGTTACCCTCGGCTAAGTAGTCTGAGTCAGCAAGGATACAGTCCTAAGTAGCCGGGTTAAAGTTTTAATAGTAGTTTACTTATGAGGGGATCAAAGAGTTTGGACCCCCGCCATCCAATACCGTTGGGTATTGAAGGAGGTCTTACTAAATTTGACCCAGGTCCTTTACAGGATCTATACACTGAACAATGGCAAGACTCTTACCAAACCGTTCCCTTAACCCCCGACCAGGTAGCCAACATACCTTCATATAGACCGTGGAGATATGAATGGTGAAAATCTATTATTTTATATAGACAGTAAAATAATGCCAAGACACCACGGACAAACGATAAGTAAGAATCACCTTCAACATAAGAAACTAGTAATTAAAGTCATTAATACAAAACTAGTTAAAAAGTGCAAAAGATTAAAAATAAAAAGCATTACACTAAACACTTGTCTTCACCAAGTGATGTAAGAGACTTAGGCAAACATGGCCTTTGATTGTCAAGAACTCTTACGATCAATCTTGGATCCCGAGACGACTCACACACTCTATGATGGACAATGGATGATGGTGGTGGATGATGGTGTTGTGATGGTGGTGGGTGGTGGGTGAAGTGTGAGAGAGGTGATGTGCCAAGTGATGAGTTGCAAGACCTACAAGTACTCCTATTTATAGGCTGAACAGAAGCTCAGGCACGGCCCCGTGTCCATCCTCCTCTCTTTCTTCATTAAATGCAGTTTGTCTGCATTAGTTGACCACACCCCCGTGTCCGCTGAGCACGACCCCGTGTGCAGAAGCATATCTGTACTATCAAGATTTGCCTGGATTCCGCGAATCTTGTAGTTAACCACGGCCCCGTGCCTGCTGAGCATGGACCCGTGGTGCGCGACGGAAGCTTCTACCACTTTGTCTTTTCTGCTGACACTTGGGCACGCCCCCGTGCTCACTGAACACGGGGCGTGTTCAGGCTTCTGTCTTCTTGTTTTGCTTGGGAAGATGCTATCGGGAGGTTGGGCATGCCACGTTTGTTCCTTTTCTAGTATTTATGTTAGATTTAGTTGTCTTTTTGCTTCTTTTGTCTATTTGAGCTTATTTAATCCTGAAAATACAAAAGGAAGATAAAAGCACACTTTTTCCAACATTAGTACTAAAAAAGGGTTAGTTTTATGCCATAATTGATGTACTTTATATGTTGCATTTTGTGCACATCAATACCACACCTAACAGTAACCAATTTAACGACAGGAGAAAATGTTTCTTCAAAATCTACCTTCCCGTTGATTAAAACCTTTTGCAACTAGCCTAGCTTTAAATCTATCAATTTCGCCGGTGGATTTATATTTTACTTTAAAGACCCATTTACACCCAATAGGCCTTTTTCCACTAGGTAAATCTACAATATCCCAAGTATTATTCCTGTATAAGGCAGACAATTCTTCATTCATTGCATCAATCCATCTTTTATATTTTATAGCATCTTTATAAGTACAAGGTTCAATGATTTTGTTAATGTTAGCAGCAAGGCAGACGTTTTCTTTAGGCAGATTTGAATAATCAACAACCTTATCATAACTATCTCTAGCATTTCCAACAACAAAGTCATTAAATCTTTTTGGAACAGAGACAGATCTAGTAGATCTTCTAGTGGTTTGAATACCCTCAGGAAGGTTTGACACATCATTTACACTACTAGACTCAGCCCTCACGGGACTAGTTTCAACATTTATTGACTCATGATTACCAGCCATGCCATCAGTATCTGATGGCTGCTGTGTATCATCATCATTGATAGTTTTAGCTATATCACTGTGTTGCTGTGTCACATTAGTCGACTCAATAAAATCCTTCTCTTCATCATTGGGATTTACATCACTTGAAAATTCATAACTATTGAAAAAAATTAATTGATTTAAGTTAACTGAATTGTCCAGGCCAGAATATGATTCAATTTTAAAAGTGAAGGTTGTTTCATGGAAACTGACATCCCTTGAGAAAATGAATCTTTTTTGGTCTAGACTCCAAACTTTGTAACCCTTTTTAACATTAGAATATCCCATGAAAACACATTTTTCAGCTCTTTCTTCAAGTTTATCAGGATTATTTAAGATCGTAAAATAGCAAAGACAACCAAATATTTTCAAGTGATCAAGAGAAGGTTTATGTAGGATCTTGTAGGATCGTTTGCACGACCAAAACGAGTCGTTCAGAAGAGTTCTTATCAATTCAAGAGGCGGAAACTAATGAATTGACTTCGAGACTGCTTGATATTCACTCTAATTGTCTTTTGATTGATATAACAGTGTTTTACAGCGAGTAGACACTTCAGCAGCACTTTGGCTCTGGAATCGGAAAGTTACAAATGAAATTACAAAGGCACATATATATAGGCAGTTGATTTCGTACGAAATGGGCAAAACCCATTTCGTGCGAAATGGACCATGTCCATTTCGTGCGTAATGGTCTTGTTCCATTTCGTGCGAAATGGTCACAAACCCATGTTTCTCTAATTTCGTGCCCTGTTCTTTCTAATCTAATACAAGACTCGATACAAGACGAAGTCGACAGACATATGCACCAACAGACTCCCCCTTGGATGTTGACGAAGTCTTCAGTGTCGAGTCTTCAACGTCTTCAGCCTTTATCAGTCTTTTTGCTCTTTCTGAAGTATCTGTCAGTGTAAAACATCCTTAATCTTCTCTTTTCTCTTCTCTCTTCCAGGATCTCAATCTGACTCTATCTTCTCTTGATCAAATCTCTTGATTCCTTAAGTTCTTCAGCATCATCAACTAATCTCCCCCTTGGATGTTGATCTAATATGGCTCAAACTCTGTTCATGCTAGGCAGCCTTCACAGGTTCAGGATCGTAGCCTAGCTCTCTGTAACATTCAGAATCAGGAACCTTAACCTGTACATCCTCTACCTCACAATAAATTTCACAAATTTAAAATTTTGACAAATTTATTCTCTGCTTACCACTTGTAGAAACAAACTAAAAACAACATCATTTTTTATAAAATGACATTTCACAAATTATCTTTCATCTCAAACAGACTCCCCCTCACCAATTGCTCATCATGTTTAACACTCGGAATTTTGAAAATCAGCTCTCCAACATCAGTTGTCGAAAATCTTTTTGTATTTTTCAAAATTTTATGCTAAAACACACTGAAAATCTTTTTGAATTTTGTTTTTAGTGAAATGCAATAAAGAAATATTTTCTGACACTATTTTTATGAGTTTGTGAAAGAGGACCATATCAGTTTTTGAGACAAATCACTAACACCGTTAAGCTTTAAACATTTTAAGTTCTAAACGATTCACTTAGATTGTCAGTATACTGATCCACTTAAATTTTCACACAAAGTTCAACTGTTCCGAGATACGAGATTAATGTTTTAAGCACTTAAACTTATTCGCGTGTACCACCTCAGAATATACTCCCGTATCCAGACTTCTATATTCAGTCTTACAGGTGAATGTACACTAATGATATCTGTAAACGGGTAATGCGAGACCATGAGAGCTCAGGTTAGAACTTCCGTTCAGACAAAGAGATGATGGCTCGTCTTTTGGTGTGTCCCGTTTGGGAATCTTTTCTTCAGCAGCACATGATTAGCATTTTTCAATGTTTCATCATTTTTTATGCTGAGGGTGGGCTTTAAGATTAAAACATGTGCAAAGTATTATATGAGGACTAGGCTATTGCTCCCACAAAATCAGAAGTCCTGGTATAATACCCCAGATATCATCACGCACAAAGACCTAGTATGTCAGAAATAGAGAGTCCTTCAAACAAGATTTCAGGGGTTACCTATATATCCGAGAAATGTTCCCCACGAAATAAGCAAGGTTGATATTTTAGGTTTATATCTCGAAAAACAATCTACTGAATGTATAAAAACCTACTGGCATATCGTCAGTGAGATCGTTTATCACATTTGACTTTTCAATTCTCTAGCGTGTTGTGATAATCCACTGATGTACTATCATTTCCTCTTTTTACAACAAAACTCTTTTTTGATTTTTCCGATGTTTTTGGCTTTTTCAAATTTTCTAATGTTTTTGGATTTTTTGAAATTTCTTACTCCCCCTAAAATTCAAAATCATATAAAGAAAATTTGATAAACTGTACAAGTAAAGTGACAAACTGATGCGAATTGCTTCAAATCTCCATTCACTTGGCATAAACAATCAGAACTCCCCCTAACAACAAACTATTTTCCCATTATGATTTCAAAACACTTAAGTTTGTTTTAATCAAAATGGTTTTTCCGGAAAATAAGTTTTGTTGATTTTCATAAACCATTTGTAGGTTAGGGGATAAATTCATCACATTGTTTTTCAATCATTTTCATGAAAGTTAAATCAAGTTCAACTTAATGACCTTTATTAACCACTAGTAGGTAAAAACCCACTTTTCTACCACTTGTAGGTTTATTCAAACAAAAATATTTCAAGAATGATGCCGATTCCTGCTCCACGATTACCAACTTGGGAGCTCCGGCAAGTTAGGATTTTTACATATGAAATACTGACATCCAAGCCTGACCAAACTTGGATGTAACCTTTTCAGTTTCACTTGGGGTTTCAACATTTCTCTTTTCTTCATAAAAATCTTTCACCCCTTTGGCCTTTCCCTCGACCATTTTCCCAAAAATATGTTTCACTTTCCCATTAAACACTTTCTCGACATCAAATTCTTTCTTTTCAGAATAGAATTGATTCGAGATTTCAACTTTTCCAACTTTTGATTTTAAGTTTTCAGCCCCTTAATGGTGGAAAATTGACATCATCCATTGGCGGAACTGAATTATCACTTTTAACTTCAACTTGTGGCTCCTCTGACTTTGATGAGTCAGATTCATTGCCAGATTTCACATCTGATTTCTTAACAACCCACGTTTGATTGTTAAAATTTACTCTTCTTCTGTAAAACCTTTTCGAACATTCACCAACTTCATATGTTGAGTTTTTGAAAACTTTGAACTTTTCAGTTGGTGGTTCGGTTCTATCAACAATTTTTTCTTTCAGTTTAGAAACAACTTCCTGTTTTGTATTGGTTGCCTTTGGACAATTCCAGGAAATGTGACCAAGTTCTTGACATCGATAACAGGTTCTTGTTTCCTTTCTCTGTTGAACTCCATTCTTTTCAAACCTTTGCTTTTCTGCAAGAAATGTCTTGTTTGACTGCTTCCAGAATGAGCTCTTTGCTTCTTCCTCAAAACTTGACCCTGAAACAAATATTGTTTTTGTTTTAGTAATTTTCTCATTTTTATAATTTTCTGGTGAAGTAAATCCCAAACCTTTCTTTTTGAAATTACCGTTATCATTTGGTTTCTTTTGAAAATCAGAACCAGAACTGTAACCTTTTTTCTTGTTTAACCTTTGTTGAACTCTTGAGTTGTAAGGTTTAGGTTTTTCAGCAAGATTTACATCTTTTATTTCAGAAATATTAATTTCTATTAATTTGAAAACCTTGTTAATCATTTCAGTTTTAACAACTCTTATTGGAAATTCCTCATCAGAATATAATTTGTCTGAATCATTCAAAGTATATGCCACTTTGATTGGTTCGTCATTAAAATTAGATTTTGATAACAGAAATTCTTTATTGTAAACCCTTTTGACCGACGATTTGGGACTGTCAACTGATGAACTCGAGCTTTCAGATTCGGACTTTGACTCTGACTCCTCATCTTTATCCAACACCTGATCGACCACTTTCTTTATTAATTCAGACTCATGATCAGTGTCAGACGATGTGAACGTGACATCAATGTTTTCTGGTAATTCATCAGTTATTTCAGACTTCAATTTTATATTGATTGCCTTTTTGACTTGCTCCTCATTTGGTTTTGTGGGAGAATAACCTTCCCAAATCGGAGGCGGACACTTGTTATAACTGACACTTTGTTTCTTACCAGTGTCCCTCTCTTCCGACTTCTTGTCCTGAAAGGCTTCAAAACTTGCAACAGTTGGATAAATCCTGTCAATCAAATAATCAGAACTTGAATAACTTTGCAGTAATCATCTGATTCTTTCATTATCTAATTTTTCAGTTTCCAACTCCTGCTTCAACTTTGCGCATTCTTCAATATAGTGATTGATAGCCTTTTGCTTGGACATCATCACCGCATTCATCATATTTAAAGCATCTTCTCTTTCAGAATTTGTCTTTTGTAAACTATTCACTGTTCTGTTCAACACATCATACGATTCTTTCATATAATTGACATCGAACAGCAATTTTTCTTTCATCTTTTCCAACTCACTATATTTCTCATCCTTTTCTTCACAAAATTTGCATGATTCCAAACATTTTAAACACGGTTTGGTGATTTCAACAATCTTTTAGACTTCGACTATCTTTTCAACGACTTTAATTTCCTCACTTTGTTTTGATTTCTCTTCCTGAGCAACATTCTCGCTTTTCATCTTATTCTTTTCTTTTGCTGCTCGTCTCTTCTTCAGCTTCTCCAATCTATCTGCAAAATAAAATTTAAAACTTTCAGGAGATAATAGAGTTTTTCCAATGTTTATTTGTGTTTCTTCTTCATCATCACTACTATCAGATGATGATTGATCAAAAACTGTTGTCTTCTCTGAACTATCATCTGAAGAAACAGACTCTCCAACTTGAATTTTCTCACTGTTGTCAAACACACTCATCCATTCTTTCATCAAATCTGGTTCTTGAACTATTTGTGCAATGAATGCTCCTAGCTTTGTATCAGGTGGAACATATTTGTCCCAGCTAAAACCTTCTGCCACTTTCTCATCATCTTGATCTATTATACCATAAAAAGCTTTCTTTTTTTACTCTTCGATCGCCTTCTTCTTTCCATCTTCAATAATATTTGATGATGATGGTTGTTGAGCAACTTGTTGATATATAGCTTTCCGATAATAATCATTATTCCCGAACGGATTCTGAGCTCCTCCTGCTTCACGATTGGTACATTCCCTCTTGAAATGTCCTTTTTCCCTGCATCGAAAACAAGTAACTTTAGATTTATCAAAACCTAAAGTAGAAACATTAGCATCACGGAAGTCATCTCTTCCTGTAATCATCTTAAATTTCTCAGCTCTCCTTAACACACTTGCTAAACACCACTTAATATCCATAAGTTCCATTTCCTCTGCATCGATCTGATCGTAATCCTCTTTTGTCAACATAGGATTTCCGATTCTTCCTGCAACCAAACCTTCATATGATTCTAACACTGTAGCTAGTAATGCCATATGACCTATAGCAACCTCTTTAGAGAAATTTTGACCATTCTGAAGATGCAACGCAATGTTGCAGTGTAAAACATGACCATTACTGTTGTTTGAGCTTTGGAACTGATGACTTGAGGTTGAAGCCTTCGGATTAACTCTCGAATATGAAGAAAATCCGCTGCTGCTGTTTGGACTTTGATTGACTGATCCAGAAGAATTTTCTGTGCTAAAAGTAGTTTGGACCTTTGGGCTTGCTTCAATATCCTGAACAATTCCTTTGTAATACATCTTGATGTCTTGTTGACCACTTGGATTGTTCATTCTAGCAATCTTTTGTTGTTCAAGATCTTGTCCTTCAATCTTTTCAATGAACTGAGAAATTGTCAATTTGTCATATTCTCCAGTGTTTTTCAAAATCATCAAATATGTACCCCATTTTTTCTGAGGTAAAGCATCAGCTAATTTGTCAACCCATTCTTCTCGATCTTTGTTAATATCCAACAAAGACATTAATCGCACTAAATGGAAATATCTTTCAATCAGCTTCTTTGAAGATTCACCCGGTAAGCTCGTAAACAAGTCAAATTCTTTCTTTAACAATGATTTCTTACTCCTGATCATCTTCTCACTTCCCTCAAACTTAATTCGAAGTGCTTCCCAAATCGAACGTGAAGAATTATCATGTTGAAGTAATATGAAGATGTCTTCTTTCACAGCTTGCTGAAGTAGACTGATCATCATCTTTTCTGCTTTATACATGTCTTTTTCTTTGTTCGATAACTCAGAAATAGTTTTGATAACTCCCACATCGGTACGAGGCTTAACATACCTTTTTTCTCAATACATTCCCAAGACCTCAAATGATTTGCTTGAACCCAGTTTTCAAACCGATCTTTCCAACCATAGTATTCTTCAATGCCCATTAGCTTCGGGGGTTTTTGCAAAGTTCATGTTTCATTTTCCATGTTCATGCTCTGAGCAATGGTAATAGGAGTACTTGGGGCAGTAGCAAACGCGTTGTAAAACTCTTCTTTTATGTTTCGGAAAAAAATTTCACAAAATCAGCTTTCAAACGAAATGACACAATTCAAGCGAAATGGACTTTGGTGCGGAATGAACTTCTTCACACGAAATGACACTGTTCAAACGAAATGACCAATCTGATGCGAAATGACTGATTTCGTACGGAATGACACACTTTTC
This sequence comes from Helianthus annuus, assembly GCF_002127325.2. Lineage (NCBI taxonomy): Eukaryota > Viridiplantae > Streptophyta > Magnoliopsida > Asterales > Asteraceae > Helianthus > Helianthus annuus. The sequence continues at coordinate 34,952,281 of NC_035445.2, read as the reverse complement.
AAACGAAATGGATCCTTTGGTACAAAATGAATGATTTTGTACGAAATGAAGATGGTTTCACACGAAATGATCTATTTCGTGCGGAATGGAACCAATTTTCAAGCGAAATGAAGCAACTTGACACGAAATTGATGATTTCGTGCGAAATGGATGACTCAATCCGTGCGAAATGCTGTTGACGTCATCGTATCGGCCGGATTTTTGTCAATTCGATCAATTTTTAGGTTGATTTTATGTCCAATTCTTTCAAGGCTTTGTTAAAACAGTATTTCGCTTATAATGTGTGAAAAATAGCCCATTTTAACCATGAAAACTTGTTTAATTTTGAAAAGAAGGTGTAGAAGTCAGAAATTTGATGAAATCAAGCTAAATTCAGTAAGAACTCCTCCTTCTGAGCTCTGATACCACTTGTAGGATCGTTTGCACGACCAAAACGAGTCGTTCAGAAGAGTTCTTATCAATTCAAGAGGCGGAAACTAATGAATTGACTTCGAGACTACTTGATATTCACTCTAATTGTCTTTTGATTGATATAACAGTGTTTTACAGCGAGTAGACACTTCAGCAGCACTTTGGCTCTGGAATCAGAAAGTTACAAATGAATTTACAAAGGCATATATATAGGCAGTTGATTTCGTACGAAATGGGCAAAACCCATTTCGTGCGAAATGGTCACAAACCCATGTTTCTCGAATTTCGTGCCCTGTTCTTTCTAATCTAATACAAAACTCGATACAAGACGAAGTCGACAGACATATGCACCAACAGTTTAAAACCAAACAACATTTCATAAGGAGAACAGCCATGTAACACAGAGGAAGGAAGCCTGTTAATCAAGTAAGAAGCAGTGAGAATGCATTCAGACCAGAACCTAAGGGGAACATTGGACTGAAATAGTAAAGCTTTTGCAATGTTTAACAAGTGTCTATGTTTTCTTTCCACAACACCGTATTGTTGAGGTGTATAGGTACAGGATGTTTGATGTATGATTCCCTTTTGTTTGGTAAAAGCAGACATTTGTGAGTTTGTGAATTCAGAACCGTTATCACTCCTAAACATTTTAATATTAACTTCAAATTGAGTTTTAACTAGATTGTAAAAACTTTGTATATTTTCAAGGACCTCAGATTTTGATTTCATTAGGTAAACCCAAACAGACCGGGTGAAGTCATCAACTATTGTGAAAAAGTATTTGTACCCATCCACACTAGTGACCTTTTACGAACCCCAAACATCAAGATGAATGAGATCTCCAACCTTGGTTGATGTATGGTCACTGAGTGGGAAAGGAACTCTATGTTGTTTAGCCTTGTGACATATATCACAAGGTTTAGTAGTTGACTCAGATTTAATTTGAAGGATGTTTAACACTTGTTCGGCAGGATGACCCAACCTAGAATGCCAGAGCTTTACGTTTTCAGCTTTACTTAGACAGGAAAAACCAGAACTAAGAGAGTTACCTCAGTTTGTCTACCAGTCACCAGGGTTTTCTTTAAGGATAAATCCTGAATATAGCAAGTGTTTTCATCAAAGACTACTCTAAGCTTATTGTCTTTAACAAGCTTATACACAAAAATGAGATTCACACAATATTCATGTACAACAAATACATCTTTCAATATCACAGAATCAGATAGTTTAAAACAGCCAATTTGGGTGACCTTAGCATCAGTTCCGTTTGGATGCTTAACAGTTATATTATATTCTGAAACATCGACTAAATTAAACATGTTTTTGCTGGACATAACCATATGCTGGTTTGCACCAGAGTCTATAATCCAATTTAGATTCTGTGTTGAAAATTTTTTTGAGTTGAAACAAAAGATGTTTTTGTACCATTCAAAGGAGGAGAGGGAACTAAAACATTTACCTCCTACATTGGACTTATTTGTGTCCTCTGTTTTATTCTCATTCAGCATTCCTAGCAGCTTAGAAAACTGATCAGCAGTCAAAGAGTTCAAGGAGCTAGCACTTTTATCATTCACAGAATCACTCATAGAGGAGTTAGCACCATTGCTAGTTGAATTATTAGATCTAGACCACTGATGGTTACTTGGGATTGGTTTTTGTCTGTAATTTGATGGATATCTGTCACACCCCCAAAATCCACTCGCAGGGTATCACCGCATGGAGGCGTGACTGACCAGGATTAAGCCACCAATCATATTGAACATAGCAAGTAAAGTAATAAAGTTCAACCCATCAATACAAAAGGTGTTCAAAAGAAAACATAGTTAAGTGTTTAGCGGAAGCATAATTGTGAAAACCCAAATATAAGTATTAAGTTCAAAATAGTGTAATGTTTATAACATGGCACACGCTGCCATGTCCCACAACGACCGCGCCTCCCTATGCAAGCTCCATGAGTACCTAACGTCCTGCAAGGCATGTAACAGAGAGTCAACAACAAAGTTGAGCGAGTTCACAGTTGATTGTTCAGTTAATGAGTTCGTTTCAGAAATTGTAAGTTCGTTTCATAACCATGTGTTACCCAATATCTTGGTTTCCAAGCCTTTACAATATTAAGTGGGGGTTTCCCATGTTGTATGTATTAGACTAGTTGTATCTATAAGTGTCCTTCCCAATCCGAGGACAGTGGTAAGTATGAGTTTACGTAGGTTTTACGTAAGTGCCCTTCCCTAACCGAGGACAGTACGTAGCGAGTACGTAGGTTTAGCGCTGGTGTCCTTCCCAAACCGAGGACAATAGTACGTAGGTTTTACGTAGGTTCTAACACTGGCGTCCTTCCCAAACCGAGGACAATAGTACGCAGGCTTTACGTAGGTTTTAGCACTGGCATCCTTCCCAAACCGAGGACGGTGCTAAGTAGTCTAGTAGAGATGTAAGTACGGGTAGTCATACAATCCCATTCCGAACCCACCGGGAATCCCATGCCTTGGAAGTGTGAACTCACCTTGGCTTGCTCGGTATGCTAAAGTATGTGCTCACAATTAATCAGTCAAGGCCTAGAGTACGCACGTATACATAATCAGTTTGTATTCACAAAGTTTAACTAACAGTCAAGATCACTACGTTTATACAAGTAACAACTTAGCACATAGCATTTACCAGTTACACAAGTTCATGCAAGTCATACTTATCATTAACAACAGTTAATTAATCCAGTTAACTCTTAACAGATCTAACCAAGTCACTGTGCAGTTTACCCACTCGACGAAACACCCTTGTTTCGTCATGAATCCCCTTCGACGAAACACCCTGGTTTCGTCGTGATTAGACTTGGCGAAACACCCTTGATTCGTCGTGTTTGCCCATGACGAAACACACTCGTTTCGTCATACCAGTTTCGTCGTGAGTGGCATTTCGTCTATTCAGTTACATCGTTCTATCAGTTACACACAGAAACCTTAATCGCCGATCATCATACGGAAATCATACAATCATACAGAGATCATTCCTACTCATCCATCAGGGCACACAACATCTAGCATAACCCTAATCATGCCAAAATAAATCAGTTACACGTCATCTGGATTTCATAAACATCAACGTCAATCCTAAACAGTGGGCACAAACCATTACATTCCAAACATTAGGTCTAATCTAAATGATTTATGATAAAACATCAAACCGAATCATGAGCAGTGAACATAATTAACCCAATTATATACAACGGAATCGTCAACCTCTCAAGAACAACATCACATATTGCCGACACAACGATTCTGGGTTTATACAGTTTACAAAAGCTCTAATCTAAACACACAAAGGCATCATATAGCAATTACATCTATCGTCGGATTGTTACACTAACCGTAACGTCGAATAATTTAGATAGACCGAGATGGATGATGCTCGAACAGGATGAGGGTGCTGCCGTCGAATGGAGAGCACTAGGGTTTTCTAATTTGTTTAAGTGTGGCGAATGAAGTTGTTTCGTATAACATATACGCGCATAAGTGTACTGGGCCCTTAATGGGCTTCGGCGAATCAGTGGGTCGGCGAAACACCCTGTTTCGTCGAGGTGAGGATGGCGAAACACATCTCCTTTTCGTCGAGATGCTTGTGACGAAACTGCTCTCCGTTTCGTCGGTGTGTTGATGACGAAACACACTTCTGTTTCGTCAGGGTCATTCAAGGTTTAAGCAGTTTAAGTTTTTCAAACAGGTTTCATGTTATATCACCAAACACATACATGCAACAATCACAATACGTTTTATTATATCACAACACGTACAGTTACAAAGCAAACAAGTCGTATAAGCAACAACTAAACAGTTAACGTGCAATTAATGCGACAAATAGGATCTTGGAAACTCAAGTTGTCACATTATCCTCAACTTGAAAGAAATTTCGTCCCGAAATTTAGCATGCGGTTACTGAGGAAGCTAGTTAAGTTGTGTTGTTTCCTAGTTTTCCTGGGGTGTCACATCATCCCCCCGTTGATTTGGAATTTCATCCCAAAATTCTGCAGTAGCTTCAGTCTCAGTAGTAGTTGCATTGTTTCCGAACAACTGGGGATACTTGAGTTTCATTTGATCTTCTCGTTCCCAGGTGAACTCTGGGCCACGACGGGAGTTCCAACGAACTCGAACAAGAGGTATTCTGGTGTGCTTGAGGACCTTAACATCTCGGTCCGTGATTTCAACTGGTTCCTCGACGAATCGCAACTGATCGTCGATAGTGAGCTCCTTCAAAGGAACTATAAGGGTCTCATCTGACAGACATTTCTTCAGATTTGACACGTGAAATACGTTGTGAACTCCACCAAGTTCTGCTGGTAGGTCCAGTTTGTAGGCCACCTTGCCTATTTTCTCAATGATTTCAAATGGTCCAACGTAACGTGGGTTAAGTTTACCTCATTTGCCAAAACGAACTACACCTTTCCAAGGTGAGACTTTGAGTAGCACTCGATCCTCAACCTGGAACTCGAGTGGTTTCATGCGCTTGTCAGCGTAGCTTTTCTGACGGTCACGAGCTGCCGCCATTCGTTGTCGTATCTGAGCAATTCTTTCCGTTACGTCTACTACTAGTTCTGGACCCGTGATCTGACTATCACCCGCCTCTGCCCAACAAAGAGGTGATCAGCATTTACGCCCGTACAATGCCTTAAATGGAGCGGCTTGAATGCTGGTGTGGTAACTGTTGTTATACGAAAACTCCACTAATGGGAGATGTTTTTCCCAGTTGTTTCCGAAGTCGATTACACATGCACGGAGCACGTCTTCTAGCGTTTGAATAGTGCGCACAGACTACCCATCCGTCTGAGGGTGATAAGCTGTGCTCATGACTAATCGAAAGCCAAAAGATTTGTGCATTGCTTGCCAAAGTTCTGAAGTGAAACGTGCATCCCAATCGGAAATAATGGAGGTTGGCACCCCGTGCCTTGAAACCACTTCCTTTAGGTAAATGTCTACTAATGTAGAGAACTTGTCCGTTTCCTTGATAGCCAAGAAGTGTGCAGACTTAGTGAGTCGATCCACGATCACCCAAATAGTATCATTCCCACGTTGCGATCTAGGCAGCCCAGTAACAAAATCCATGGAAATTTCCTCCCATTTCCATTGTGGTATCTTGGGTTGCTGGAGTAGGCCCGATGGTTTCTGGTATTCGGTCTTGACTCTCGCACAAGTCAAACATTTGCTGACGTAAGTTGCTATGTGGGCTTTCATGCTAGGCCACCAATACGTAGTTCTGAGATCATGGTACATCTTATCCGAACCTGGATGTACTGAGTAGCGATACTTATGTGCTTCATCCATCACCAGCTCGCGTAAGTTTCCATAATGTGGGACCAAAATGCGTCCTGTTACATAGTAGGCGTCGTCTTCCTTTTGTTCTAACCGTTACCTTGAGCCGCGTAAGGCTTCAGCCTTTACTTTTTCTGGTTTCAATGCTTCTACCTGAGCATCTCGTATCTGTGCCGGAAGACTAGACTGAATAGTGAGTTACAACGCTCGTACACGCCTAGGTGTAGTATCCTTTCGACTGAGGGCGTCGGCCACCACATTGGCTTTGCCCGGATGGTACTTAATTGCGCATTCGTAGTCGTTTAATAGCTCGACCCATCGACGTTGACGCATGTTTAATTCCTTCTGTTTGAAGATATGCTCGAGACTCCTGTGATCGGTGAAGATAGTGCCTTGGTACCGTACAGGTAATGTCTCCATATCTTAAGTGCGAATACAACAGCTCCCAGCTCCAAATCGTGTGTAGTATAATTCCTTTCGTGAATCTTAAGTTGGCGCGAGGCGTAAGCGATGACCTTATCCCGTTGCATCAATACACAACCAAGACCCTGAATTGATGCGTCACAATATACCACAAAATCGTCTGTGCCCTCTGGCAATGAAAGAATAGGTGCACTGCAAAGTCTATCCTTTAAGTGCTGAAATGCTGATTCCTGTGTATTACCCCATCGATAAGTAACGCCCTTCTGCGTTAGTAAGGTGAGAGGTTGCGCAATCTTGGAAAAATCCTTGATAAACCTCCTGTAGTAACCTGCCAAACCCAAGAATTGGCGAATTTCTGTTGGTGTGCGAGGTGCAGGCCAGTTCTTGATTGAGTCTACCTTGGATGGATCAACATGAATCCCATCCTTGTTTACCACGTGGCCTAGAAAGTGGACTTCACGAAGCCAGAAGTCGAATTTTGAAAACTTGGAGTACAGCTGTTCTGTTCGAAGGAATTCCAAAATAAGTCGTAAATGCTGCTCGTGTTCCTCCTGACTCTTAGAATAGATCAGGATGTCATCGATGAATACAATAACAAACTTATCCAAGTAAGGCTTGCACACTCTGTTCATAAGATCCATGAAAACTGCAGGCGCATTTGTCAGCCCGAATGGCATGACCAGAAACTCGTAGTGGCCGTAGCGAGTTCTGAATGCTGTTTTGGAGATGTCCTCGTCCCGGACTCTCAGTTGATGGTAAACTGACCGCAGATCAATCTTTGAGTAGTAGCTCGACCCTTGCAACTGGTTGAATAAGTCATCGATGCGTGGAAGAGGATAGTGATTCTTCACGGTCACCTTGTTGAGTTCGGGGTAATCTATGCACATACGGAAGGTACCGTCTTTCTTCTTCACAAACAATACTGGAGCTCCCCAGGGCGAAGAGCTAGGACGAATAAAACCTTTATCCAAAAGTTCTTGCAATTGTTTGGACAGTTCTTCTAGTTCGGTTGGAGCTAAGCGATAAGGTGATCGAGCTATGGGCGCTGCTCCAGGAGCTAGCTCGATTTGGAATTCGACCTGGTGATGAGGCGGTAGATCAGGTAAATCTTCAGGAAATACTTGAGGAAAGTCGCGTACTATAGGAATATCCTCTATTCTCTTCTCTTTCGTTGATGCGTCAGTAACAAGTGCTAAAATAGCGGTGTGGCCCTTTCGCAAACACTTCTGGGCCTTAAGAAAGGAGATGATGCCCACCACAGCACCACTCTTGTCGCCTTGGAGTTCGAGAGGTTCTTTACCAGAACGGGGAATACGAACAATCTTCTCTTTGCATAGGATCTCTGCTTGCTGTTGGGATAACCAATCCATCCCAATGACGATGTCGAAACTACCCAGAACTATAGGAATGAGATCGATCGAGAAGGTCTGACCATGGAGGACAAGATTGCAACCCTGAACTATGTGTGTGGCCTTTAGACTTCTACCATTTGCTAACTCTACGACATGCTTGGTGTTCAAAAGTGTTGGTGTACGCTTTAACATTTGACTAACTTTTAGAGACACATAACTGGTATTGGCACCCGAATCAAATAAAACAGTAACATAAAAGTCATCGAGAAGGAACATACCCATCACCACATTAGGATCATTTCTTGCTTCACCCTGACCCAGCACGAACACACGACCCCTAGCACCGTTGTTATCATTGTTTCCCCCATTGTTGTTTCCATTATTGTTCCTGTTGCCTTGGTTGTGGTTCTGATTCTGATTCTGATTTAGCTGTGGCAGTGTCTCTTGAAGTGACCTTCAGCGCCACACTGAAAACATCCTTTGTTGCCCTGTTGCCGTTGCTGATTCTGCGGTGCTTGTTGTTGCTGCTGACGATTCTGATTTGCAGGCCGTGAGCTCCTGCAATCCTTAGTTTCATGACCCATTTTGAGACACCTCTGACAACGAACCTTGTTGCACTGACCACTGTGGTGTCTGTTGCATCTGTTGCACTTTGGGTGATTTCCTCGATGTCTACCCTGCCCCTGACTACCAGAAGATTGCTGACCAGGACTCTGGTAGTCATCAGTCTTTCGCTGTTGTGCCTGGGACTGAACTGTAGTCAAACCCTTGCTAGAATCTCCATCCCATTTTCGCTTGTTGTCACTGGGAATAGCAGAAGCAGTAGTAGTGGTAGTAGCACTGATACGTTTAGGCAGCTTGTTTTGTTCCACTGCCTGGTCTGTGATACGATGAGCAAGACGAGTAACATCCTGGATGGTAGCAAGATTAGCAGAGGTCACATGGCTTTGAATCTCTGGTACTAAGCCTTTGAGGTACAGCTCAATGCGTTTGATGGGAGGATCCACCATAGTTGGACACAAGATGGCCAGCTCGTTTGACCTTTTCGTATATGCCTCTATCTCTGACCCTATCATCTTCAGGTTAAAGAACTCCACTTCCAACTTGTGGATGTCATCACGAGTGCAGTATTCCCGCTTGATCAATTCAATGAAGTCGTTCCATGGGGTGACATTAGCAGCCGCCAACCCCAGCATCTGAACTTGCGCATTCCACCAAGTCAGCGCAATGCCTTCGAGAGTACCAGTGGCATACTTCACCCTGCGAGCCTCAGGGCATTCACACATCTCGAAGACCGATTCGAGCTTCTCAAACCAGTGGAGGAGTCCAACGGCCCCTTCAGTGCCATTGAAAGTGCTAGGACGACAGTCCGTAAAAGTCTTGAACGTGCATATAGGTGGCTGAGCGTGCTGACCTGTTGTGTATAAGAACAGGACAAGGTTAAACACAAGAGTTGGTCTATGAGGGTAGGATCTAAAGATCCTAGTGTGAGTTGTGACTGCAGGATATACCTCCTGCTTGAGCGGCTGCAAGTTTCGCAGCAACTTGTTCGTTAATCAGAGTCGTCAACTGGGCTTGGGTCATATTGACACGTCCACTCATGATCTTCATAACATAAGGGAAACATGAGTGAGAGAGGTTCGCGAAAAATGCGATGACAGAAGAGAGTAAGCACACATGTGTTTCAAACAATAGTTGCTACGTTTATCTAAGCATACCATGAGCAAAGTTCTATGTAACTAACAAGTGGGCAATAAAACATAAACCATATCACCTATAGTGTTGAGTCTTGCACGTGGAGCGAAGCGTCGTTGTGGATCGTTGAGCACTGTTCTGGTTATAGTCTGGTTTTATCCAAAAGTTTTCCCCTTTTTAAAACCAAGTTCACTATAACCAATGGCTCTGATACCAATCTGTCACACCCCCAAAATCCACTCGCGGGGTATCACCGCATGGAGGCGTGACTGACCAGGATCAAGCCACCAATCATAGTGAACATAGCAAGTAAAGTAATAAAGTTCAACCCATCAATACAAAAGGTGTTCAAAAGAAAACATAGTTAAGTGTTTAGCGGAAGCATAATTGTGAAAACCCAAATATAAGTATTAAGTTCAAAATAGTGTAATGTTTATAACATGGCACACGCTGCCATGTCCCACAACGACCGCGCCTCCCTGTGCAAGCTCCATGAGTACCTAACGTCCTGCAAGGCATGTAACAGAGAGTCAACAACAAAGTTGAGCGAGTTCACAGTTGATTGTTCAGTTAATGAGTTCGTTTCAGAAATTGTAAGTTCGTTTCATAACCATGTGTTACCTAGTATCTTGGTTTCCAAGCCTTTACAATATTAAGTGGGGGCTTCCCATGTTGTATGTACTAGACTAGTTGTATCTATAAGTTTCCTTCCCAATCCGTGGACAGTGGTAAGTATGAGTTTACGTAGGTTTTACGTAAGTGCCCTTCCCTAACCGAGGACAGTACGTAGCGAGTACGTAGGTTTAGCGCTGGTGTCCTTCCCAAACCGAGGACAATAGTACGTAGGTTTTACGTAGGTTCTAACACTGGCGTCCTTCCCAAACCGAGGACAATAGTACGCAGGCTTTACGTAGGTTTTAGCACTGGCGTCCTTCCCAAACCGAGGACGGTGCTAAGTAGTCTAGTAGAGATGTAAGTACGGGTAGTCATACAATCCCATTCCCAACCCACCAGGAATCCCATGCCTTGGAAGTGTGAACTCACCTTGGCTTGCTCGGTATGCTAAAGTATGTGCTCACAATTAATAAGTCAAGGCCTAGAGTACGAACGTATACATAATCAGTTTGTATTCACAAAGTTTAACTAACAGTCAAGATCACTACGTTTATACAAGTAACAACTTAGCACATAGCATTTACCAGTTACACAAGTTCATGCAAGTCATACTTATCATTAACAGCAGTTAATTAATCCAGTTAACTCTTAACAGATCTAACCAAGTCACTGTGCAGTTTACCCACTCGACGAAACACCCTTGTTTCGTCGTGAATCCCCTTCGACGAAACACCCTGGTTTCGTCGTGATTACACTTGGCGAAACACCCTTGATTCGTCGTGTTTGCCCATGACGAAACACACCCGTTTTGTCATACCAGTTTCGTCGTGACTGGCGTTTCGTCTATTCAGTTACGTCGTTCTATCAGTTACACACAGAAACCTTAATCGCCGATCATCATACGGAAATCATACAATCATACAGAGATAATTCCTACTCATCCACCAGGGCACACAACATCTAGCATAACCCTAATCATGCCAAAATAAATCAGTTACACGTCATCTGGATTTCATAAACATCAACGTCAATCCTAAACAGTGGGCACAAACCATTACATTCCAAACATTAGGTCTAACCTAAATGATTTATGATAAAACATCAAACCGAATCATGAGCAGTGAACATAATTAACCCAATTATATACAACGGAATCGTCAACCTCTCAAGAACAACATCACATATTACCGACACAACGATTCTGGGTTTATACAGTTTACAAAAGCTCTAATCTAAACACACAAAGGCATCATATAGCAATTACATCTATCGTCGGATTGTTACACTAACGTAACGTCGAATAATTTAGATAGATCGAGATGGATGATGCTCGAACAGGATGAGGGTGCTGCCGTCGAATGGAGAGCACTAGGGTTTTCTAATTTGTTAAAGTGTGGCGAATGAAGTTGTTCCGTATAACATATACGCGCATAAGTGTACTGGGCCCTTAATGGGCTTCGGCGAATCAGTGGGTCGGCGAAACACCCTGTTTCGTCAAGGTGAGGATGGCGAAACACATCTCCTTTTCGTCGAGATGCTTGTGACGAAACTGCTCTCCGTTTCGTCGGTGTGTTGATGACGAAACACACTTCTGTTTTGTCAGGGTCATTCAAGGTTTAAGCAGTTTAAGTTTTTCAAACAGGTTTCATGTTATATCACCAAACACATACATGCAACAATCACAATACGTTTTATTATATCACAACACGTACAGTTACAAAGCAAACAAGTCGTATAAGCAACAACTAAACAGTTAACGTGCAATTAATGCGAAACATAGGATCTTGGAAACTCGAGTTGTCACAATATCCATGCAATTCGAAACATTTATCAACAGTGTGTCCAATCTTATTGCAATGAGAGCACTTTAGATTAGGATTAGGACCCTTGTTAAATTTTTTCTTATTGTCATTAAAATTATTTGTTTTTGCAGCAAAACCAACTTTTGGGATTTTTGAAGTATTATTTGATCCTCTGTGAGATTCCTCTCTAGAGATAATTGAAAAAGCAGTTTTGATAGTGGGTGACGGGTCTCTTGTCAATAGATTGGTTCTAACAAGTTGATAAATGTCATCCAATCCCATTAAGAACTGCATAAGCTTAATTAACTGATTGAACTCGTTAAAGTTAGTAGAGGCATTGCAGGTGCAGGAAGGTAATTGAAGCATAGCATCAAATTGTTTCCACATTGTGTAAATTTTATGATAATATTCAGAGACACTAGCACCATTTTGACTCACAGAATTGATTTTTTGATATAAACCAAACACAACAGAGCCATCTACTTTATCATATGTATCTTTTAAATCATCCCAAACTTCCGAAGCAAGCTTTGAATAAACTTGTCCAACATACAATTCATCAGAAACAAAGTTCAAAATCCATGTTAACACAATTGAATTGCAACGATCCCATTGACTAGCTAGGACATCATCAGTTTTAGATCTATTACATGTGCCATCAATAAAACCTAACTTGTTTTTGGCCATTAGGGCAAGTTTCATAGCATTTGACCAGACAACGTAGTTTTCAGTTCCTTTTAGTTTTATATTGACTATAGTAAGACCACTAGAATCACTCGCATGAAGATACAAAGGATCACTAGCATCAAGTTTACTGACCAAAGTAACAGAAGGCTCAGTTTTATCACCCATCTAAACAGTTAAGACAGTCACAAAGCAGCAGGAACACAAACAGATAGCACAATATTAAAAAACAAAGAGCAAAAAAAAAACACTACTCAAAATAAGCGCAGAATAGGACTGGCGAAGCCTGGACAGAGGTCCGATCAGAGGTTCGTCACTCAAGGTGCATTCACAGACGATATCCAGGGAACGCTAACAAACACTGACCAACTCTAAATGCAACAGAGTGAACCCTCTCTGTGTCCCAATCAAACCGGTCTTGCCGAGAAACCCGATATCAAGATGCCTAGACACAGCAAAAAAAATGATGCAGTAGACAAAAAGTAAGGGAAATGGAACAAACTCACAGCGGATGCGTAAAGACGACGAATCAGTCCTGCAACCTTCACTTAGGGTTACAGGGATCCGATCAGAAGACAGCTCCACAAGCCCTGTTGGTTTGCCCTAAACGGGACCAACGCGAGCCTTCTTCAAGAGAACGAGAAGGAAACCCTAAAAATTAGGGTTACAACCACCACGGCGGCGCAAGACTAAGAGAAGGAGATTACCCACTAGTGAAGTCAGCAGAACCCTAAGGACCACCAGAACTTCACAAGGCACCGGATCTGCAACGTCGTTACCGACTGAAAACCTCAAAAGGATCACGGACAATAAAGCCTTCGAGAAATGCAGCGGAAGGTCACCAGAGCACCGATTCAACTTGGCTCTGATACCATGTCAAAAATGTAGGACCGGTTTGGTGACCGTTCGATTGCGTATCGTACGTTTCACGTGCGGAATCCGTGAACGTAAGTGACCGAACACACGATAACGTACTACTAACGAGAATCTATTGAGAAATATGACAATTCGGTACAAGATTCACGTTTACAATCACTTTCTCTCTCTACTTTCTCTCTCTAGAAAGTCTCCTCTCCAAGTCTTCTCCAAATTCTAACTCAAAGTCTCTAAAAACTAACTAAAATCATAACACACACTCCTATTTATATGGTCAAGGCACTTTAATGATAGTTATCATTAATTACAAGTTTGCCACCTTGCCATTTCTAACTAAATATGACAATATGCGCATGATTCCTTCCGGCTTTTCACTACAACTCGGATTGACGAAGGCGATAGACATGAAATGCATCAACAATCTCCCCCTTGGATATTGCCGTAGTCAATCTGTAGTGAAACTTGTAGCGACTTGACTTTCTATTTGAGAGACTCGAACGAAGATGTAGTCGACAGACAACTGCACTAACAAACTCCCCCTTGGATGTTGACGGAATCTTTAGTGAGAGTCTTCAAATACTCTTGCTCGAACAGAATCCCAGAGGATCTGTATTTTCTTCAGAGTCTTCAGGCTCCCCCTTTCGTCAAGCTTCCGTGCTTTTGGGATCGACACCTGGCTTTCCAGATACAAGCTCCTTTAGCGTTGAGCTCGTCTTCAGACTCCCCCTTAGACTCGGCTGTCGGGATCGTAGTCTGGCTTTTCGCAGCAACAAATTTCAAAACCTGCACATCTCAACCACTCTATTACAAACCAATAAAGTTGTGATTCAACTTAATGAATCAACTAAACGTTTGAGAATTTTCACATTTAAAACTGATAAAATTTGAAACATTCCAATTTCTAATTCAAATTAATGAATTATCTTAAACATTTCAAACCAATTAACCAAACCGTCTGTTCATCATGTTTAGCCTTTGAGATTTTGAATGTCAGCTCTCCAACATCAGTTGTCGAAAATCTTTTTGGATTTTTGAAAATATGAAACATAAATGCAAAAATGCAGAAATAAAATGAAGAAATGAAATATGTACAAACATATTTTTGTGAGTTTGTGTAAGAGGATCATATCAGTATTTGAGACACATCACATGCACCGTTAAGCTTATTTCATTTTAAGTTCTAAACGATTCACGTTGATTGACGATATTGTTGTCCATTTAAGCTCAATCTAAAAACTTTCGAAATGCTTACTGATACGTTAAGGTATATTAATTATGCACTAAGTTCTTATGGACCCCACGATCTCAGCATATCCCCTCATCATGCAATACACTAACTCAAGTAATGCCTTTAAACTTTCATCAACTGTGATTTGTGCGAAAACAAAGCAGAATGTTTAAACATTAACAATCAGGTCGATACTTCCGTATACGCAGAGAAAGTCCAATGTTTAAACAAAATAAGAAAATAAAACAAGTTGAAGTTGTTTAGGCTTTAACCACCAGGTCGATACTTCCGTATACGCAGAGGAGGTCCAAAGCTTAAACGAAACACCAAAGAAAATAAAGCAGAACGTTTAGGCAACAACATCCAGGTCGATGCCCCCGTATACGCAGAGGATGTCCGATGCTTAAACAAAATAAAGAAATCAAACAAGTTTAAATCTTTGCAAAATGAAATGCACAATCACAGCGATTTTTCAGCAAAGTAGTGAAAGTTCACAAACTTAACCAGTTTTATGTCTTTCGACAATCAGCGATTACTGAGCAGGCACACAGTCAAGAAGGACAAAACTAAGTACTATGCTTTCAACCATGTTTCCCACTAGAACTAGGCTTTTTCATTTATATTTGTATCGTTATCGCAAATCTACTAGTCTAGCTGAGCCTATCGTCACATCTTTAGTGAGATCGTTTATCACATTTGACATTTCATTTCCTTAGCATGCTGTGATAGTCCACTGATTTACTATCATTTCCTCTTTTATCAACAAAACTCATTTTTAAATTTTTCGATGTTTTTGACTTTTTCAAATTTTCTAATTTTTTTTTTAAATTTTTCTCCCCCTAAAATCAAAATATGTTTCAATTTTGATTTTCTGAGAAAATTTGAAACAAACTGTACAAAGTTGACAACTTGATGAGAATCACTTCAATTCTCCATCCACTTGGCGTAAACAATCAGAACTCCCCCTCACAACAAACTATTTTCCCATTGTGATTTCAAAACACTTAAGTTTGTTTTAATCAAAATGGTTTTTCCGGAAAATTAGTTTTGTGTGACATTTCATAAATTCGGGGTTTCATCACCTTGTTTGTCAAATTACTACTTGTAGGAAAGATGAATCAAGTACAACTTAATGTCCCTGATTTATCTTTTGAAAGACGAAAAATCACCAGAGTGAAATTTCTCAAGAAATATGCCGATTCATGTTCCACGCTTACCAACCTGGGAACTCCGGCAAGTCAGGATTTTAAGCAACGAATGTAGGCACCCAAGCCTGACCAGCCTTGGGTGTATTTGAGTTATTTTCACTCGGGGTTTGAACATTCCTTTTTGTTTCATAAAATTCTTTAACCCCTTTAACCTTTCCCTCAACCATCTTTCCAAAAATATTTTTCACTTTTCCATTAAAAGCCTTTTCGACATCAAATTCTTTCTTTTCAGAATAGAATTTATTCGAAATTTTCACTTTACCATCTTTTTGTTTAAAATTTTCAGTTCGCAATGGTGGAAAGTTTGTGTCATCCATTGGCGGAACTGAATTTTCACTTTTGAGCTCAACTTGTGGCTCCTCTGATTTTGACGAATCAGAATCATCGCCTGAAGGTGGCTTGTCTGACTTCGGCACGTCAGATTCATCGCCGACCTTTTCCTTCTTCTTTTCCTCTTTCGTCCTCAGATTTGCATCTGACGAATTCGGTTTACTTGACTTTGTTGTCGAGTGAATCGATTCATCAGCACTCTTATTCGATCTGTCGGGTGAACCCGAGGACAAAATCTTCTCCAGATATTCTCTGGCCTTCTTTCTCAGTTTGTCTTTTTGCCCTTGAGAAAGCTTCACTTTCTTTTCTTGAACTTTAGGTTCTTGGACCTTCTGTTCTTTGACATTCTGTTCTGAAACTCTCAGTTCCCTGGGCTTGACAGTGACTGGTTTCTTTGCCAATTTTTGAGAATTAACCCTCAATCTTTCACTTGATTTCCTAGGGCAATCCCTGGCAATGTGTCCTTGGATTTGGCAATTATAGCATCTTCTTGTCTCAAATCTCAGTCTCTGGCAGTTAACAGCAATGTGTCCTTGATATCCACATTTGTAGCACATTCTGTTATCGTACCAATCACCATTTTCATACCAAACGCTTAGATCAAAGCATTGTCTAGCGTGGTGATACTCCTTCCTCCTCTTGATTGTTGGATTTGGCTTTTGAGCACTGTGGTCTGACCTGCACCACTTATTACCAACAAATTTTGAGTTTTCGTTTTTCAATTTTTGTACTTTCTGATTGCGATTGGATGATTGATCTGATGAGCTTTTATTTTCTTTTTGAACAATTTTCGACTTTTTAACAATTTGTTTTTGTTCTACACTCTTCTTAACAGGTTTTTGCTTTGAGCATTCACCTATTTCAGTAGATTGCAAAACAGTATTTTTGAATTTTTCTTTTAATTCTAAAAACAATTTTTGTTTTTCAATTTTTGTATTTACATCATCAGATTTCTCATCACAATCTTCAACTTTGACATTGTCAAAGTTTGTGACACATTCACTTATTGGAACAGAGTTGATTGGTTTTGGACAAGGAATATTCAACTTGTCAGATGAAGTCACAAAACCGATCAACTTCTTTTCAAGTTCTTCAATCTTGACTCTTGAATTCTCAGCTTCACTTTCAAGCCGAGAGATTTTTTCAAGATGAGACTTGATTGATTTTTCATTCTCATTTTTCAAATTTTCAAGAACAGACTTTTCTTTTGTCAAAATGTTTATCTGTTCTTGAAATTTTGATTCATTAGCTTTCAGATTTTTGTTTTCAAGCTTAATCCAGAAATCCTCATCTTCTGACGATTTCTGTTTGTTTTCAAATTCTTTTCCTTTCTCTTTC
Organism: Helianthus annuus; assembly: GCF_002127325.2. Classification (NCBI taxonomy): domain Eukaryota; kingdom Viridiplantae; phylum Streptophyta; class Magnoliopsida; order Asterales; family Asteraceae; genus Helianthus; species Helianthus annuus. The sequence continues at coordinate 34,935,019 of NC_035445.2, read as the reverse complement.
AAAACCTTGTTTTCTGATGTCAAACTGTTCAAATTACCCAACAGTTTGTCATTTTCAACTTTCAGTTTGTATGATTTTAATTGACCTAGATAAAGTGTCATAGGCTTCTTTTAATTGTTTTAAATCAAATTTCATCATATCAGCATGTTGTTTCAAGTCTTGATACGTAGTGTCTTTCACAAGACACTCCATGCACGTTTGTGAACAACGTTGACACGGTGTATCAAGAATCGGAACTTTTTCACCTAAAGCCTCATTCTCACAAACCATGTTACCGACTGGAATTGACTCTGACTCAGACACTTTGACCTTGCTGATTTCAACAGCTTCAGTTTCCTCTAAACCAGACTCTTTGTCAACTGACTCTGGAACAACTGAGTCTACCTCTTTCAGTTTGCTCATAAGCGCTTTATCGGCTATCTCCTTCAGATCTTCCTTCGTCATCTCTTTTGACACGTCGATTATCTCCACAACTTCATCTTTCTTTGCTTCGAATCTTGGACACGTACCAGTTCTTGGGTCTTCGAAGAAATCTGCAAAAGTATCAAACACATTAGGAGAGAAGATAGATTTCATAGTGTAAATAAATTCCTCCCTTTGATATCCGAAACTAAGATCATCAGATACAACTTCTTCAGCTTTAGCAGAATCTTTCACGGAATCTTCGGTAAAAGTTTCCGGAATTTCTTGATTAACGCTTTCAACAACTACTTCACTCCCAATCTCAGGAACAGACTCAACATTCTCAGTAACTGTTTCTTCAACCACCTCAGAATCAGAATAAACAACATCAGCAGCTTTTCCATCACCATCTTCAGAAACTACGACTTCCTGCTCAGCATCTGACTCAGTAATCTCTGTCACTTTAGCCATTATCGCTTGATCATCTTTTCCAGGAATGAACTTATCCCAACTAAATCCGGATGCAACTTCTTCATCATCCTGATTTACTATCAACGCTTTCTCAGGTTTGTTTTCGATCTGAGGTCTTTGAACTGCAGGCTGTTGGTTTGGGCGATGATATATAGCTTGCTTGTAGTAATCGTTGGTGAATGGATTCTGATGATTCTTGACTTCACGATTAGGACATTCCCTCTTAAAATGACCTTTTTCTTTACATTTGAAGCAGGTGACTTTGCTTTTGTCAAACCCCAACTTCTGATCCGGTCCTGACAAACTATTTCTTCCCGTGATTTCCATAAAACGCTGAGCTCTCCGTACCAAACTTGCCATTCCCCACTTGATATCGATCAATTCCAGCTCCTCCGGGTCTATTTGATCGTAATCCTCTTTGGTCATGTCAGGATTTCCGATCTTGCCCGCAACCAACCCTTCATATGCCTCCAAGACCGATCCCAATAAAGCAATATGTTGTTTTGCTGCAGTTTCAGTAATCTCATTACCATTTTTGATGTTGATTGCTATATTACACTGCACCCCAGTCACAACTGTTTGTTGATTCGATCCACTTGAACTTTGAGGAGAATTATCTGAAGCTTTTGCGTTCGGCTCATAACTTGCAAATTTTGTTGTTTGATTTGTCTGATATGCGTTCGGAGTAACAGGAAAACTACTATCTGCACTAAAACCCGTATGAATTTTTGGACTTTGAACGTTTGTCATTGCAGGACTGCTCTTGAAATACAGTGAGACATCTTGAGGTATGTTTGCCGAATTCATTTTCTTAATCTTCACTAACTCTAGTTCATGCGCCTCTATCTTTTCAATAAAATCACTCAAACTGTATTTGATAAAATCAGTACTATTCTTCAGCATCATTAAGTATGTACCCCACTCATCGTAAGGAAGAGCATCACAAAGCTTATCAATCCATTCTTCGTTCGGTTTTACAATATCCAAACGTCTCATCTCCAACACTAAATGACAATATCGTTCGATCAGCTGTTTTGCTCTTGATCATCGACGCACTACCCTTGAACTTTTTCTCCAGTGAATACCATATCGATGCAGAGGTATCTTTATGCTGTAAAAGCACTAGGATATCTTCTTTTATAGCTTGCTGCAGGATGCTAATCATTTTCTTCTCAGCCTTAAATTCTACCTGCTCTGTATCTGTTAAGCTTGCAATTGATTTCTTATCCCCCATCCCGTCTTCCGGAGCTACATACTCTCTTTCAATCTTGATCCAACTCTCCAAATGATTGGCTTGTACCCAGTTCTTAAACCTAACTGACCATCCCGAGTATTCATCTAAACTCATTAATTTTGGAGGTTTCTGCATCGTGCCCAACTCATTTTCTAGATTCACATTCTGCAAAATGTTGGTTTGGCCTTGAGTAGCACTTACACCCGAGAACATGTTGTAAAAGTCTTGACTATCCATTTTCAGATTTTGCGAAAAATTGATCAAACAGACACAAAAGCGATCCAGGAATTGTCAATACAAGCGGTTCACAAAGTACTAAGAGCGATCCAACACAATGAGCGATCCAGAGAGGACTTTTGGAGCGATCCAAGAGATTGACAAATGAGCGATCCAAGAATCTTGACAAACGAGCGGTTCAGAAATCTTGACAAACGAGTGGTTCAGAAATCTTGACAAACGAGCGGTTCAAAAATCTTGACAAACGAGCGATCCAGGAATCTTGACAAACGAGCGGTTCCAACACTTTGACTTATGAGCGGTTCCAGCACTTTGAATTACGAGCGGTTCCAGCACTTTGAATTACGAGCGGTTCCAGCACTTTGAATTACGAGCGGTTCCAGGGCTTGAATTACGAGCGGTTCCAACAATGACATCAGGGCGGTCCATATTTCTCGAGTGTTTTTAACCCACTTTTACTCCGAATCTAGGTCTGAAACTTACAAGGGTTTACCACTACTGTATTTTCTACCTACTGTCCAAAATTCAGGTCATTTTCACCGCTGAAACAGTCCAGATCTGAAAAAATATCATAAAACAACCTCGAATCTGGCAACTAGCTTACAACTGGCTCTGATACCAATTGTAGGATCGAGTATGATCTCACTGAGGAGTCAATCTAAGCTAGAGCCTGCTAAAAACGTGGCGGAAACACGTTTAAGCATGATACTAAGGTGTACGGTACAGAAATGAGTAGAAAACAGAAATATCTTCACTTTTAATACTTTTACTTCATTCAGCAACGATTGACAGAGAGTCAGCACTTCGACATACAATTCAAGACAACCGTACCAAATGAACAAGAGATCAGGGTATATATAGGAAACTGGAACCACCCATGTGACATGTCCACATGAGCGGTCCAGCCTGGGTCGCTTATGTGGACAACAGGCACAAAAGCGGTCCAGACCTATATACTTCATATAATTACATAAACAAACCCTGATCTATTACAAAACAACCTATCTAGACCATATATATGAAACTAACTTCACAAAGACTATGATAAACTCTGGGAATCGTTTCATCTACCGTCCGAGCCAAGTGAGGAGGAAATTGCTCTTATGTACCTGTATCAACAGAGTCAGTCACAAGAGCCAGAGTCTAGCCCGCTAGAAGTTCCTACGCCCACCGTGGGTACTCACGATGATGAAGCAGGACCGAGTGGAACCGTTCACATCCCGCCAGAGGAACCAGAGGAACCAGCTCCGTCATTTGATGTTTCTGACGACTCAGAGGAGGAACCCGCTCCTACCTATGACGAGGAACCAAATGAGACTGCAGAGGAGACTGTTGATCAAATCGTTGATCCTGATATTTCAAATCTGGAATCGGAAGTTGTGGTGCCAGATACTGTGATGCCGAGAACACTGTCTTATCATCCATCAGAACAGATTATTGGCGACCTACAGAGTGGTGTTAAGACGAGACACCAGATTGATAGTGCACTTACTTGTTTTTATTCTGATATAGCTGATATGCAAAAAGAAGTTTCTTATAAATGTTTTATTTCGCAGATCGAGCCCAGGACTTACAAAGAAGCATTGACCGAGGACAGCTGGGTGAATGCTATGCAGGAAGAACTGCTACAATTTGAAAAATTGGGCGTCTGGAGATTAGTAGATCTGCCGAAGGACCAAAAGCTGATAAAAACAAAATGGGTGTTTAAGTGCAAAAGAGATGATCGAGGCGTCGTGGTAAGGAACAAGGCACGGTTAGTGGTTCAGGGATTTAGCCAACAGGAAGGGATAGACTATGAAGAGGTTTATGCGCCAGTTGCGAGACTCGAAGCAATCCGCATTTTCCTAGCCTTTGCATCATGGAAAGGTTTCAAAGTTTATCAACTCGACGTCAAATCGGCATTCTTGTATGGAAAGATTCGTGAAGAAGTTTATGTGGGGCAACCACCGGGGTTTGCAGATCCGCAAAACAAAGACAAGGTGTATCTGCTGGATAAAGCACTATATGGTCTACACCAGGCCCCGAGAGCCTGGTATGAGACACTATCAACCTACTTGCTGGACAACGGGTTCACAAGAGGAACAGTAGATAGCACCCTGTTCACAAAAGAAGTAGCTGGCCACTTGCTGATTGTGCAGATCTATGTCGACGATATTATTTTTGGTTCCACCAATGACGAGTTATGCAAAGAGTTTGAAGTTGTGATGAAGAAGAAATTTGAGATGAGTTCGATGGGGGAGATGAAATTCTTCCTTGGGTTACAAGTTGAACAATTACCCGACGGAATTTTCATTCATCAATTGAAATATGTAAAGGACGTGCTGGAAAAGTTCAACATGACAGATTGCAGTCCTGCGTCAACCCCCTGGCACAGAATCACGGTATATGTCCAGATGAGCAAGGTGTAAAGCTGGATGAAACATTATACAGATCAATCATCGGCTCGTTGATGTATCTTACAGCTTCCAGGCCCGACATCATGTACCCGACATGTTTGTGTGCACGATACCAGTCGAACCCGAAACAATCACACTTGACAATCGTCAAGAGAATTCTACGGTATTTGAAGGGTTGCCCAAGCATCGGCTTGTGGTACCCTCGCTCGGGTGATTTTACATTGTCTGGTTTTGCTGATTCCGATTTTGGTAGTTGTAAACAGAACGCCAAGTCCACCACTGCTGGGTGCCAGTTCTTCGGAACTCGGCTTGTTACCTGGCAGTGCAAGAAGCAAACCGCAGTCGCGCTTTCTACTTGTGAGGCAGAGTATGTCTCAGCCTCAAGCTGTTGTTCTCAGATTCTCTGGATTCAACAGCAAATGCGCGATTTCGGCCTGCAATTCTTGGATACTCCAATATTTGTGGACAATGAAGCGGCCATCAATGTCACGAAAAATCCGGTTCACCACTCAAAAACGAAACACATAGAAATCCGTCACCATTTTATTCGAGACTGTTATGAAAAGAAACTAATACGGATTGAACATGTGAGCACCGATGATCAGAAAGCTGATTTTTACACGAAACCGTTTGATAAAAAGAGATTTTATTATCTTTTGAAGTTAAATGGGTTAAAAAATCTGCAATCTGGGAAGGTTATAGAGTGTGAAGCCGAGCTGGGCGGCGATCTGACTTGAACCGTATCATTTTGTCAACCTTTGTCTGTACAGTTGTATTTCCTGCTTTTCTTTATAAAACAAAAACACAAAAATATGTTTTAGTTTTAGGGGGAGTTATTCGCAGAAAAGTATAAAAACTAACTAAAATCATAACACACACTCCTATTTATATGGTCAAGGCACTTTAATGATAGTTATCATTAATTACAAGTTTGCCACCTTGCCATTTCTAACTAAATATGACAATATGCGCATGATTCCTTCCGGCTTTTCACTACAACTCGGATTGACGAAGGCGATAGACATGAAATGCATCAACAATCTCCCCCTTGGATATTGCCGTAGTCAATCTGTAGTGAAACTTGTAGCGACTTGACTTTCTATTTGAGAGACTCGAACGAAGATGTAGTCGACAGACAACTGCACTAACAAAAAATCAGAGATCAACCAAACTAAATGATGTTTTATTATTATTCTCAGATCAAATACAAAAGGACTGATAAAGCAGTCATCACAGATTGAATCAACAACATTATAAACTTAGGGTTTCAACTAAGAACAAAGTCTGCACACTCACGAATGAACTTGTGAGGTGAAGAAGAAAGAACACAGGGAACACAATTGCAGTGAGAGAGAAGGTTCCAGAGATGATGATTGCAAAGGACCCTTATCTCCAATATATATACACGGCAAAACTCAGACAGCTATGATCCAGCTGGGTGTCTCCAGCCTGTAGACAGCAACAGCCCAAGCCCAGAAAGAGGCCCAGATCCAACTCGCACAAAGGAAAGAAAAGGAAAAATATTAGAACCAAATATAGAAAAGGAAATGTAATAAAAGCACATTTATACTGTAATTTTAACAAGTACACCCAACCCAAGACCGCCCTTAGGGTACACGGTATCGTTGCAGGAAAGGGAATCGGGGAGAGGGGTTGCCGCACAGGGAAGGGGTGCCGGTGGTGGATCGGTGAGTGGGGAGAGGTTTCTTCGGTGTATACTCACCGATGCGGGAAGAGGAGGGAAGGAGGAGAGAAGGGGTTTAATGGTGGGTCCCAACCCCTTTCAACCAATCACAATTTTTTTTAAATTCTTTACCACTCTCGATGTGTTTGAACCATTGCCAGTGATTGAGTGCAAAATGGGGAGTGGAATGGGGACTTGACATCGCATGATATTATTGGCTAGAGAATAACTCAAACACCCTAAGTGATTGAATGACTCCCCCCACCCTTATCAATTGGACCCGTTACCCGTTCCCAACACACCCAACTAGTTTTTGCCTTTACATTATCCCCCCCCCCCCCAAAGGCTTCTAATTCATTCAAGATTCCTTTAGGGCCTTTGAAGAGTGAGAAAAAGTATAAAGGGAGGCTATTTAAGACAGATTTTAACAAAATTACCCTGCCCCCAATGGATAGTGCCCTAGTTTTCATTTCGACAATCTAGCTTTAAAACAGTCTATCACTCCTTCCAATGTCACATTTGCTTCATATTTGCCCCTACCAGAAAACCCAAGTACTTGCAGGGGAATTTCCCAACTTTACAATTTAATGTTTGATATGTTTCAACGGTATTTTCCTCCACCCCAATACCATAGAGATTTGATTTTTGATGACTAAGTTTTAAACCCGAAATGAGATAGAAACATCTCATTAACTTGATTATGTTTCGAATGTTATTTTCCCTCATTCACCCATAAAAATCACACCGTCTGCGTACATTAAGTGTGCGACTAGTGGACCACTATTAGGAAGTTGGATCCCTCTAATTAATCCCACTTCCGAGGCTTTTTTACAAAACATGAAAGAGCATCCATTGCGATTATAAAGAGAAAAGGAGACAACGGGTCACCTTGTTATACCCCCCTAAAGCATTGAAATTCAAGTGAGGGTGAACCATTTATTAAAACTGATGCCCTTGATGATTTTAAAATCCCCCTTACCCACATTCGCCAAACCCTTGGGAAACCCATTTGGTGCAAAACCGTATCAATAAAATCCCAGTTTATTGTGTCGTAGGATTTCTCGATATCAATTTTAAAAATAAAAGCCCTGTCATTAACAGTGAATAGTCTGACATCAGGCCCCGACAAGTGGGTGTAGACACCGGCAAAAGACGGACTTTTCTCCGTTTCATCTCTTCGGTCAGAATATACGCTGTGCCTTTTTATCCCTACGATTGGGATAATGGGGTGCCAAAGAAGGTCAACTTTTTCGGATGGCGAGAAATTCAAAATCGATTAGCAACAATGGGCGGTTTGAAGAGGCGGGGAATGTCACAAGGTTTGGCGACATGTAAGCCTTGTGGGGAACAAGAAGAAGATGCGGATTATTTATTCACGGTTTGTTATGAGGCTTAAGTTCTATGGTGCAAAGTGAGTACGTAGTGCAAAATACAACAAATTTTCGCTTTGAACATGAAGGATTTACTGGAACTCTACAAACAAAGCACAATTGATATCTGGAAAAGAAGCTTCATAAAAACAATAAATTTGACAACGTGTTGGACCATTTGGAAGGCGAGAAATGAACTCATTTTCAGCGCAAAAAGGGCGATTTAGAGGCAATATTTGGAGAGACACAGGCAACATCCTTTTCATGGATCAAATGCAGGGGAAAAAAATCAAACCTGGAGTGGAATAAATGGTTAAAATTTGAAGTTGGCTAGGAAAGGGCTGTTTTTATGTTTTAATTATATATAATTTTGGTGAGGAATTTTCAGGTGGTTGGCTAGGTTTCTTACTAACCATTTGAATATGTTATTGATGTAAATTTAGGTGTGGAAGAAAATTATTGTTTGTCGTTTAAAAAAAAAATAGTGGTGTTGAAAGTTGTAAACAACGTCTAGAACTTAGACTGGACGGTATGGGGGACGACGTGGCCCCGTCCCCGTTTCAAAAAAAAAAATAGTGGTGATGAAAGTTGTAAACAACGTCTAGAACTTAGACTGGACGGTATGGGGGACGACGTGGCCCCGTCCAGGCCTGGTACCGAGGCGGAACACCACCCCCTAATGCCCCACCGCGTCTTCTTCGTCTCCCACCAGCCGGATTCGACGGGCCCACTTTTTGAAATCTAGCCGTTGGTAAACGGCTATATTATTAAAAAAAAAAAAGTTTTGTTTTACTTTAATAAATACCCACCTCTCATCCATTTTTTAAAAGTACTCCATCCAAAATCTACCCACTTCTCTCTTCTCTCATCCATTTTATATATATATAAAAAAAAAAAAAAACTCCATCCTTTTATAAAAAAAAAAATCATAAATCCCTTCAACCCAAACAATCCCAACCCGAACCCGAATCAGCCTAACTTTTTTTCGACGCCTGGTTACACTCCGACTACCGATCCTTCATGGGTGTCTCCGCAATTTACCTTTTCGGTTTTCCAACAATCACCTGACGCCCGGTTATTTCGCTTTAATGTTTTATTTTTTTAGGATTCGTAATTTTATTTTTTTAGGATTCGTAATTTTATGTTTTTAGGATTCGTAATTTTATTTTTTAGGTTATGTAATTTTTATTTATGTTATGTAATGGATTTAATTTACTTCTTTTATGTATTATTTTTATTTAATTTTTGAATTGTTTTTATAAAGTTAAGCAAATAAAAAAGATAAACAATAAAAAATAATTAGTGTGGGGCCCCATCCTCCACCCTCTTAAAATTTGTTGGAGGGTCATCCCATATGGGATGGGGATGTGGCGTCTTACGTGGCGGCCCATCCCCTTGGGGATGACCCTCCCCATACCTTCTAGTCTTTTAGGACGGATCCTAGTTGGCCATCAGTCGTAGACATCAAATTATGATTTTTGTAAAAATAAATTAAAATTTGAACAATTATACTTTACATATAACTTTCTAGTTTTAATTGTAGATTTGGTTTATGAAAACCCATTTATTTGCTTAGCTTCTTGCTAATCTTATGTAATAAACAACTAAAAACTTTGTATATCACTGATCACACTAAGTTTATGAATGTTTCAGATAATCAGTTTACAACACTGTGGTTATAGCCCCCTCACACTTTAGACGCCCCTAAGAAACATTTGGACATTTACATCCACATTGTTACCATACTTGTCTTCACTAACAGGACTCTCAGTCCCTTCACAAACAAATTACAGGCTCTGTCACAAAAGAGGCTCTTTGATTGTAATGTGATGAGGATTGGTGGATGATTGTGAATTTGTGATTCTAGGAGGTCAATGGTGGTGGTGGAATAAATAAGTTGTACTAGGGAGAAGAACCTAACGGTCAACAGATGGAAAGTTGTAAAGTGTAGGAAATTAGAAATGGCATGGATGTAAATGTTCAAAGGTTTCTTAAGGGCGTTTAAAATGTCAGGATGGTCTAACCATAGGATTGTAAACTGACGTTTACTCTAAAACTTATATTAGGAGTGGCTAGTATATCGGAGAAGATTAAGGAAGGGAGATTGAGATGGTTTGGGCATGTGAAGCGGAGAGAAACGACGGCACCAGTTAAAGTAGTGGAAACTCTTACTGTCGAGGGGAGGAGAGGAAGAGGCAGACCCAAATTAACATGGGATGAGCAGATTAGGCATGATTTAGTAGAGTTGCATCTTTGTGAGAACATTGTCCAAGATAGGACTTCGTGGAGGCGTAGGATTAGGATTAAGGACTTCTAGAAGATATTGCAGTAAGGTCTTAGGTGTATTTTAAGGATGTAGGTTTTTCTTACTCTTTAAGAGACTTTTCCGGTGTATTATACATGATTTACATTATATATTGTCACTCGGGTCAATTTCTTGGTATGGGGGACTTCTTATTTCTATATTCTTTGACTTGGTGTGTTGATTTGTTGTTCGTTTTCAAGCCGAGGGTCTCTCTGGAAGTAGCCTCTCTATTCCTATAGATAGAGGCAAGGTCTGCCTACATCCCCCTCCCCAGACCCTATAAGTAGCTTTGATATTTGTAGGATTTACTGGGTATGGTTGTTATTGTAGTTTTTTTATCACATATTAGAAAAACTAAACTATATTTAAAATAACAATTAAAATCTAATATTTTTATTTTTTATTTTCAAAACTTTTAAATCCGTTGTTTTGAATAGCAAACAGTTGTTTTGAATAGCAAACAGCCCGTAAACATAATAATAATAAAAAAAAAAAAAACAATGTACGAAACTATTTGAAAAGCATCCCGTTTTCACGAAAACACGCTTTAAATGGATACCTAGACCATCTCCATCGCCGCCTATCCACGGGTGCCACCCTAGACCCCTTTCACGTCAAAGCGTTCGAGGTGGCCTTACGTACAATGATAAAAACTAAAAAGTTTACACGTGATGACAAAAGAGGCGTAAGTTATGTTTTGTCGTAATTAAACAATGGTAATGTTCTCAAGGGTGGAGATACAATAGGAAGTTTATTTGGCTAGGAAGGCTAGGAAGTGATCTTGACCATCCATTAAGTTAATCAAGTGCTAAGATTAAATCAGGGAAATTGAAAGGAAGAAAAGAGGTGCGTGAGTTTGTTCAAGGGTATTCTAGTCAATCCAAGCCAATAGTTTCTCTCTCCTCCAATCCCCCCCCCCATTTTTTAAACGTTAATAACACTTTCATACGACATTATTTTTTTATAAAAATTGCACCAAAAAAACGAGCGTTTTTTATCTTTAAAACGAGTATACTATTGCTATATTTTAAAAAAAAAATTAAAAAAAAAAATTAAAACCCAGTTGCGTAAAACGCAATAGAAAAACCACCAGTTACGTAAAACGCAATGAAAAAAAAACCTAAAAATGACATTTTTCTAAAACGCAATGCACAAAAAACACAAAGAAATGACTTATTTGTAAAACACAATGGCCAGAAAACACAAAGAAATGTCTTATTTCTAAAACGCAATAGCCTAAAAACTCAAAAGAAATGTACTTTCTAAAACGCAATAGCCTAAAAACTCAAAAGAAATGTACTTTCTAAAACGCAATGGACTAAAAACACATAAAAATGTGTTTTACCTAAAACGCAATGCACCAAAAACACATAAAAAGATGTTTTACCTAAAACGCAATGCACCAAAAACACAAAGAAATGTCTTATTTGTAAAACACAACAACACTTAAAAATGACTCATTCTAAAACGCAATGGACTAAAAACACCTAAAAATGTGTTTTTCCTAAAACGCAATGACTAAAAACATTTCAGAAATGTGTTTTACCTATAACGCAATGACTAAAAACACTTAAAAATGTGTTTTTTTTCTAAAACGCAATAGCCAGAAACCACATAAAACTCTCTTATTTCTAAAACGCAATGGACACATAAAACTGTCTGGGAACTGTCTGTGACTGTGAACTGTCTGAATTGTCTACGAATTACTGTCTTCGAAATGAGCCAATTTCTGGAAAATAAATTTTTCTGATGCATTTTTATTACAGCGATTTAATCAGAAAAAAAAATTTCTGGAAAATTAATTTTTTTGATGCATTTTCATTCAACCCCAGCCAGGGCTCTGCCCCTTGGACCCCGCCAGGGGCTGCCGCCCCTGGGACCCCGCTACCAGGGGCGCTGCCCCCGGACCCCCGCCATAATCGTAAAACGCAATGACTAAATCAAAAACCCAGATCGTAAAAATGAAATTAAAGAATTTCTTACATGGATCGAAGTGATTTCTTCAACAATTAACGAATTTTGAATGATTGAAACAATTATTAGCGCTCGAATCGAACGAATCGAGTGATTATCTCCAAAATCACCGGGAAAAACGAGATTTTTTTATGAAATTAAATTGGGTTTTCTTTAAAAAAGCTGAAGAACACGTTGATCAGGGTGTTTGAATCATTGATTGGTGATGAAAATCGCACTATAATGTAGTGATTATTGAGATAGAAAGTGAAGAAATGGTTGAAGATGGTGGGTTTTGAAAATGGTGGGTTTTGAAAAGGAAGAAGAAATGGTTGGATTGACTAAAATACCCTTTTTCTTTATTTTAAATGTTGCCACATGTCCTAATCCTATTGCTTCCTACACTTCCTAGCCAAAATAAACTTCCTATTTGATCTTTTCCCATGTTCTCAAATAAAAAATATTTCAAAAATCGGCGGTTCATGGTCTAGAGGTCAAATAATCCGATAAAATCGAAACATAAAACCGAAATGATCAAGAAGATAACTATTAGTATACAAAAACTAATAACTGCATTTGTTAAACAAGTTTTAAAATTAGAACCTGTGCCTTTTGGATCATAATTAAACAATTGCCCAAAATCGCTTTTGGCAAATTAATACTGGTTCTGGTTGTTTTTGATGATCTTCAAGGACAAATGACCTCACCTCCCATAGAAACTTTGGGGCAATATCTCTTATTCTTGATATAATCGATTCTCGGTCTCTGATAATAATAAACCCCTGAATTAAACAAGTTTAATAGTTGTTAGTTGTTACATCATAAACAACTTATTTCATCGTACACGTAAAGTTGTAATTTTAAGTCTGTGAGGAACAGTCATCATCATCATCATACTCAATAAATCCCACCAATAGCAAAGCTAAGGCAGGTTACCTCTAACCCGTAGGAATAGAGAGGCTGCTTCCAGTGAGACCCCCGGCTCGATAGTAGTTTTGCATCAAGCCTTGGACATAAGGCACATAACACTCAGCAATTGAGACAACTGCCGATTAGTGCATGTACCCCCTTGTCTTTCGGCTATCAACGCCACCACATGATGCATGATTAACCATCCCCCTCTTTTAACGTTATTTTCATGAAATCAGTAAAATAACGTTAAAATTAGTGCACTTTCATATTTGCCCCCCGAGCGCCCACACATATATACATTATCTGTGAGGAACAGTCGAGATTTGAAATAGGCAAATTGGATTGTAGTAATCTAAATATATATGACTCAATGGCCAATAATAATACACATTGACAATGTGACCCGCGACACTCCTAACTTTAACTTTCGTTGCCAGCAGCAATCCCACTCTTACGGAAAAGTAACTCCGCATGCCCCTAATAAACAATTGACTGACTTTTATACAAATCAGAATGTTGTAAATTATTTTGAAACTACATGAATGAAAGTTAGAGGCAGACGGAGTTACTTTTCCATTAGAGTAGGATTGCCAATAAAAAAAGTGTTATTAGTCACATTGTCGGTATTGTCGGTATGGATTATTATCAGTCATCGTGTCATAATTTGGATTATTAATATGCCTTTGAAATAAGAAAGTCCAAACTATAATGAGCAGAGCGGATAAGCATATTTTTTTTTCTTGATCTAAACACGCAAGAGTGCTAATTTGCTTTCAAAACACTATTCTTTATCAAGATTAAGATCATAAAAAGATACCTCAGGCCGTATGAGGCGGTCCATTTCTAGCATAATATCTTCGACGAAGCAACCTTCTTTATTGTTTCCATAGTGAGAGAAGAGATAATACGCATGCAATAAATCATACGTGCGGGGATACGATGAAAATGGTTCGCACCTATAAATGGCACAAAAAGGTCCATATCATGTCAGGCAACGGGTCAAATAGGTTCAGGTCACAACAAGTAATGTTTTTGGTACATTTTGTCCAAAATTTTTAAACATTCAGGAAACATTTACATTAAGGCCACCCAAGTATCAATTTGGCTTTGTTTACGCCAAAAACCTTGCAAAAAAATTATAAAAGATAACAAATAATCCCCTCGCTTTAAAGCTCATGTCTACAAAAATCACACGCATTTTTTACGTTTTACAACACCAGACGTGACAAAAGTTTGGAGTTCGGGGTAGTTTGTCACTTAATACTTTATACTTTTCTAACTAGGTTTTTTTTTGCCGTACGTAGCATAATATTTGGGTGGCTTGTAACGTTGTTTTACGTAAGTTGTATAACTAATCAATAAGAATAAAATATTCGGAATAAAATGATTTAGTAGTGCATAACCCGAATCAACTCATTTACAAGTAAATGGGCAAAAGTTGCTTATTAACCTCACCAATCATGAAAAGCACCGATTAAACCTCGTTCATATATAGCCGACAAAGTGTCATTTGTTGTTGCAGGGACTACATTCATCACCGAAACAGGCCAAGTACTTGAAGCAACTGCAAATCCACCATAAAGGGCATTCATGTCCATAATATTTCTAATTGCCGATTCGTCAACGTTCATCAACCTCCAGTATTCATGAACTTGATCTTGCCAGTAAAGGGTGTCCGATAAAAACTTCTCTTGTGTCAAACCTACAACCACAATTAAAAACAAAAACTAAGAATTTATACAAACGCCACATACATGAATTACAAGTGCCAATCATGACCCGTTCTTCAAAGAATGGGTTGATTCGAGAATAAGTAAATTGTCCACGAGTTTACTTGGGTCACCTCAAATTGGTCAACGGGTCAATTTGGATCTACTATTTTTTATCAACGGGTCAATAATCAATACATAAAACTTCTTAACATAGAAAAGGCTTGCATGGGATAGCACCACACATGACCATTGATTGTCTTCACCACAATCTGTTGTCCCGACACCGAAACCGCCACCGCCACCGACACTCCATCATTGTCGCTACTCCACCAATGCCACCGACATGCCCACCACCACAATTGCCACCGCCTCCACCACTGTCGTCTGTCTATCGAAACCTACTCATAGCCGTCCCCATCTCCACCGTCGCCACTAGACACCATAAAATATTTTGCAGGTAAACCAAAATACTTTTTTTCTAAAAAAGATTCTTTTCAACCCGAATCCATTTTAGCAAGAACCCACTTGACCTGAATTCATTTTGCTCAGAATCCGTATTGACCCGAACGCGTTCTTACCCAACCCGTTTTGACCCGCCTGACCCTCGCAGTTTGCTTGGCTTAATATGAATTAACTTGTACCCATATATTTAAAAAACACACACACACACATATACACACATACATAAACTCTTACGTATATTACTAAGACTTTCTGAATAAACAGAAAACCGTTGCGGTATAGGAGGGAGTTTGCGAGAACTGGCACCCAAAGTGTCAAGTGTAACACAATTTCTCAAGGGTATATTCCATGTGCGTTTATTATTATTATTATTATTATTATTATTATTATTGTTATCATCTGCAGAATAACATATATTAATGAGATTTTGTTCTGCATTCCGCTGAAGACATGCCACATCAGCTTCTTTAATCCATATTGCTGTTTGAACTTTCCTAGCAACAAGCTTCCAGCAAATTCTAGAAGTTATATTCATCATTTTATCCCAAATAACAGGATAATCTTTGTCGTTTCTGTAAGCTGGTGGAGCTGAATAAATAAAATACCCGTTTGACCGAAGAAGTCGGTTTATTTCTTTTAGTAAAATTCCATCTGCACGTAACAAACAAAAATAAGTTAGTAACATAAGGGGATCTTTAAACAGGATCTATACATGTGTGACTCAATAAATTTAGGGGCAATTTCATATAAATCTCTCATAATATCATATATCAAAATACTAAAGGTATCACATTTACGCTACCGTCCGACACGCGGGCGCTTGACGGCACGTCCGGCACTGGTTTGCCGCCGCGTTCACCCACCCATGGTTTTAAAAAACGCTTGAGGCGTGTGCCTCAAGGCAAAACGGCCAAAAAAACGAGTTTTGAAGCGTGCCTCATGGGGTTTTTATTGTATATGCGCCTCAGAAGGGCTGAGGCGCTAAGAAAGGCTGCGCCTCAGGGGATTTTGACAGTTGTTTTTGATGTTTTTGACTTTTTGTGTCAATTTCAAGCATTTCATGTCTTTTTTATGTGTGTTTTTGATGAATCTGACGATGAAATTAGTTGGATTTATTATTTTTTATAATATATTTTATATATAATTTTTATATTAGTTTATTAATAACGCCTCGGCCTTACGCCTCGTTTCGCCTTGAGGCTTACGTCTCGTGAGGCGAAGGGAAAACGCCTCGAAACTCGTTTCCGTTCTTTTAAGCCTTGCACCCACCATTGTCGTCTACCACATCCGATCACGTTTGTAAAGTTATTTCTTTGTTTTGGGTACTTTGATTCTGCACCAGATTTCAGTTCTGCATTAGATTTTTGCTCTGGTTTGTTGGTTCGTTTTCTGATCCTTTCTGAATCTGATCATCATGTCAGATTTCTAGGCTTCGAGCCGGGGGTCTCACTAGAATCAACCTCTCTATTCCTACGGGGTAGAGGTAAGGTTGTCTACATCTTACCCTCCTCAGACCCTACCTTTGCTTTGCTATTGGTGGGATTTACCGAGTATGATGATGATGTATTTCTAGGCTCTCCACACTTAGAATATTGTCGAATATCTGTCATTAGATTTTTGGTCTGCCATCTCAAAATTCTGGTTTGACTTCTGTTTCTGGTCAAACTTCCAGATTTCTGACTTTTAACTCCATTTCAGGTCAAACTTCCAGAACTCTACTGATGTCTGTCCCGTAGCAACTCAACTCACCAATAACAAACTTGATGGCTCAAATTTCATTGAATGGAGCAAGGCTATTCGTATTTATTTACGAAGCATTGGAAAGGCTTCGCATCTCACGTCCGTTCCTCTTACTGATGATATCAAAGATCAATGGCTGCAAAATGATGTTCTGTTATGCCTACAAATTAGGAACTCCATTGATACTTTTTCATCTCATTGATCAATCACTATGAATATGTTAAAGAATTAATGGATTATTAGGATTTTCTGTATTCCGGAAAAATTAACATGTCCAGAGTATACAGTTTCTTTAAGTCTTTTCTCAGGGGGAGTAACTTGATCGATCATTAGTCGTGAATTCAAGAAAACCTATGAAAAACTGAACACTCTTTTACCTATTAGTACTGATGTGCGGGTTATGCAAACCTAATGAGAACGAATTGTTGTATTAAGCTTTTTGACTAGTCTACGACCAGAATTCGATCTCAGTTCTTAAATGAACCAACTATTCCTTCTCTGCAAAAGACATTTGCTCGTATTTTTTGTCAAGAACCCAACATTACATCACCACCACCTTGAGGTCTTCCAACACATACTAGTGCCCTAGTCGGCCGAGGAGGGTTTAGAGGTGGCTTTCGAGGTGGAGGTGGCTCACGTAGTAATCATGGTGATCGAGCTCCAACTCAAAGTGATCATACTACTACCACAGAACCAGGTAAAAAATTGAATGTTATTGTTGTCACGCGTACAGGCATACCAAGTACAACTGTAAGAGACTATTGGTCTGTCAATCCGCTCACCTTGCTGTTGCACTAATTTCAGGAATACTATCTTAGAGAAAGAACGTCCCCAGCCAGTCGTTACTTCAACTGCTACTTTTGCTGAGACAAGTAAATCTACTAAATGTCTTGTATCCGCTTTGTCAAAGTGGGTTATTGATTCTAGAGCTTCTGAACACATGACTAGTAACCTCAGTCCATTTCTAACTTCCAAAACCATGCACCATCACCATATGTAACTATTGCTGATGGATCTACTCCAAAGTTATGTCCCAAGTATTCTTATCTGCCATCTTTGCAGTGTGAGTCATGTCAGATTGCTAAACACCATCGTGTTTATCTAAGTTCTAGAGTCAATAAGCGGGCTACATCCCCCTTTGAATTAGTTCATTCAGATGTTTGTGTCCATGTCCTGTTTCCGTCAAAACTTGGTTTTCAGTATTTTCTTATGTTTGTTGATGACTATTCTCGTGTAACTTGGTTTTACTTTATGAAAAATCGTTTTGAAGTGTTTTCTCATTTTTGCTCTTTACATGCTGAATTAGAGTAGTATTAGCCCACGGGCCCATTAGGTTGTTAGGGTTTTGTTATGATGAGTGGGAGTTCGATCACCATGATTACATTAGATAGTACCAATTGAAGGATCCAGTTACAATATATAGACATCATAACAAAACCCTAACAACCTAATGGGCCCGTGGGCTAATACTACTCTAATTGATACTATCTAATAGATTACTACATGAGCCACCTCTAAACCCTACTCGGCTGAGTAGAGCACTGGTATTTGTTGGAAGAGCTGAAGGTGATGGTGTTGTAATGGTGGGTTCATGACGAAGAATACAAGCAAGCAAATGTCTTTTGTAGAGAAGGAATAGTTGTTTCATTTAAGAACTAGAACTGAGATCGAATGGCATCAACTTTTGGTCGCAAACAAGTAAAAAAGCTTAATACAGCAATTTGTTCTCATTGGGTTTGCATAACCCGCCGCACATCGGTACTGATAGGTAAAAGAGTGTTAAATTCTTCATAGGTATTCTGGAACTAAATAACATACGTGATTAATGATTGATCAAGTTGCTCCCTCCGATGAATAGACCTACAAACGCTATATATTTTGGAGATGTTACTTTGTCCAGAATACAGAAAATCCTAATAATCCATTAATTCTTTAACATATTCACAGTGATGGATCAACGAGATGACAGGATTATCAACGAGATGAAAGGATCAGAAAACAAACCAGAGAAGAAATATGATGTAGAAAAGAAGAAATCTGATGTAGAAAAGAAATCCAATGCAGAATAGTTACGCCAAACTAAAATCGCGCAGGTTAGAAGGGCCGGGGGGCGCTCATTAGTGTAATATATGTGGTTTTCGTATAGAAATTTTTGGGTATATACGTTTTCGACCCCCTAAACAAAGAAATGGCTTTACATATATGCCGGCGTGTGGGGCCGTAGCGGCGGCGCGTGGGCGGTATTCTGGCGACAAGATCTTTAGGGATGACATTTCTAGGGGTGGTGAAGATGATGGTTGTGTGGGAGGTGAGATTCAATGATGGGAAAATAATATTCTTAAAACGGATCTTTTGTGATCATATTTAACACATAAATAAGGAAATTATATGGGAAAAGGGTGTTCCGATTCTCCCAGCCCGTTTCAACCCGTACAAAAGTTATTCATTTTTTATCTTTAATTCCAACCCACCGAAACTCACCCATTTTGACACCTCTAACGAAGACCATAAGATAATTGAAAACAAAAATTATACCATTTTCATGCCAATCAACACGGCATCTTGAACAATGAACCATTTCAAAAGAATTGGCGGGAAAAGGGAGTTGTTTTGTAGCTAAAGCCGATATCATAGCACCGATCCCACGTTCTAGAGCAAATTGGATTTGATTTTCATGTCCATCTTTAGGAGCGAACGACATTGTTGTTATATTTAACGGAGAAAGATACGCAGAGAAACTAGCAACACCGCAACCAACATCAAGAACTTGATATACTCCGGCCGAACGAAGATCACCTGTCTCATTGGTTATCATATTTCCTAATCTGCACTAATAGAAAACTAAATTGACTTAAAACAAGGGTCGTGTTCGGGTGGAATTGTTTAGCCTGTTTTTACAGGTCGACCCAACAACTTGTTTAATTATAAAGGTCAACCCACTAACCCGTTTAATCAATTTTTATCAACCACCAACCCGATTAACACGTTTACAACTAGATTATTACTTCTTAACTTGCAAACCCGTTTTGACACATTTAGATAAATGGGTCGCATTTGGGTTATACAATTTTAAGTGTGTGCAAATTAGGGTTGATTTTTTTACAAAAAAAAAAAAAAAAAAAAAAGTGGGTCGTGTTCAAGTTGAACAAGTGAACCCACCAACCTCACACAATTGACACCCCTAAATACACCTTAAGTCAAATTTCTTGAAAACGAGTTGTTTTTAATTATTATCAAAATAAATATAAAATTTGACCCTTTTTGTGAGTCAAAATAAAGTGAGACTAAAGTTTGTTACCATTTTATCATTATATGCAATTAGCCCTTTTATATATTTGAAGATTTAGAATCATGTATGAGACTTTAAAATCTTGAATTGCTTATAAAACAGTAAATAGTCAAAAGTCAACATGCTCATGCTCAATGACCAAATGATAAATGTGTAATCAAGAAACTATGCAAACAAAAAAGAAAGCCCATATAATGTACCTCTGAATATATTCACTAGCTCCATGTTTAAAATGTGTACCACCACCAGGAAACCACCACAGTTGACCCTTTTCATGCACCCAATTTTGACCACCTTTGACTTCAGAAAGCCGCGAATGATTCACATTGCTCCGCCACACATAATCGCGGCTGGTTGGCCATGTTATCGGTATCTTGTAATCTTCCGGTGGTGGTATTAAGCAAAACAAACGTCTTTCTAGTGGTGGGCAATGTCTCTCCAAGTTTTCTCGTCTGGAATGATCCAAATTTGGGGATATTTCTTTTATATAAGATGGATTATGACAGGGAATGTGCTCGTTAAGTTCGATTGGACATATGTTCATCCCAGATTCTGGAATTATAAGCGGCGAATTACGGTAAGTAAGAGTGATTTTGTTACTAAATGTAGGAGCACCTGCAAGTGTAAGAAACTGATCAATTAAATACACAGAAGTTTCCCCGATTTTGATTCATATGGTAAGGCAATGAAACTACGGTGTAGGCGATCATGAGCTATTTGAGATAGGCTCGCTAAAAGCTTGAATCGAGTCACGTGAGCTGAGCCTAAAGATAAGCTTGTTTAAACAACGAGATCGAACCCGAGCTTCACATCGAGTTCGATTTCGCTCAAGAGCCTAAAGAAGACTAGTAATTATATAATTCCAATTAATATGTTTAATATATATTTTAAATACTTATAATTAATAATAAAATTATGATAAAAATATTTAAATAATATATGTTATTTTATATACAAAAAAGTTAATTATAAATATTTATAAAAACATATGTAAATTAATTTATATATAATAAACGGGTCAAGGCTAGCTCTGGACTAAAACTAAGCTTGTTTCGTAACCAACCCGAGCTTCATTTACCAAACTCAAGCCGGCTCGTGAGCCCTAAGGAGCCTATTATTTGTACGATTTCATCTAATATATTAAGTACTGTTTTAGACTTTTATCTAAACAGTGTATATTATAAATATCTACACAAAATAATTAATTACAAACTAAAAGATTTAAAAAAAAATAATAAAACTAGAGTTTGTAGGACTTTACCCTCAAAAGGGAGTCCTTCCAGAAATTCTCGACGGCCAAGGGAGACCCAAAGCCGAGGAGGGGGTTTGGAAATAGTTTTCAACCAGCAATTGACGCGCCTCGGTTATTACCTCATTAGCTGCGTCATTGCCCCAAGCGCAAAGATGCTTTAAGCCTTACCCCCAACCCCTGTTTTATACACCCAGATCCTGCCTCCTTTCATACCCTCCTCCGATGTGGGATCTATCACAAACTCCACTTTCTAACCCTAACACACTCTCAACATTCAAATCTTCATTCCAAACTTCACCAAGGATCTGTCATAACCTAAGCCCGAGCTTTAAAAACTGATCACAAGCTAAGCTCGGGTTTTATAAACTGAGTTTTAAATGAGCCGAGCCATTGTAAGTTAAACCAGCTAAGCTCGACTCGACTCGACTCGTTTACACCCCAACCAATTGTGTAACAACTGAACCCTAGGTATACAACTCGTTACGGTACCAAATTACATCCACAATCGTTCAAGATACTATTTTTTTTTTTTTTTGTTCAAAGTTAGGTTAATTGCAGTAGTACCTGGTGATTGAAATGATGATATCGCCGGAGAATTGCGTCCAAAAAAGGTTCCGGTGAAGAAAGATGCGGTGATTACTAGAAGAATGAAGAGTATGAATCGTCCTGATTTTGAATCGAAGGATGGTGTGGACCAGATGAATCGGCCCATTTGTTGTGGGTGTAGGTAACAGAGGTTATGTGTGTGAAATTGATGGTGTGAATTTGAAGGTGAAGTGAAATTAGGGTGGCGATCTGAACAAGAGTGGGGTGTGAAGAGCATGCAAGTCACTTTGCATAAATGTTCGAGCGGAATGTACACATGTCGACTCGTGTGTATTAGTTTCCAAATATTTTTTTATATTTTAATTTTTTTTAAACGGTAAATTTGGATTACTGAGATATAATCGTGTCATGAGCGGAACTATCGGATTACATCCATCTCCAATTTAGAAAGAATCCAATAAATCTGGGAAACTTATTTTTGAGAATCGAAACAAGGACCTAATGGTTTCCAAGGCTTATCATATTTTTAAGATGTCATTAGGATATAATGCAATGTTTTAAAAACCGGTTCGTACCGGCCGGTTATACCGGTAATACCGGATTCCGGATGCTTAGCCGGTACGAAACACCCCGGTAAAACCTAAAAACGATATGTGATTCGTACCGCCGGTAAAATGTGAAATACCGGTTTGAACCGGTAAACCGGTACCGGCCCAAGGTAAATTTTGTTTTTTTTTTTTTTTACAATTTCATCAAGCCCATTAGTTTACTCCATAACCTAGCGCATATCAATCTTCCTTGGTATACGGTGCAATCGATGCATCATTCATCATTCATCATTTCATCCCTTCGTCTTCATCACTTCGTGGCTTCCAGTTTGATTCAATATTTCAGGTATGCCATTGTGCTGCTACTGTTTCACTCTTCCTTTTGAACTGGTATATAATATTACTTAGTAGTAGTTATTAGTAATCATGTAGCCAATGATCTCTAGATCAAGTGGTGGAGGGCTTGCATTTCTCTTGAGAGATGCAAGTTCGACTCCCACTTGGTGCAGAGTGAGGCATTGGTGGGCAATGATAGAAGACCCAGGGAAACCTGGGTTGGATCCTTGAGCCAAACGGGTTTTACCGGTAATTTCACCGTCGTGCCTACGGGCGGGTGGGTTACCGGGTTTTCCCCGGAATTGGTGGTGGACTCGGGTTACTCTCGAAGTACTCCGTTTGTCCAGTGGGTGCCCCGAGAGTACTCGGGATTGAGTTTGTTGGCCGTTCAAAAAAAAAAAAAAAAAAAGTAATCATGTATATATATATAGTAGGATTCCACGTGTATATAGCATATTATGATTGTTGGGAGGTCTTGACATGTGTGAAAACATGTGTTACTATTAAATTTTGATTCTGCCATATTTTATGTGTAGGTTTTAATCTATTTCTGGGTATTTTTTCGAATGTCATTTATAATGTGTAATTTTTAATATGTTTCCGACATTTATTCATTCCAGCAACTTGTTGGTTGGGATTCATGTTGGTATTATAGAGTTAATTAGTTAAACCGGTTAAACCACTCGGTACAATCCGGTTCAACCGGTTGAACCATTTTTTAGCCCAACCCGGTATGATTAAAAAACCGGTTTTTAAAACATTGATATAATGTCATGGGCTATTTTAATTTATTTTGTTTTTTTTATTATCAAACCTTCTTCGCTTCTTTTTTTTTTTCATTAGGAACGGGCCGGTTTGCTAAAAAATATTGAATCATTCAAAGCCCTTCCTATGCACTAGCAAGCAATCATAAGGATTCCCTGGAGAACCTTCGGTATCACCTTGCCAAGATCAGAGGATTTGTGAACTTTAAAATATCAAATGTATCATTTTCTAGGGTTAAGTTATTCTACAAAGACTTCTAAAAATAAGAAGTGTACAAAGGCACAATGGATGACACAAGATAACACAATACCAAGCAAAATATAACACAATGCCGAAAAATATAACACAATGTCGATGAAAAAAGACACAATGAGTTGGAAAAAGGACACAAATATAGAAAAAAACACGATGATAATAAACAAAAATTCCAAAATCTACAACCTATAAATCCTAAAGTGAAAACCTAAAATCTCACATCGTTGAGTTCGATGAGACGGTTCCATTACCGCTTGAATGAGGTCAATCGAAGTTCGTTTGATACCCTTTGTACGATTTTTTATTTTTAGAAGCCTTTCTATTCAATCCTAAACCTCATTTTCTAATACTTCTTTTTTTATGACAGTTTTACAATCATTAATCTTCAATGACCACACTATTCTCCAAATTGTCTTATTTCCAAGATCCGCATCATCACATATCGTTTTCAAACCCTAATTTCATCAATAAGTCAATTGAATTGACCCAAAAGTTTCTGATTTTTGAAAGTGTCTGTACTTAGAGAAAAATGAGTGATGTGGTTAATCAATTGACTTATTTTCAAAATATTACACATGAAAAAAACATTGATTTGTGCACAACGCTCCATTTAGCTCATGGTTAGGACCTTGAACTAGCCATCTCAAGTTTCACTTCTACGTCAAATTCCATACACAATAATATTTTGTCATGGGTAGAGAACAATTGCCACTTTAGGGTTATCGGTTTCAATCAATGTTGACATTGCTAAGAAACTTATGCTAATTTCTTATTTCCAAGAGCACATAAGTTCAAATTTTCATATAAAACCGGGATTCCAACTCGGGTTGGATATTACGAGCCATCTAACTCAACTCATATTCTTATCGGCTCAAGTCCGAATAAGTTTACTTAGGTTGGCCCAAACTCACTCTTTGAATGACAGAACTACTTGTCCACACATGGTATGCTTTTAAGGTGTCTTTAAGGGGTTACTTGTTTACGCATGTTATATATTTTTTTAAATTATTTTATAAATATTGTATTAAACAATAAACAAAATAATTTCTAAATACTTTTATGGTATTCGTTTAACCACACCCTACAATCCTACATACACTCACAATATGTTGTTTAAAACACTTTCCTGACAACTTGGTTCAGTGGTAAGAGGCATCCTCTCTCTGGTGGAGATGCAGGTTTGATTCTCACCCAGACCATTTTCGACCGACATCTGGGTGAAAGAACTAATCTGGGCTTTAATCCCAGGTTCGAACCTGGCGGGGGCGAGGGTTTACGGATTCCATCTGGTTCCCACGCATAGGGGGTACGGTCTCACGACGGTCGAGAAGTTGACCTTGGACATAGCCCCGAATAGGGTGGGTTTACACGTGAGATTCTTTACCGTTAAAAAAAAAAGAACAATAGCTAAATGCTTAATAATCATCACAATTATACTCATATGTTACTAACCTCACACATTAATTTTTGTTGGCCAACCAAAAGGAGATTTTATTCTACACAACCTCAGCAAGCTGCTAAGAGGAAGACCAATACAGCAAAACAAGAACAAACAATTACATTACATCCAAACTGTTCAACAATCCGAGCTCGGTATGACAGCCTTTGATCTATTCTTCGCCCACCAATACGCAATCTCCTTTGTCTCCTCTCCCACCATGGCTGCCGACGAGTTTTTTCTCCTGAAGACCTTCTAATTTCTCTGAAGCCAAACCTTCCAAAGATTCGACAAGGCAATAGCATAAACCAATTCCTTCTTCTCATCCAAGCCCAGTCGCAAAAAAATAAGCGAAGGAATGTTAACTTTAGGCACAGCAATTCTGCTCCGCCTGAAGAGATACTGTTGCACCTCCGACTCCGTTGACCCGCTCGTTAAATCAAGTCTAATCTGCCTAACCGAAAACGGATAAACAGCTAGATAACATACCTTTGTGTTCATACTCATACATTAGTCATTTACTGGAGTCAAAAGAAATAAACAAAAAAGAATGTTGACATATGCATATCCAACCCATTAGATAAGGCATACAAATAAATAGTAGTTCATGAAATAGATCAATGATTATCAACATTTATATATGTTTTAAAAATAAGTAAATAGTCAACCCAACTTTTTATAAAAAAAAATAAAAAAAAAAACTAAACATTTTTTTGACACGAAGCGTTTCATATCAACCCAACTTTGACCCGTAAAAAGAATCATGTTTGGACCCGTTACCCACTCACCCAACATCCGGCCCAACTTGTCGAATCATGCACACAACATTCTGTAACGATTAACGAATCTTATAGAATAATCATATGAATACATACAAGAGTATACCTCAAAATTTGTAGTCAAACATCTAGTAAACTTGAAAAGTCAACATCTTGGAGTGTAAGTGCACCAAGATACATCTGACTAACATGATCTGAACATAAAGGTACACACTTTCTATCAAAAACATCAGGAATAACACCCATACCAGAAACCCATGATTTCTCACAATCCAAGTTCAAATCTTTTTGCAACAACCGAATTCGATACACGATCGTATCAAACCTTTGACAAAAATGAGCACCACATCGATACAAATTTTCATCAGTAGCCAATCTAGTCAACAACATGGTCAAAGCCCCATCAACAGGCTTCGGGTCCACAAGATTCTTATCACCCATCATTTTAATCTCTCGTTCGCTAGGAAAATACAACTCTTCGTTCCCGTCAACGTCGAAAACCCTCAAATCTTTAGTGTAATGTTTTATCGCTTCGCGTTTGGTTGACTCGTGTTTTTCGGCTAGAGTCAATATACAAGAGAATCTCATGTGATAGTTTACAACGGTTTTCACAATCTTGAAATTATGACAACAACAAAAGTAATCGAGCCATCGTTTTCCGACACCCGCGTGCCATTTGATGATATCGGCATCTTCGAGAACCATGAGTGCACCGATTGGTCTAGGCCGGCCCATGTCGTTGGTAAACCTAGCTAACCGAATCGCCTGTCTGACAAGTCGGTCGGGTGCATCGACTTTTATACAAAGTTTGGTCAAATCTTTGACTGTTCTTTCCGCGTATTTCTTTTCTTCTTCATCTTCTAGCTTTCTTTTTCTTTCCTCCATCTCTTTTCTAGCTTTCATTGGATTCAAATACTTGTCGACGTTTTCTTGAAACTTATCGTAAGATTCTACAAGATCTAACGGAAGTTGCTCTCTAATTCGTTTCAACGATAAAAAATCACCACCCGAAAGCTTACGATACAACGCTGCACGTTCCTCTGTCGACCCCATAAACTCATCAACCGTTTCACGACCCCAAGTTTCGAAAATCACCTTAACTTCTTTCTCTATTTGAAAATTGAACTTGAACCCGTTACTCGTTTTCAACTTCTTATAAACATGATCGAAAATTTTCATCGCTAGCTTCTTCCTATTCGTCTCCCTTCGATTCTTAAGCTCTTGAAGCCTAACTTCCTTTTGTCGTAAATACTTTTTCCTAGCCCTAATCGCCTTCTCCGACATCGGAGAACGCAAAACCGACGGCGTAACCGCCCGAACATCCATACCCAAAAACCTAATCTCCTCCGAAACCGCACTATGAACCGCAGTAACCCCCTTATTCACCTCCAACGCCAAATTCTTTTCAAGAAACGGCACGACAAGATTCTTTAACTTCACCGTTAAACCCTTCGACCCAGACGTAATCACAAGTATCTCATCTAAATACCTAACCGCATATATCTTCAAAGGCTTGTAAACCACATTACCACCATCACCATCATTTTCGTTCTCTAACCTAGCTTTTCGACTCTCCTCATTAACCAACAACCGCAACTCTTGCAACTTTTGATCAAACACATTCAAGTAAACATTAATCAAAATCGCACACAACCCGCATTCGTTCGGAAACCCCCTCCCTAAATAACACCCCGCAAACTCAACTAGGATTATTTTCAAATCAAACAATCTCCTAATTACATCAATTAACATATCATCACTAACTTTCTCCTTAATAACCAAACATAACTTATTCACATTCTCTACACCAAATTCCTTATTCCTAAATGAAACATTAAACCACCAAGTCGGGTTTTCGACGTTTTTAAGGTACCGAATCGCGGTCGCTCGACCCATACCAACCCGACCACCATAGCTAAAAGTGGCAAACCGATCATCATACACAACTTCTAACACAATCCTAATAGACTCAATTAACACCTTAAGATTCAAATTGGGGACATTTAGGGAACTGGGTGTACCTTTGTTTGTCAATTTGATGACGCAAGATTCGATCTTGAACGTGTTGTTGATGAGGTCATCGGACATTTGGGAAATATTGAAGAAATTGGTGGAGATTGAGTTAATGGTTGGTTGGTTTTCATGGGTGAGGTTGTGGGCGGCGGTGAGGAGGACGGATGGTGAAGCGACGACGTTTTGGAGGAGGTTGGAGAACTTGCCGTTGTTGTAGTGGGAGAGGATTAGGGTTTTAAGTTGGGGTTTTGTGAGGGGGTGTGGTGGAGATACGGTGGTGGGTGGTGGAGATATGGTGGTGGGTTGGGTGGAGAGGAGGCGGGATGGACGGAGTGGGGCGGTGGTTCGCCGGAAAGTTAAGAGCATTTGGAGTGTTAAGTTATGGTTGTGGTAATTTGAGCTCCCAATAGGATTTAAGGGTTTTGGGAACAGGGTGAGTGATGTTAAAGAGCAGTAACTAAATTTATTTTTCTTTAAATTAAATTTATTTTTCAGAAGCTATATAAAATATAAAGGTTTACTTGTTTAGTATCTATAAAACTCTCTATTAAATCATTCATATTGAAACCTCTATATTAATAAACTAGGTTAAAACCCCGTGTAATACACGGGTTCAATAAATGTAATTTTATATGCTAAATAATAAAACAATACATCTTTAAAAATCTCGTTTGTTACATGGGTTGAATAAATGTAATTTTATATATTTAATAATAAAAAAAATATGTTTTAAGAATCCCGTGTATTGTATGGGTTGAGTAAATTTAATTATATATATTAAATAATGAAAAAAGTTACATTTGTAAGAAACTCATGTATTGTATGGGTTCAGCACATATAATTTTATATACCAATCAATAAAAAGTTATATCTTGTTATATCTTTATATACCTTGTGTATTATACGGATTGAATAAAAAGTTGTATTACACGAGTTGCATAAATGCAATTTTGTATAGTAAATAATAAAAATATTATATATTTAAAAAACCTCATTTATTACACGGGTTGAATGAATCTAATAAAAATTATATCTTTAAAAAAACTAACGGATATACCCGATATATGATGGATGGGGTGATTCCGGTGATGGTTCTTATAAATGTCACGTAAACATAGTGAATACCGTATTTGAGTTGAGAGTTGAACACGAAAATCAAAGTATAGAACCAATAAACATTGATTAATGTTTTTGTTTACCCCTTATAAACATTTTTAAATAGGTTCTACCCTTTACTACTTTAGTTTAATAAAATAAATAAATTATTTACATTATATTAATTTATATTTAGTGTACGTCTTTTGTTAATTTCAGGATAAATAATTTTGAAATCTAATAAATATTTCAAAATATTATATTATCTCCTATACGAATTGTTTAAATTTATATTGAATTTAATTTTATAATTATCTTTTAATTAATCTTAATTATTTATAATTAAGTAGGATAGAGAGGAAAAACTAAAAAATAGATGGCTTCAATGAATGACATGTGTCCCATAATTAGTTTTTTATTATATAGTATAGATAGATATAGATTTATTCAACTCGTGTAATACACAGAGTTCTAACCTAATTAAAAATATATTCTGATAAATGTAATTATTTGTTCTTTAAGTTTAAAGTTTAATTTGCATTATATATATTAATTAATCAAAGAATACATCACAAGTCCTAACAATTTGAACTCTAAGAGGCTTAAGAGAAAAAGTTACAAATTCTTTTTGTATTATCAAATTAATCAATGCAGATTAGCAAGATTTCTTTTTAGCTTTTTCCGATCGATAATCATCTTAAATCTATCATGAAAATTTGGTTGCATTAATATCTTAATGAAATATTAATTTTGTTATTATCTTTTAAATAATAATTAATTATTTATGATGACTCCAATGAATGACATGTGTCCTCTAATTGGTTTCTTTTATTATATAGTATAGATTCTATATAATGTAGAGAGTGAACTGTCAAAATGGTCTCTGAGGTTTGGTCACTTTTACCACTTTAGTTCAAAACTCAAACCTTTTGAATCTGAGTCCATGTGGTTTTAATGTTGTTGCCATTTTCATCCAAAAGCAAAATTTGGTCAGATTTTTTAGTTAACATCTAGTTTTTTTTTTTTTTTTTGTCTTTTTTCTCTCTTTTAATGAAGGGTAAAATGGTCAGATTTTTTAATTTATTATAATAAAACATTAAAAAACCATTTTGCCCTTCATTAAAAGGAGGAAAAAAACAAAAAACCTGGATATTAACTGAAAATATGACCAGATTTTGATTTTGAATGAAAATGCCAATAAAACTGAAACCACATAGACTCAAATTCAAAAGATTTGAGTTTTGGACTAAAGTGACAAAAGTGACCAAACCTCAGCGACCATTTTGACAGTTTACTCTAATGTAGAGGAACAAATAGAGAAAACAACAAAGACAATTTCTTCCTCTACAATATATAGAATTTACTAATATAGAGGTTTCAATGTGAATGCTCTAATAGAGAAAGTCTTATAGATATTAAAGTAAACCTCGAAGAGGTGTGCAAAAAACCGAATTAACCGAACCATAACCGAATTAACTGACAAAACCGATCCGAAAAAACCGAACCAAATAAAAAACCAGTGGCGGATCTTGCCCGTTGAACCTCCCAGGGCCGAAAGACATGAGCACAAAAAAATCCCGGGCCGAACATAGTATATATAAAAAATTTCGATCGAAATACAAAAAATTAGCAATACGGCTGAAAAACTTGCCAGAGCCGTGACCCACGGCCTTGACAATGGCCTTCTAAGAACCGCCCCTGTCAATATCCACCATATATGATCTTCAAATTCTTGAAGTTCATATCCACAATTGTACGCAAATAAAATAAGCCATGTTTTGCATAACCCCCCCCCCCCCCCCTCTCTTTATGACCATCGAATTGTTTATTGAATTGTGACACATATGATTGATATACATATTCATGCATTATATTCTGATCGAGTTAACTGTAAGACAGATTGGCACGCATTACGCACTTGTCTTATTTCCACCTTAGTGTAGTTAAGGATAAGATGATTGGTGAGATAGTATATAAACGTTACCTGGTGTTAGGTCGGTCCACCTTAGTGTAGTTAAGGATAAGATGATTGGTAGGATAGTATATAAACGTTACCTGATGTTAGGTCAGATAATCAATATATCTTATATCTAACTTTATGAATATTTTTGTCAAGTTAACAATTTTGAAAACAAACCTAAATCACCAGAAGTGATTTCTTGTTTTCTATCTTTAGAAATCAATTTATTACCTATTTAAAATAAATAAGTTTTAACATGACATAACAACAATAATCATAACTCTAAACACAAAAACATCATTTCTTCAAAATTCACAAAAGTGGATTAACATAACATACCCATCCATAATAATATGTTGCAAGTTCTATGATAATAAAATCTGATGTGATTAACTTGTCTTAAGTTTAAACTCATATGACTGATGAATAAAAGATCCATATCAATATAAACCTAAGAATAATTAAATAAAGAGTTAAATGTTATTTAGTCCTTGTGGTTTGGGCCATTTTTACAGTTTAGTTCAAAGGTTTTATTTTTCCTCTGTGAGTTTAAAAAGGTTTCACCGTTGCCATTTTAGTTAACTGGGTTAACTTCATTCATTTTTCTGTTAACGAGAAGAGCAATTCGGTCATTATATATGTAATTTTGTGAACTAGAAGGGCAATTCGGCCATATAAAATGATTGAAATGCCTTTCTCGTTAACAAAAATAATGGATGAAGTTAACCTATTGGACTAAAATGGCAATGTTGAAACCTTTTTGACCCGCTTATGAAAAATGAAACCTTCGAATTAAAGAGGCAAAATGGCCCAAATCACATGAACTAAATGACATTTAACTCTTAAATAAATATAGATTCTTGGTTAGTGGCATAGTATCATGGTGGCTTTCAAAACAAAAAGGGGGAATTTAATAGTGAATATAAATAATAGTGTTTCTAGAGAAAAATTATCACCGGGGGCCCACTATGCCAAAAGCGAGAGAAACCCCATCCCTCTCTTTCCTTTTTTCGGCCCCGTGTCACCACACAGGCGGCATGGGGACGTAAAAAGATGACCTAAACTGGTTTGCACCTAAAATGAGTATCACCCCACTTGGTTCCACATGTATAGCAGAATTCATATTTGCATATGCAAGTTACATGGTTACAACACTCAACTTTTTCCACAAAGAAGTTGCAAGTTGGACATCTCTTCCACTTTTTCTTATTGGCAAGTGCCACAACTTATCTCATCATTTTTTGCTCCTTTAAGTTACCCAAACTCCTTGCAAGTTGCAACTGAACTCCGAATGCCAAGGGACACAACAAGCTGCGCAAAACAATCGTCGGCATACTAGGCATTTGGTTTTCGTAAGGCTATTTCTCGTGTCGTTTATTATTAGAACTGAACATGTATAAATAGGGCAGTAGAGCTTGTGGGATTCAGGAATTGTGGACCCGCATAGGAATTCATCCCATCGGACAAAAGTCTCTCTATGAACGATTAGTCTCAAGATGTCGTAATCCAATGTGGAAGCGCAGTTGATTTCAAGACACGCGATGGTTTTGTGTTCTTCGAAAAGAACCGAAACACCTTGCACAAATAAACAACTAAATGAATTTGTGCCCTTGTAGCTAATCTGATTTTTCCAAATCCAAAAAAAAAAAAAAAATTCCAGCATTCGATTGAGAAATGAGTTTGAGTTTTGAACAAATTAGACCAATCACTTGAAAATCTAACAAGTGATAAATATTTCTAATATCTTAGAAAAAATCTTTTAGAATATGTGGTTGCAGATTTTAACATGGCTTATAGTCAACTAGCGGATCATGTATGTTTCTTACAAGTGGCAAGGGATCTTCTACCTTGTAAGAAAGGTACCAGATCCGCAACATTTAGAAAGTCGAAACCAAGTTAAAAACTCCAAACCACCTAAACCGAAAAGACTTTTACGTTTTCGCTTTGAAAGTTAAAAATCTAAAATATTATCTATACAAAAAATAGTATTTTTTAAAATAATGAAAACCTCACATAGCATAGGGGCGTGTTGTGCTTTGGCTTTTGATCGGAACACAACACGCTTTTTTTTAACCATGCAGGCTCATCAACAATCAACATAAACCAACCTCGTTTTCTTATCCTGCGTTATGGTTTTTTTTGTCCTTCGTTGTGGTGTGGCTGCCTTCTTCTTTTTGGAGGAATTTAAGTAGAAAAAATAAGCGAACTCGAGTAAGGCTACTGGAGCGGCAACACCATCAGCGACCACGATTTGAAGAGTGAAGTTTAAGTTGACGAGGCTGGAAAACATGTCGAGCCAGACCACGATTGAGTGTATTGGACGGGTGAAGTATGAACTAAGGAGGCCGGAAAACATATTGACTGAAAGGTTATGCAGTGGAGGTGAAAGTACGTCTGACTAATGGTGATAATTAAACGATTACATTGATAATATCTAACAGTGAATTTTTTATTTTAATTATCAATAATTTCAAGAATTACCTAAAACGGAAGCAATTGCTTGTTTTAAAAAATTCTAGAAATCAATTTAAAGTAATTAAATTTTTAACATTTTTAGCAGCGACTTAAAACGGAGACCTATTTTTGATCCATAAGTAACCGACTTCACATAATCAGAACTCACAACTCTAGACACAAAAACATCATTTCTTTATCATTCACAAAGTGGACTAGCACAACCACTCATGTATAACTTGATGATGCAAGTACTAAGAGAATTGTATAAAATCCGATGTGGTTGCTTTGTTTTAAGTTTAAACTTATCTTATTGATGAATAAAAGATGCATATCAATATAAACCAAAGAATAATTAAATACATTTAGATTCATTGGTTAGAGGCATAGGATGATGATGACTTTCAAACCCAAAAGGGGGAATTTAGTTGTGAACAATAAATAATAATGTTCTTAGAGACAAATTATCATGACCTAAATGGATTAATTAATTACACCCAACATGAGTTTCACTACCCAACTTGGCTCCACATTCATACCAGAACTCATATTTACACATGCAACTTATATCCTCACAACCCTCAGCTTCTTGGCTAGTG
This sequence comes from Helianthus annuus, assembly GCF_002127325.2. Lineage (NCBI taxonomy): Eukaryota > Viridiplantae > Streptophyta > Magnoliopsida > Asterales > Asteraceae > Helianthus > Helianthus annuus. The sequence continues at coordinate 34,900,812 of NC_035445.2, read as the reverse complement.
ACATGACCATCTCATCATCCTCCTTGCACCTGAACTCCGAATGCCATGGGACCCGACACGTTGCACAAAACGACCGTTGACACACTGGGCAATCGGTTTTTGAAATGCTAATGTTGGTGTCATCATTGATTAGTAGAACTGAACAAGTAGAAAAAGGACAGTACAGCTTGAGGGATTCACGAATCATGGATCCGTATACGAATTCATACCACTCGACGAGAGTATCTCTAGAAACACTTAGTCTCAAGGCGTTGATATCCGCCGTTGAAGTGCAGTTGAGTCCCGGGCATGCATTGTTTTTGTGTTTTTCTTGCATCTTTGTTGTTGCATGTTTGGTGGTGTAACAAAAGGAATGTGAACAGGTTGGGTTCTTGAACATTTTCCACGCGTCCCGCTTCTCCAAGCAGATTTTACACTCGTTCTTTGGCGATGATTCATCGGCTTCTAACATCATCTCATCATTGTCTTCTTCGAAAATTACTGGATCACAAAAAGCCCAAAAGCACATGTAGCTAATGATTTTTAGAAAAATCATTGCAAATTTTCGGGAAATTTCCCTATTCGATTCATTAGTTAATCGAATAGTGAAAAATTTTCCTAGAAAAATCTGCAATGATTTTTGAAAAGTACCGTAAAGAGGCGATTATACACAAATGATCAACCAAATGAATATGTGCACTTGTAGCTAATGTGAATAGTGAATTATAAACGTGGTCAACTCTAGACTCCATCACAAAGGGAAAAAAAAAATAGATCATGAATAAGGGGAAGCCATGCCTCTAAGTTTCCCTTTATTCACAATTCGCTATGTGCGCATGCATAATGCGCAATGAGATCACATTGTTGCGGTTGATGAGATGCGACCTAATGCAGTACATTTTCTAAATGTGAACGAAAAGAAAAGTTCACATTCGATTGAGAAATGAGCTTGACTATTTTAAGAAATTAGACCAATCACTTGAAAATTTTGTTTAGCTTGACTATTTCAAGAAATTAGATCAATCACTTGAAAAACTAACAAGATATATAATTTTTTTTTTTTTTTTTTTTTGATTTAGATAGTTATTTGGAATCTAGGTGTGAATGGTGTACTCATCAATGAACTCTGCCAAAACGTACCGGATCCGCTGCACCTAGAAGCCAAACATTTTTCAAAAATCCCAAACCACCTAAACAAAAAAAAGTTCTATATGTTGTAGTTCAAAAGTTAACAAGTTCGGGGGCGGATCCAAGGGTTTTTGGGGTCTCTGGGAACCTCCTTGGTTTGAAAATATGAAAAAAAAATAGTAGAAATCTTGTATGATTTGGAAAAGAAATTAGTAAGAATTATTGAAAATCCACCAAAAAGAACACCCCAGAAAAAATTTCTGCATCCGCCCCCGAACAAGTTAACATATTCATAATCTATAGAAAAATAGTACTTTTGCAATAACAAAAAACTCACACTCCTGATGTGCGCGACTCAAGAGTTGCGCATGGGTTTCTGGGATCAAAGTGCAACACGTTTTATCAAGGCCTATTCTATTCACACTTCTTATTCCCACATCCTTTTCACTCTATTGCAGTATTGCGCATGGGTTTCTAGGATCAAAACGCAACACGTTTTATCAAGTCATGTTCTATTCACACATCCCTAAATTCTAATTCCCACATTCTTTTCACTCTATCTATATATATAGAGAGAGATAGAGGGGAGGGATGTGTGAATATTAACACCCTTTATCAAACCATGCAAACACATCAACAATCAACATAAAACAACCTAGTTTTCTTATTGTTCGTTGTAGTGTACCTGTCGTCTTCTTTTTGAAGGAAATTAAGTAGACAAAACAAGTGAACACGAGTAGAGCTACCGGAGCGGCTGCGTACCATATCTCCTCCATAGATGATGATGGATTTGGAATGGTGAAGTTTGAGTTTACAAGGCCGGAAAACATGTCGAGCCGGAAACAATCAACGACTGCGGTTGAGGGAAGGGTGAAGTTTAAGCCGGTAAACATTTCAAAGGCCATTGAAGGATTACACAATTGAGGTACTGATGATGATAAACGATTACAATGAAGCATTTATAAAGTTATATCTAGGAGGAATTAGCTAGGAATTTCAAATATCAAACTAATAGATAATAATACTAGTAGGATAATGAAAGAACGGTTAATATCTCTAATAATTGTTGGCGATTCAGAAATATATGTATGTTTGTTGGCAAAAAAATCTGGAAACAAATGACACAAACAAAGTGTGCACTTGAAATATTAACTAACTAGGTTAGAACCCCGTGTATTACACGGGTTGAATAAATGTAATTTTATATACTAAATAAAAAGACATTATATTTTTAAAAACCTCATTTATTACACGTAGGGCTGTAAACGAACCGAACGTTCAGCGAACAGTTCGTGAACCGTTCGGTGGGAAGTTCGTTTATGTTCGTTCGATTAGCTTAACGGACGAACATAAAATCTTTAAACATATTGAAAACTTGAAACCCTGTCTTTTCTAAGTTAGCTAAAATTTGGACACTCGAAGACATTTTTTTGGGATAATTATACCTAGGTTAGTTAACCTTGATTTATCATTTAATGGTGTAGTAGACTTCTTATGTTTTGATTTATCATTTGATGGTTGTATTTAACTACTTATATCCAATGTTTAAGGATACCAATGTTTTTTATTTTTTATTTTCAAGTTAAATGTTCGTTTACATTCATTGTCATTTGCGTGCGTTCGTTTGTGTTCGAGACCAGTGTTCACGAACTGTTCGTGAACAACTGAATTTCCTTAACGAATGAACACGAACATAAACTTATGTTCGATATGCGTTCGTGAACAGTTCGCGAACATGTTAATTTCCTTAACGAACACGAACATGGCCTTGTTCGTGTTCGTTCGGTTCGTTTACAGCCCTAATTACACGTGTTGAGTAAATATAATTTTATATATTAAATAATAAAAAAATATATCTTGAAGATCCTCGTTTATTGTGCGGGTTGAATAAATGTAATTTTATATACCACACAATAAAAAAAGTTATATTTTAAAAAACCGTGTGTATAAACGGGTGGAAAAAAATATAATTTTATATACTAAATAATAAAAAAAAAAATATTTTCAAAAACTCCGTGTATTGTACTGGTTGAATAAATCTAATTTTATATAACAAATAATAAAAAAAATGATATATCTTTAAAACCCTATGTATTACACGGGTTTATCTATTGTTAAAGAAATCTTTAAAATTATATTTTTAAGAACCTCGTTTGTTGTACAGGTTGAATAAATGTAAATTTATATACCAAACAATAAAAAAAAACCTTGTGTATTCACGGGTTAAAGAAATGTAATTATATACTTAATAATAAAAAAAGTTATATTTTAAAAAAACTCCGAGTATTGTATGGGTTTAATAAATCTAATTTTATATAGTAAATAATAAAAAAAAATGTTATATCTTTAAAAACCCTTTATATTACACGGGTTTATCTATTATTATAAAAATCTTTTTAAATCAAAATGGATTTTTTATTATTGTTTAAATTAGGTTAATACTATTTTAAATTTTTAGTTTGATTAATAAGTTGTTTAATATAATTTCTCATAGTTAACAATAATAACATTTACAATAAATAATATGCATGTTTATCAGTTAAAAAATGCTTTTTAGTTTAAATAAGACTTTACGATTTGAAATTAAATTTATGCCAATAATTTAGGGTTGATAAGATTTATATTAATTTAATTGATAGTTAATAATTTAAATTAAATAATAATTATAATTATCTAAAATTAAGGATGGTCTAGAATAATGACAAGTGTCCCAAAGTTGGTTTCTTTTATTATATAGTATAGACTAGATTAGAACCCCGTGTATTACACGGGCTGAATAAATGTGAATTTATATACTAAATAATAAAATAATATATCTTTAAAAACCCCTTATATTGTTGTACAGGTTGAATAAATATAATTTTATACATCAAATAATGAAAAAAATACTAAATAATAAATTATTTATATATTTTAAAAACCACGTGTATTGTACGGGTTGAATAAATCTAATTTTATATATCAAATAATAAAAAAAGTTATAGTTTTAAAAACTCATGTATTACACAGGTCGTGTAAATGTAATTTTGTATAGTAATTTATAAAAAAAGTTATATCTTTAAAAAATCTTGTGTATTACACGGGTTGAATTTATATATCAAATGATAAAAAATTATATTTTTAAATACCTCATGTATTACATGGGTTGGATAAATGTAATTTTGTATAGTAAATGATAAAAAAAAAGTTGTATCTTAAAAAACCCAGTGTGTTACACGGGTTGAATAAATGTAACTTTATATAGTAAATAATAAAAACTTATATCTTTAAAAACCTCGTGTAATACACGAGTTGAGTTTTCTGATTAATTTCAGATTTTGATTTCCTGCATTTTCTCTCCTATTAAATAATAATAATTTTTCTCTCCTTAAAATTACATCTTAAGTCATATTCTTATTTTTATAAAACATATTTAAAAAATATATAATATTTTATTTAAAATAAACGTATTTAAAACATTTACTGATTATAAAGAGTTAAATATATTTAAAACATATTACTGATTATAAAGAGTCATAGACAATTGAAATATGTTACCTAAATTTGGATGTAAAAGTATAAACGTAAATATTAAAATAAAATCTCTCTACGATATAATAAAAATATAATGTAACCTATTCCTATATCTAAGGAAATATGTTATAAAAATAATAATTTAATATTAATAGTATATTTTTTAAATAAGTTTTTAATCTATACTATATCTCTACGTATATCTCATAATTATATATATTAAATAGTATATCTCTACGTATATCTCATAAATAATTATTTAATTTTAAATAATTATTTATTATAAAAAGTCATAGACAATTGAAATATGTTACCTAAATTTGGATGTAAAAGTATAAACGTAAATATTAAAATAAAATCTCTCTACGATATAATAAAACTATAATGTAACCTATTCCTATATCTAAGGAAATATGTTATAAAAATAATAATTTAATATTAATAGTATATTTTTTAAATAAGTTTTTAATCTATACTATATCTCTACGTATATCTCATAATTATATATATTAAATAGTATATCTCTACGTATATCTCATAAATAATTATTTAATTTTAAATAATTATTTATTATAAAAAGTCATAGACAATTGAAATATGTTACCTAAATTTGGATGTAAAAGTATAAACGTAAATATTAAAATAAAATCTCTCTACGATATAATAAAACTATAATGTAACCTATTCCTATATCTAAGGAAATATGTTATAAAAATAATAATTTAATATTAATAGTATATTTTTTAAATAAGTTTTTAATCTATACTATATCTCTACGTATATCTCATAATTATATATATTAAATAGTATATCTCTACGTATATCTCATAAATAATTATTTAATTTTAAATAATTATTTAATTTTAATAGGCTAAAAAATAGATGGCTCCATTGAGTGACACGTGTCCCTAAAGTGGTTTCTTTTATTATATAGTATAGATATAAGTAGCAACTAACCTATTAAAATGTCACACGAAATATAACTAATTACACACAGTGGCGAAGCTTGAGATTTCCAACCGCGGGGTCGAAAACGTATATACCAAAAATTTCTATAAAACCGGGGGTTCAAAAATGTATATACCCAAAAATTTCTATACATAAACTACATACTGTCCACTAACGAGCGAAAAGTTCGGGGGGTCGGCCGCCCCCTCCGCCCCCACAAAGCTACGCCCTTGATTACACAAATATATATTAAGCTTAGTTTAATATCATCTTTAGACAATAATAATAACCGGTATATCACTGCTAATTAATATCGCTAAAATTAGTAGAACTTATGTGCATGTAGTTTGGATTTGATAGTGTCAGCGGGCTGACGAGCGGTAGAAACATAACGAACCATAAAGGAGCGGGCCAAAACGGCAAAACCATGTCTAGAATAAAATATAAATCAATCACTAGATGTTTGGTGTGTTAATTAATGATATAGGCAAGATTAAGAAACATGTAAGTTGCGCCAATGTTATCACAATTCACACCAAAGAGTAGTTGCACCATGCGTAGGTAATCGTAACTCATGCATTAGGGGGACGGGGCACCCCGTGGTGGCCGTTTGGCCACACGTGGAAGACAATGAAACACCGTCGCCGGTTCAAGTTTGACGCGTGGTTTTGTAAACGCGTTGTATATTTCACGCGTGAAGAAGTTGAGGGAAATTGTTGGGTGTGATGAGTGATGGGCATTTCCACTAAAGTCCATCACTAGTGATGAAATAATGCTTGATGACATGCCGGAACTTGATTGGATGTTGTGAGTGATGAGTGATGGGCGCCCCTACCCCCCTTAGGGACATGATCCACCTGATCTCAATAGTAGCATGAGCAAGAGCTAAAACTCGACCTCAGTACTAGAGTGGTCAACCATGTGTTGTTTCTTTGAGCTCCAACTAACGGGAATGAAGCCAAGAAAGACATGGTAACCAGTAGTCGAATGATGATCGTCTGTATATTCAGCCCAACCATCATCAACATAACCATGTAAATAGGATGTAGAGGAGCGAGAAATAACCAAACCATAAGAGTTCTTGTGACACCTGTGTCACTTCAACCATCAAACAAATACCAAACCAATGAAATATTGTATTTCATACTTGGGATTTGTATAAACATGTGTATCATTTGCACATATCGACTTTTATTCGATTTCAAACTCTATATCGCTTTCTGGAGAATTATACGCAAACTGGTGCGTAAACGCAAGCAGTTTAACGCGACAAATACTCCGGAACATCAATTTATGCTTAACATACCTTAAATAACCTTTACATAACTTAGAAATAAGTTTTGAAGGGTTTGGTATGACAAAATTCAAGTTAATTCGCTTACAGGGACTAAAATTGACAAACTGCGAAAGTATGCCAATCTGAACTATAATGAACATTCCGGAACATGATCATAAGTTAAACACAGCTTAAATATCGTTTACATAGCTTAGAAATAGGCTTTGAGGGGTTCGGTGTGCTAAAATAAACTTTATGATCATTCAGGGACTAAAAGCGTCAAAAAGTGCATAAGTTTGCATTTTCGCGCATAACTTACGTTCTGAATACACCCGGACATCCAAAAATTTATGTAAGCATTAAAATATTATGTTTTAATGTTTGGCATGAGAAAAATCCATTCGTCGCGCAATTTGAATCATTTTCTCGTTCGTTACGACTTCCTTCGTAAATAAGCGAATAACGCGATCGTACGACCAAACGAACCGACATCCGAGATATTTTTGAGCATGTTTTGAGTTCCCTATACTTTAACTTCATTTTGGAGCCTTGAAATGGGGTTAATGGGGCTTAAACGTGTCAAAAATGAGCCGAAATGTGTATTTCACAAGTTCAGGGACTAAACTGCAAATTCTGAATACTTAGCCAGGCGGCCCGCGTAAGCTCATGTGCATATCTTAAGCGGGCCGCCTGAGATGCCCAGTAACAGAAAAACCAGTTTCTGAAACAGCAGTTGGTTTGCAGGGTTTTTGGACATGGTTTTGATCATTCTATGGGCCAATTTTGATGGTTTTTTAGAGCCCATGGTATCCAAATAGCATGTGCCCACTTGTACGGATGAGATCAAAGCTCAATCTTCAAGAAACGATCCTAACGGCTCTTGAAAATCTATAAATACCCACTTGCTTTCACTTGCATTCCTCACATTTGATCTGATTCTTGCTCTCTAAGTGGAAGTATTTGCTTCCTAAATGAGAGTGAATTGGGTCAAAGCTTGCGGGGACCTTTTGTAAGTTTTCTTTCGTTCTTTTCGTTCATTTCTATCGTTAGAGTCAAACTGCGTTTGACTTTCTGCATTGACCAGTTTATGGTCAACGCGAAGTTCGTTTGAACTTCATAACGTGAGCGTAATCACGATGGTTATAGTCCCTAGTGACTATACCTACTGATTACCACGTTATCTAGGCTCAGTGACGAGTCGTAGTTTCGGCCAAAATACGTTTTCTCGCATATTTTGTACCCAAACTACTCTAGGGTATTAAAACCGTTTGTCTTAATACCAAACCTGTTTTCTAACTTTACTAAACATGTTCTAGCATGTTTAGCTCGTCGCTTTTAGATTTGTGCTTGTTTAAGGGTCGTAAGGTAAGCGATCTAAACAATCGCTTATGCTTTCGAACCCGACCCATTTGGTTGGTCTTTAGGATCCGACCAAATACTTTAGGTGACCATAGTTGTATAGGGAATAACCTTCCGAGGTTATACCTTATGGTCACGTTGTTTAAATAGTTGTATGATAAGTAGTTCTTATGCCTTAGGTAAATTACCAAAATACCTTTTTTTACGCATAAATTCATTTTAAGCATATGTAACATAAATTTTGACATCTAAACTGATTAGGTAACTATATTAGACATGTTAAGGCATATTTTTCTTATCATAGGACTAGTTAGGCATTCTAGACGCGTTTTACGCAAACGACGCGTTAAAGTAGCGTAAGCTACCTAAACGGGTCGTAATGGGTCGAAAGCACTTAGGTTAAGTTTCATTTTAGTATGTGGGCTTTGTTTAACCATACCATATGAGTTCCAATACTCATTTGGTTTACGAAACCTCATACTATCCAATCCCCCGATTTAGGTCCGGTTATTTATGTAGTTATCTATATAGGGTGCCGTTTGATTCCGTGATCCATCTAGCTTTGCTTGGTTGTTGTTCAAGACTTCTAAGCACCCTCAAGTGAGTACATAGTACCCCTCTTTTACTGTTTTCAAACGTTTTGGGGTGAAACACATGTGCCTACTTGTTACTTTCATGTTTTCCATGTTTTCATAATATATACTTGCTATGTTCATTAGTACACTATTAGTACATGATTTCATTATGTTTTTATGCTATTTATGTCCATTTAGTGCATACTTAGTACATCGTTTTATATGACATTTTCATGTTATGTATGTTCATCATACTTAGTACATTTGTTTTTCATCACATGTTTATATTTTGGGTATGACATTTGGTTTGTTTAAGTGGGACAATATACATTCATTAACTTTGATCACGTCGCTCGTTAGTAGGTAATGAAACCATAGGAATTGACAACTCCCGTTCCTGACATCCTGGGTATGTTTGGATGGAAGGAATGACCGAATTCGATTAAAACATTTAGACAGATAGACCTTTAAATTCGTTTAGGGGTTTATCACCACAGTCACAAGGCTTGGATGTATGCATTTTAACAATACCGCATAAATGTTTGTATTCAGTATAGCATGCATTTCCACAAAACATAACATTGATTTAAACTGAGTTTTACTTCGATACTTTGTTTTGTGCATTTTCACCTATGGTTTAGTTGATACATATATCACTTGCCATACATGACATTTTGTTTACACATTACATGATTGACATTTGACATAGACATTTTGACATGGTTTTCACAATGACATTTGACAATTGGTTTAGACATGGGCAATTTACATTGGTGGTTTGTTTGGGTAAGTGACTTAAGTAACGAGACGTATGTAATGTGATACAAGCATGGTGGATACGCCGCTGGTACTTCCTATATATAAGTGCTTGTACTATATTACATGTCGTAACGTTATTTAAATCATTTAATTTGGATTTACACATTTTTACACAAATAACATATTTTTTTTCACAAGACATTGTTTTACAAACAACTTATTTTATACAAACTCATTTTTACTTGGTTATTCATTTAACCTTACATTACTCTTTTACATATCATCTATCTTATTATCGCTTTTCAAACGTTTCATAAAAGCAAACACTTAAACTGAATTCATGACAAGTTTTCATTAAACATTTTCTTAAACCTAAGTCATAAATCCTATTTTCACAAAACCTATGTACTCGCCGACATTTTTATGCTGATATATTTTCACATGTGTTTCAGGTACAATAGTTGATGAAATTTGATGATGATATTGATGCATGCTCACATAGGATTGGACGAGGCCTTAGTGACATTAAAAGATGCAAGACTAGTTAAATTTTGTATTACTTCTTTGTTTGTTAAGACATTGTAACTCTCTAATCAATAAATCAATATTTCCATTTTCCATGTGTTATGAAACAATGATTCTGTTACAACACTCCCCGACGATTCCGCCACGTTTTGTTGTTTTACGTGGTCGGGGTGTGACAGAAAAGTTGGTATCAGAGCTCATGGTTATAGGGAATTATGTTATTAGTAATGCTTTGACCTAGTCTATAACCTTCCTAGGACCCTAACGCGAGTTTACTTGCGTTTAGTCATAAAACAATACCGTCACCTATCCTTAGGCGACAGCCACAACAAGAACATAAATTTCAAAACCGCTTTGAAAACTAATCCTCTGTTCTAGGATGATTGATTACTAGGTTTTGAACCTTTTGTTATAAGGTTTTGAACCCTTCCAGTTTGACTCATATTTGGCTTAGTGCCTTTCGAGTTTTCAAAATCCCGTCAAAGTTTGGGTCTAAATGATATGAACACGTGCAAACTGGAAGAGTGGATGCCTGTACTCTGAGTTTTCTGTCTAATGCTAGAGTGTTCGTACAAATCCGCAGTATCGGACCAATCACTCTTACCTGGGAACTCTTGGGGTGAGTGTTCACTTATAGGCGAGCATGTCTTCAGCGATACATTATTACGACCCGCTTGCTTTGATTTGTCACTGTCTCATTTGTTTGCCTTAGGTAACAAACAAATGATCGCAATTCGTATGCATTGCCTTTCTGTTTTGTTTATCCGATAACATTTCATTTGTTTCGTCCTATATCTTTCATTTTCTTCTAGAATGTCTCTTTACCTCAGCAACGGTCAAATGTCCGAGCAAACAGCCAAATTTGCCCAGCAAATAGGAGAGGTAATCCTGAAGTCTGTGGATTTAGGTATCGCCATGTCTCGTCTCAACAATGGAGCCACTCAAGAGTCACCGCGGGAAGCAGAAGTCGAGCTTGCACCAAAATCAAAGAAGCGTAAAGCTTTAAGGAAACCCGCTGCTGTCACATCAAATCAAACGGGACCTAGCCAAGTGGCGACACCACTAGCCAAGAAGCCCTACAACGGAACTGCACCGATATGCAACAAATGTAACGCACACCACTTAGCTCACCTACAGTGTCGTTTGTGTGCATCATGTGGGCGACTCGGTCACCTGGCAAATGCTTGTCAATTTACCCTAAAGCAAGGTGGTCCAAACCAACCTCAAGTGAATCCTGCACAAGCTCATTCTTGCTACATCTGTGGCGAAATGGGCCATTTCCGAAGGGATTGCCCGAAGATTGTCAATGCAAATCCAACCCTTGGATGAGCATTTGACTGAGCAAAAGATATTGATGTCTTATGCGTTTGTTTCTTCTGTTTTCTTGTATTGTGAAACAATCTGCCTTGTTCATAAATAAAATTCGTTGTTCGCATTTCTAATATACAAATGTAGTTACATATGTGTATGGCATTTCCCTATGATACCTACATCAAGGAGCTATGCTCTTTACAAACTACTCTTGTGATTCTCTCTTTCAAGTGATCGCTAATGATTTCCTCGAAAATTTTAAGTACTCGTTTCATTCTAGAAACAAAGTACAAGAAATAAAGCGAAATAATGAGTAATCGTGCTTTTTCGCACATCTGTGCCTTTGAATCCTTGGTTAGATAACTAAGGGTATTTTCAAATCTCATACCCATTACGTTCTGATTTTTTCAACATGCATAACATAAGTTTTCAAAACAACCTTCATGATTTCAAAAACATTTTATATATAGTTCAAAAACGTTTTTAATATAGTGTATTTACTTAACATATCATATGCATGATTTCAAAAACATTGTCTATATTTTCAAAAACAACCTCCATGATTTCAAAAACAATGTCTATGTTTTCAAAAAAAAAAATGACCTTCATGATTTCAAAATGTTATTAATACAGTATAATTACTTATATCAAGTGCATGATTTCAAAAGCATCATTCATGTTTTCAAAAACCTTATACATAATTTCAAAATTCATCCCGCATGATTTTTAAACATTTTTATAAATATACCTACCTAATACACCTACTTTATGATTTCAAAAGTATTATATAAGGTTTCCAAAAACATTGAACACATTTTAGAACCCCATGCATAGTTTTCAAAGTATTTTCCTCATACATTGACTTAACCTTCACATTCCGCTTCATGTGTCGCCTTGGCATATCTAGCATCTCAATTTCATAAGCATTTTTACTTCATGTTTTGACTTAAGCACACCCAGTGCAAGATTTCAAAACATCTTCAACTTCTAAAATCCATATGGGATCTTCTTATCATTACAGATAGACCCTTGTGCATAATTATCATTCAAATCAGAGTCCTTAATTGGATTCCTTGTGTACCTAAATTCAAACATTTTGATTCTTTATAATCGAAATCGAAATTTCCCTTTAAGATCTTTCTATCTGCATAGTTTGATTCTTGATAATGTTTAAAGGTACCAAATGAAATCCACAGATTGGATTTCTGGTGTGCTTTAATATCCGCGTCCAAAGATAACAAATTTAAAATCAAGATAAACAATTATGTGATTATGTGTTTATGCACTTTGTGTTTCCTTTTATGCATTTTTGTGTTTTTCTATACTCTGGATATTCGTTATCCAAATCCTCATAGAACCTTTCATATCTTTATATAAGGGATTCGTAGTGGGATATTCAAAAAGGTACTACCTTAAATCCTTATTGGGCTTCTACGTGATAGTCAAGACCCTTGGATTATATAGTACCATTCCATGATTCATAAGAGACCCTTTGAGTGGTCTAGTCAAAGCGATTGATTCAGTATCTGGTTGAGAATGACATGTGATGATATAAGCTGAAAAGACTCCTTGGCGATCTGGAGATCATTTATTGACTCAATTAAAAAGGACCCCAGTATGGTCTAATCACAATCATCACAGGCTCGTTCATTGTTTTCCTCCCCTACGCATTCTAAGATGCACTACGTGACTATGCAAGAAATTACGTAATTATGGATGCATACATAATTACGAAGTTCAGTGCACGGAAACCGCGGTAAGACTTATTATGTGTAAGAACCAATAGTGGCGACCGTAACAAAATGTGAACAATGTAATAGAGGTACGGTGGACGCACCAATAACGCTTTATATACTTGTATATAAGTGACCCTCTCACGTTTCAAGCATGATGTTATTTAAGGTTACTAGAAGTTCAGGACTCTAACCAGTGTTGTTCGATCTTTTCAACTTCATGTTTCAAGCCCTCACAAGTTTCCTCTAAGATAAATTTCGGGACGAAATTTCCTGAAGCAGGGGAGACTGTGACACCTGTGTCACTTAAACCATCAAACAAGTACCAAACCAATGAAATATTGTATTTCATACTTGGGATTTGTATAAACATGTGTATCATTTGCACATATCGACTTTTATTCGATTTCAAACTCTATATCGCTTTCTGGAGAATTATACGCAAACTGGTGCGTAAACGCAAGCAGTTTAATGCGACAAATACTCCGGAACATCAATTTATGCTTAACATACCTTAAATAACCTTTACATAACTTAGAAATAAGTTTTGAAGGGTTTGGTATGGCAAAATTCAAGTTAATTCGCTTACAGGGACTAAAATTGACAAACTGCGAAAGTATGCCAATCTGAACTATAATGAACATTCCGGAACATGATCATAAGTTAAACACACCTTAAATATCCTTTACATAGCTTAGAAATAGGCTTTGAGGGGTTCGGTGTGCTAAAATAAACTTTATGATCATTCAGGGACTAAAAGCATCAAAAAGTGCATAAGTTTGCATTTTCGCGCATAACTTACGTTCTGAATACATCCAGACATCCAAAAATTTATGTAAGCATTAAAATATTATGTTTTAATGTTTGGCATGAGAAAAATCCATTCGTCGCGCAATTTGAATCGTTTTCGCGTTCGTTACGACTTCCGTCGTAAATAAGCGAATAACGCGATCGTACGACCAAACGAACCGACATCCGAGGTATTTTTGAGCATGTTTTTAGTTCCCTATACTTTAACTTCATTTTGGAGCCTTGAAATGGGGTTAACGGGGCTTAAACGTGTCAAAAATGGGCCGAAATGTGTATTTCACAAGTTCAGGGACTAAACTGCAAATTCTGAATACTTAGCCATGCGGCCCGCGTAAGCCCATGTGCATATCTTAAGCGGGCCGCCTGAGATGCCCAGTAACAGAAAAACCAGTTTCTGAAACAGCAGCTGGTTTGCAGGGTTTTTGGACATGGTTTTGATCATTCTATGGGCCAATTTTGATGGTTTTTGAGAGCCCATGGTATCCAAATACCATGTGCCCACTTGTACGAATGAGATCAAAGCTCAATCTTCGAGAAACGATCCTAACGGCTCTTGAAAATCTATAAATACCCACTTGCTTTCACTTGCATTCCTCACATTTGATCTAATTCTTCCCCTCTAAGTGGAAGTATTTGCTTCCTACCTGAGAGTGAATCGGGTCAAAGCTTGCGGGGACCTTTTGTAAGTTTTCCTTCGTTCTTTTCGTTCATTTCTATCGTTAGAGTCAAACTGCGTTTGACTTTCTGCATTGACCAGTTTATGGTCAACGCGAAGTTCGTTTGAACTTCATAACGTGAGCGTAATCACGATGGTTATAGTCCCTAGTGACTATACCTACTGATTACCACGTTATCTAGGCTCAGTGACGAGTCGTAGTTTCGGCCAAAATGCGTTTTCTCGCATATTTTGTAACCAAACTACTCTAGGGTATTACAACCATTTGTCTTAATACCAAACCTGTTTTCTAACTTTACTAAACATGTTCTAGCATGTTTAGCTCGTCGCTTTTAGATTTGTGCTTGTTTAATGGTCGTAAGGTAAGCGATCTAAACAATCGCTTATGCTTTCAAACCCGACCCATTTGGTTGGTCTTTAGGATCCGACCAAATACTTTAGGTGACCATAGTTGTATAGGGAATAACCTTCCGAGGTTATACCTTATGGTCACGTTGTTTAAATAGTTGTATGATAAGTAGTTCTTATGCCTTAGGTAAATTACCAAAATACCTTTTTTTTACGCATAAATTCATTTTAAGCATATGTAACATAAATTTTGACATCTAAACTGATTAGGTAACTATATTAGACATGTTAAGGCATATTTTGCTTATCATAGGACTAGTTAGGCATTCCAGACGCGTTTTACGCAAACAACGCGTTAAAGTAGCGTAAGCTACCTAAACGGGTCGTAATGGGTCGAAAGCACTTAGGTTAAGTTTCATTTTAGTATGTGGGCTTTGTTTAACCATACCATATGAGTTCCAATACTCATTTGGTTTACGAAACCTCATACTATCCAATCCCCCGATTTAGGTCCGGTTATTTATGTAGTTATCTATATAGGGTGCCGTTTGATTCCGTGATCCATCTAGCTTTGCTTGGTTGTTGTTCAAGACTTCTAAGCACCCTCAAGTGAGTACATAGTACCCCTCTTTTACTGTTTTCAAACGTTTTGGGGTGAAACACATGTGCCTACTTGTTACTTTCATGTTTTCCATGTTTTCATAATATATACTTGCTATGTTCATTAGTACACTATTAGTACATGATTTCATTATGTTTTTATGCTATTTATGTCCATTTAGTGCATACTTAGTACATCGTTTTACATGACATTTTCATGTTATGTATGTTCATCATACTTAGTACATTTGTTTTTCATCACATGTTTATATTTTGGGTATGACATTTGGTTTGTTTAAGTGGGACAATATACATTCATTAACTTTGATCACGTCGCTCGCTAGTAGGTAATGAAACCATAGGAATTGACAACTCCCGTTCCTGACATCCTGGGTATGTTTGGATGGAAGGAATGACCGAATTCGATTAAAACATTTAGACAGATAGACCTTTAAATTCGTTTAGGGGTTTATCACCACAGTCACAAGGCTTGGATGTATGCATTTTAACAATACCGCATAAATGTTTGTATTCAGTATAGCATGCATTTCCACAAAACATAACATTGATTTAAACTGAGTTTTACTTCGATACTTTGTTTTGTGCATTTTCACCTATGGTTTAGTTGATATATATATCACTTGCCATACATGACATTTTGTTTACACATTACATGATTGACATTTGACATAGACATTTTGACATGGTTTTCACAATGACATTTGACAATTGGTTTAGACATGGGCAATTTACATTGGTGGTTTGTTTGGGTAAGTGACTTAAGTAACGAGACGTATGTAATGTGATACAAGCATGGTGGATACGCCGCTGGTACTTCCTATATATAAGTGCTTGTACTATATTACATGTCGTAACGTTATTTAAATCATTTAATTTGGATTTACACATTTTTACACAAATAACATATTTTTTTCACAAGACATTTTTTTACAAACAACTTATTTTATACAAACTCATTTTTACTTGGTTATTCATTTAACCTTACATTACTCTTTTACATATCATCTATCTTATTATCGCTTTTCAAATGTTTCATAAAAGCAAACACTTAAACTGAATTCATGACAAGTTTTCATTAAACATTTTCTTAAACCTAAGTCATGAATCCTATTTTCACAAAACCTATGTACTCGTCGGCATTTTTATGCTGATATATTTTCACATGTGTTTCAGGTACAATAGTTGATGAAATTTGATGATGATATTGATGCGTGCTCACATAGGATTGGACGAGGCCTTAGTGACATTAAAAGATGCAAGACTAGTTAAATTTTGTATTACTTCTTTGTTTGTTAAGACATTGTAACTCTCTAATCAATAAATCAATATTTCCATTTTCCATGTGTTATGAAACAATGATTCTGTTACAACACTCCCCGACGATTCCGCCACGTTTTGTTGTTTTACGTGGTCGGGGTGTGACAGTTCTAGAGGGTTGTAAAGAGCTTAAAAGTGTTGGGTTTGCAGGGTGATCAATTAAAAATTTATTTATTAAAACCCGGTTCAATAAATAATAGTCAATCAATTAAGCGAGTTAATCAATAAAACACAGCAGAAAAATCAGAGTTGTCTCCAAAAATGTTAAAAACAATTTGGGCCTTGGGCGAGATAAAAAAAACCCGGCCCTATCCACCCTATTATAATATATTATTCAAAGTTTCAATTAAATATAATACTATCTTTTTTACCCGCCACATATTGTAGCAACGCCATACGCGACGAATAAATTATAGACCACAGTCAACACGACTCGTTTCCGAACTAAATTTACGTTGAAACGTAGAGTAATTCAAATTCATACCATTAAATGAAAATGTATTACATTTGATCTGACTTGTTTACAAATACAATTTGCGTCGAAATGTAGACCTACTCAAAACGTACATAAAATAAACACATGCGGTGGCGTCATATGTGGCGTGATAAAGTAGAGACTCCAATCGACCCGAATCGTTTCTAAACTAAATTTACGTTGAAATGTATAGCAACTTAACTTTATAATGTCGAATAAAAACGTATTATATTTGACCCAATTTGTTTCTAAACAAAATTTATGTCAAAACGTACTTCAATTTTCAGTTGGATATAAGAAAATAAAAGTCGAACAGAGAAAAGATTCGATCTCGGGCCCTATGTCTCAAAATGGAGGCTACTTACCACTAGAACAAGCTGATCTTTTTACCTTGTTTTGTATCATACGGTAAACACAATACACGTATGAAGACGCGACCACTTTGGAAAAGTCTTAGTTTCGCTCTGAGACACTCTAAGTTTTACATTGAAACTCTTTGATGTCGTATCAATTTTAATGTGTTTTACATTTGATATCTCTATCATTTCAAGTCGAAGGCATGAATCACACTTTACTCGCAATCTCAAACAATAATAATTCGTCATTAACAAACTAAATTTACAATCTTTTTGTTGTTATTTGTGATTATACAATGTGAATTCTTGTTACGCTTATGTGAACTACTTACCATTTTGCCCTTTAAGTTATTAATAATTAAATAAATGGATAATAATTGAAAGAGAAAATTTCACTTTTTGTCCTTTATGTTTGCACTGAATTTTGAAACGTGCCCTTTAAAAGTTTTAGTTTCAGTTTATGTTCAAAAAACACATGTTTTATATCACTTTATGTCCTTTACACCAAACTGAGTTAAATTACTCAGTTATATTTGTTTAATGCAAGGGTATTATTGGTATTTTAATGAAATTTACTCTAATTAATAATACAAAAGATAAACCATTAATCTTTGATTAAAAAATGCAGAATATTCAAAAAACAACTCTTCTTTTTAATAAAAATGAGTCCGAGGCTCTGGATGTTTATATTGACAACCGCTCCCTCTTTCCACCAGTGGCTGTTTCCGGCCAACGTCCGTCGGTCCCCTCCCTTTATAACCTAGACTGCAGAATTGCCTTCAGCTCACTCATTTCATGTTTTTACTTTACTCGTCGCCCCTTTATAACCCCTTTCTTCATCTTCTTCCTCAATTAGGTTAGGGTTTCAAATCCCTTCACCAAGATCTCCGGTCACCACCATCACCACCTACCTCCGGTGACCAAGAATCACCACTCGTTTCTCTCTTCCCAGCGACGGACCCATATCCTACAACCACCACCACCATCTCAAGAACTGCAACATCCAAGCCAGATTCAAATCCATATTCAATCCCTAATCTAGATTCAAGCTACTAACCCCCAAACAAACCCCCAATATGGATTTAAATTACGAAACCCCCAATTCAAACACAACAAAAACCTCAAATTCAAACACAACAAAGAATCCTAACCCCCACATATTTACTCACCACCAACAGAAAAACCCATAGAGAGAACGATGAGTGGTCGACGGGATCTCGAGCTCAGGCGGCGGCGAACATAAACAATATACAGTCGAATCAGTGTGGATTGATGATGGCGACGGGATCTGGTTGAATCAGTATGGATCGAGCTCAGGCGACTTCGACGGGATCTGGCTGGATTAGGTTGTGTGGTGGCGGTTGTAGTGGTGGTGTTTCCGTGGTGGTGGTTATAGTGGTGGAAATAACTGAATCAGGCTTGGTGGTGGTTGCGTGGTGGTGGTGGTTGCGTCATGGTGGTTGTAGTGGTCGTGGCAGGCTGGTGATGGTTGTTGCGTGGAGGTGGTTGTAGTAGTGGTGGTGGCTGGGTAGTTATGGTAGGGTGGTGGTGGTGATGGTCATGGTTAGGAGAGAGAGATAGAATGAGAGAGAGAAGAAAGTCTGCACTTTTAGAGAAAGAGATGGTTGGGTTGTGGGTTTTATTTGTTTTTAAACAACAATACTCAACTCACCCATGAAATGACAATTTTACCCTTGCATTAAATAAACCTAACTGAGTGATTTAACTCAGTTTGGTGTAAAGGACATAAAGTGATACAAAACATGTGTTTTTTGGACATAAACTGAAACTAAAACTTTTAAAGGGCACGTTTCAAAATTCAATACAAACATAAAGGACAAAAAGTGAAATTTTCTCTAATTGAAAAAAAATATAGGGAGGGACGTTATTGAACGCAATCAACAACCACATGAACTTGATTGTTGCGTTTTTCAAATGAGTTTTTTTTTTTTTTTTTTGAACAGTTTCAAATGAGAGTTAATCCTGCGTTTTGGTGTAAACCTCAGGGACGTAAAGTGACATTTCCTCTTTTCGATTTCGATATTTTTATTGGTACTCGTTATGCAATACCTAACTCTCTAAAATACAAATCCTATAACTACTTTGGCTTAATTAGGGTGATACTATACACACCCCCCCTATTTACTAATTACACCCCCCTATAAAAACATCACATCCATCAATCCTTTGCTTTTTGTTTTTAGTCTTTTTTGTCTTTTTGTTGTCTTTTTATTATATTTTAGTGTCTTTTTGTTATTATTATTATTTACTTTTAGTAATGAATTATTATTATTATTATTATTATTATTATTATTATTATTATTATTATTATTATTATTATTATTATTATTATAACCTATAAATAAGAAACTATATTTGGCTTTGATAGGTTGTACCATATGCTTGGGGTGTGTTTAAAAAAAATGTGGTTCTCTTGATCCATTTGTGACCCCATCATACAATCTTCTTTATCAATAATAGAATGTGCCCTGTCTCTTTCACCACTCTCTCTATCTCCATATGAGCATTTCCCTATCAGTTAATGTTTGAATTCTTCATATTTTTGGTATATATTCTTGAAATCAAAATAAACCCCTTCTTCATTGAAAGTTGAAAGCATATATGCAAACATACAAACAAAACCCTGATTGCTTCTAAAGTTATAAAACCCTAAAACTAAGAGATTAAAGAACCATCAAAATTAGCCACTGCAAATGTAAAAAAGAATTTATCACAATGTAGCAACAACTGCACACATCTATGAACTCAAACTGTATAATAATAATAATGTCTAAATATTAAAGAAACTTTTTAAAGATCCCCATGATAAAAAATGAGGATTTGAAAAGAAAAAATATAAATTGTTTATTTATTGGAAGATTGAGAATTAACCTTTAATTTAAAAAAAAGAGAGAGAGAGATTTTAAAGGATTGTTAATTATTTTTTTGTTTTTATTACAATTAAAAAAAAAAAAAGATCGTGACCTTGACTTTGTGTGCCTAACCTGTTACAATGTTGATTTTAATTATACTTATTGACTTCAAACTTAACTACTTATATTAACAACATCACCCACTGTTCTACATCATTTGATTTGGAAAATTTAGAGTTTTAATTTTTACCAGCCATGTTTAAAAGTCACCTATTCATAAAAGAACCAACTGAACAAAACCCAAGGTTATTGTTTTTGATTAGGACATGATTTGCACCTGTTTTCTTTATTTTTTTAACAACAGGTCATTCAAAATACATATTCAGGAGGTAGTCATCTCCTTTGTTATTGGTGCCTCAAATTATTGATATGCATTCATGTATAGTCGTACACCTTTAAGCTTTATGACCCTTTAAAAGAGGAGCTTCGGTAGTAGCCTTCGCTCTCTACAGTTAAAGAGATGTCTGGATTTTCAACAGATCAGGTATAGTTTTTAATTCCCATGTTTCAAGTTTCAACTTATGTTGGTTACATCAGTCCAGACGTGAACTATCAAGTGCCTGGTGAAACAAGTCCGTTCATAAATCAAGATATTTACGGAAAAAAACCATTCAAGGACGATCCTGGTGAACCAAGTCCGTTCATGACACAAGATACAGACGGACAAGGTTTTTTTACCAACCTTTTAAACACACCGGGATATGATTTCATGGGGTTGAACCAAGATATTGTCGGACAAAGTTCTTTCGCCAACTCTACAAGTGCGCCAGGCTATGACTTCATGGGGTTGAACCAAGATCAAGCATCACAGGTGATACACAACTATATTCATCTAATTCAAAAAATCTTCCATGCGTATGTTACACGCATACATAACGTGTTAGGTGATGGAAATTGTGGGTTTCGGGCGACAGCTTCTGCTCTCGGGTACGGTGAAGATGAATGGTTATTTATCCGGAGATCACTGATGGAAGAGCTACTCGAGTTTAGAAATAAGTACACTAAGGCTTTCTTAGGCTCATTCAAAGATGTGTTCACGTCCTTGGCTTGGTCAGGATCGGGGTTTGCACCTGAAAAACACTGGATGATTATGCCAGAGGCAGGATTCTTGATTGCGAACAAGTTTAATGTGATCGTTCAGTTTTTATCTCAAGAAAAAATAAACAGTTCTACTTGTTTTTCGCTTTGGAGAGGCCCTCACGAGTTCCCAGAAAAAAAAAATAATTACAATTGCACACGTGAATGGTAACCATTTTATAATGGTAGAATTGCAAGGAGAGTATCCAATTGCCAGCACAAACAACCTATGGAAATTAATGAGAGAAAATGATGCAGCTGGCTGGGAGAATATATTTGAATCACGTCAAAATATGTATAAGTCTTGGATAGCACAACCTGCCACATTTGGGGGGAGTATAGATTAAACCTCGGTATGTAAATTATTAAATGATAATAATTTTGTAAAAAAGTACTTATTTTTATATAGCTTTTGTTACAGCTATAAATATAATCTGATAAATTATAACAATAAAAATTAATAATAAATACTATATCATTACTACTACTAATAATAAATATAATAATAATAATAATACTAACTAATTAAATAATAAACAAATACTAAATAACTAATAATTTAATAAATGAATAAAAAAAGACAACAAAAAGACAAAACATGCTAAAATCAAAAACCAAATGATTGATTGATGTGATGTTTTTGATAAGGGGGTGTAATTAGTAAATAGGGGATGGGAATAGAATGAGCCCTTAATTACTCCTTTAACATTGACAGCTAAACCAAGGTTGGCAGTTTGGCACCAACCATATTCCATACAACAAGAATAAACGTATCATATATTTTTCTCAAAACCAAGAATATTATAGTATAATTAATTCAAGAATTTGATTTTTAATTTAATAATAATAATATTCAGAGAATCTAACAGTATGTCTGTTCTCCTTTCTACACCTGCGTCTCCATCATTCTCGCAAAGTCCTCAAAACACACAACCCCATCCCCATTCACATCCACACTATTTATCATACGCTTACAATCTTCTAACGTGCACCGTCCGTCACCAATCGCCTGAAACACCGCCAACAACTCGCCGGCGGTTATCATTCCGTCGTTATCCGCATCAAAAAACTCAAACGCACCTCTAATCTCATCGTCGCACGACGGCGGACCGAACGCCGAACTAATAACTCCGAACTCCTCTAAACTGATCGTACCGTCACCATCGAGATCTATATCGTTGATCATAATTGTAAGTTCCGATTGAGTTACTCCGATACGAAGTAACAGAGATTCGAGCTCCGATCTGGTTATCTTACCGTCGTTATCGGTGTCGATGAGACGGAACGCCTGAGTTAACTCGTACTGTAAGTCGTCGGAAGATATTTCGTGAGATTGCGTCGGTAAAACGCTAGTCGGAGTTGTGGATCCGTTTGATTTTGAATCGGATTTGTGGCGGTTACTGGACTCCGGCAAGTCAGACGACGTCGTAATTTGCGAATCAAACGATGACGTTTCAGATCTGAACAGGTTGTTAGAGTTATCGGAAGATATTTCACAAGATCCGTTTGATTTTGATTTTGGATCGGATTTGTGGTGGTTACTGGATTCCGGCGAGTCGAACGACGTCGTAATTGACGTTTCAGATCTGGAAACTGTGATGCTTTTGTTCGATACGAACAGGTTTTTAGAATTATCGGAAGATATTTCACGTGAATCTTCCGGTAAAACGCTGTTTGAATCCGATTTGTGGTGGTTACTGGACTCCGGCGAGTCAGACGACGTCGTATTTGACAAATCGAACGACGAAGATTGAGATCTGGAAACTGTGCTGGTTTTGTTAGAGTTATCGAAAGATAATTCACGTGAATTTTCCGGTAAAACGCTAGTCGGAGTGGCAGCTCCGTTTGATATGGATTTGGATCGGTGACTGGACTCCGGCGAGTCAGACGAAGTGGTAACGGAGGAATCGAACGACGACGTTTGAGATCTGGAAAGTGTGTTGCGTTTTTTGGATGTGAAGAGGTTTTTAGGGTTGATTTTTGCGGTGAGTTTCATTATGGGAAAGCTTGGTGATGATTAAGAAGATGATAATGGAGATTGGTGATGGAAAGTGTGAGGAAGATGAAGGTGGTTATATGGAGGTATGAGAGGGAAGCCATAGTGAGCTTCCTGGAAGTTTCGTTGGTGGACTATTTATTTGGGGAATGTTTTTGATTAGGGGATACGGAGTGGAGATCGGTAAAGGCAATTTACCGATCGGTAAACTTTGCCCACCCCACCGCCAACATATATTTTGACGAAATGGTTGATGAACTCGGTGATGGAACACCGTTTCGGCAAGAGGGAGAAGGAGAGAGAGAGAGGGGTATTGTGGGTGGGGTCCATTCCTATCTCAACCAATCACACCTTTTTCCTTTTTTTTTAAAAAAATAGTTTACCACTTCACCAAGTGTTTAAACCATTGCCAACATTTTTCACCAAAGTTTAAACACTTTTGCCAAATTGACATGGCACGCTCTGATTGGTCGGTTCAACGTTTTGCCACTCTAAACTGTTTAACCACTCCTTATACCCTTAGGTGTGTGCGGTTGTTGCCTTTTCAAGGATGGCGAGAGCAGCAATCTTTACGTTTTTCATGCCTATGTGGCAAGTTTAAGTTTTTGTTTTATGGTTTCTTTTTTTTTTTTATTGTGAGTCTCATTTTTCTAGCTATTTTTTGATTCACATTTGTGTAAGAACAAGGAAAAAATGAAAGGATAGTAGGGCATGTGGCAGGTTGTGGGGCTAAATTGTGGGGATTGGGTGATAATTAAAAAAAATAGTAAAACGCACGGATATTCTCTGTGGTTTTGTAAAATAACACCTATAGTTCTTAATTTTTGGAAATTACACTGGTGCTTCCTGTGGTTTGACAGTTTGTTACTCATATAGCCAGGATGGTCTCTGGAGTGGATGGGAGTTAGTTTTCTCAGTTAAGTAGGTGTGAAATGAGCTTAATGCCGTTACTTTATTAAAAATTAAAATATTAAAAGATAAACCCTCACCCCCCCCCCCACCTCCACCACCTGCAACCCCCTCATCAACTACAAACTCCCAAACACCACCACTCTCGACGCTATCACCACCCTCTTCCAAATCAAAAACCTCCGCTCCATCCTCGCCGCCAACAACCTCCTAAACACCACATCAAAAGACACGGTATACAACATCACACAAACCCTCAAAATCCCCTTCCCCTGCTTATGCAGCAACGGTATTGGAATCTCCAATCGCCGCCCCGTAAGACCTAGATCTGGTATCAGATCCTTTAGATGCACCTTCTAGAAGCTTCAAAGATATCGGATCTGAAGAAGATCTGTTCTCTACTTACATGAACATTGAAAAAATCGGATCATCATCAATCACGGTAACGGCATTGTCGACGGCGGCCGGATTGGCAATGCCGCCGGTGAAGGCGAAGGTTATGATTTTTTAATGTATAAATGAAGTTATAGGTAGATAGTCAAGGTGAAGAATATGAATATCCAATGTGTATGATTACATGAGTTTGTTGAAGCAATAATTTAAGGAAGAGGAGGCTACTATGCTTGATTGTTTGGGCTATGTCGTGTGTTTAACTTATGTGATAATGTGAAATCTCAATTTGGAGAATTTTGCAGGATAATTAGGACGATATAGCTTTATTGTTAAGAGTGGCTTGTAGGAACAAAATAGTGGGAATTATTATTTTTAGTATCAAGGGCATGTTGGTCATTTTACATGGAGTTAACTAAGAAAACTAACGGACATCCACTCCAGGGACTATCTGAGTAACAACCTGTCAAGCCACAGGGAGCACCGATGTAATTTCAAAAACTTGGGGGCTATAGGTGTTATTTTACAAAACCACAGGGACCATCCGTGCATTTTACTCTTAAAAAAACTTGATCTCTCTCATATCTCTATCTCTAATAAAGCAAAGTCTGGCAATCCTACTTATCAAAATCCTAGACCCCCATGTTAGTATAATCTTATGTGTAATTTTGTGAGATTTTTTATTTTTTTATGGTTAATTAAACATAAATTGAATTCTAAAAAACGAAAGGTCGAAGATTTGGTAATATCTCTTTCGAATTTCAGTAATATCTCTTTCTCTCTCTGCTCTGCATTACAAAAAATGTCAAAAACCCTACACGCCCCCATACCATCTTTCCCTTTCCTCTTCCTCCTCTTCTTCTCATCTGTGCTTCTTCTCTGTTCAATACCATTTCAAGCCATGGTTGAAAACCGAAAACAACCCTCTGTATGTTACTTTCTCTCTGAAATACATATCATACAGAACCATATTTGCATAAATATCCAAATCTTATTCAAGAAACACAAATCCTATGGTGAGTGCTCGATTTCTAAACCTAATCCGACGGTATATAGAAGCATTCACACGGATCGCTCTTTGAATTTGGCATCCTCTTCTACACATTGAGTCTCGGGTGAAGTCTATAAAAGCATACCAGATCCCTTTCACTCTCCATTGTCGATCTGGTTGTATTCTCTGGTAAATGGACTTTTATAGAGAGATTTTAATTTTAATTCCATGTAGTTTATGAACTGAATTTGTAAAGTTTATGTGCAGGGTGAAGGTTATTGAAGGAAGCTTTGCGATTGTTTGAAGAAATCAGGTTAGTGACACAACATGAATTTATTGTGAAATTTGTTGTTTTTGATAACATGTTAGTTTATTATTTGTGTTTTAGGGCATGATTTTCAAAGATTACTCTTTCACTGTTTTGTATGTTAATTTTTTTTTTGCATATTTATGTTGATCAAAAGTTCTGATGATTTATTAATTGAATACTTATTTAGGGTTTTATCTTTCATTTGTTTGTGCGTTTGATACTGATTATCTTACACAGTGATTTTACATTAACCTGTTGCCTGTTGTTTGATCTGGATTAACCTAGAAATTACAACTTTTTTATTAAGATGTTTTTAAGTTTTAACTAGCGCGCTGACTTTTTGGCTGGAATTTTTAATGCATATCTTATGTTTGTTGTTTAAACTATACGTGTGTTAAATCAGGATTGTGATTTGAATTCGTTAGTTTAATGTAAAGTTTCTACTATCTCCTACATATGAGTGGAGTACTGAATTTGTATGTTAAATCGGGATTATGATATATCAAGCGTTAATATTTCTTGACTTGCCCAACTCGTGAGCATGAGGAAACAACCTCTAACTTTCTATGTAAGTATCAGCCTTAGAGGTTGTTTGGTAAATTCTTATTGGGTAAGTGCTGAACCAGTAAGAGGTCTGAATAAGTAAGAAACTCTAAGTCA
Organism: Helianthus annuus; assembly: GCF_002127325.2. NCBI lineage: Eukaryota > Viridiplantae > Streptophyta > Magnoliopsida > Asterales > Asteraceae > Helianthus > Helianthus annuus. The sequence goes on along the minus strand of NC_035445.2, from coordinate 34,873,837 downwards.
GTAAGAGCTGAGCCAGTAAAGTGTTGTTTGGTTGAACCTCTAAATGACTGTGTAGAATGACTTTTTTACCCCTCTCAACTACTTTGTGCTAAATGAAATACATGTGTTTGTTCAGTAAACGGTTCAAAACATACACAAAAAGGACTAGTCAGACCAGATTTAAGAACCATAAACTAAGCAAAAGGGTGTTTAAATTTATTTAAATTAAAAAAAAGATCTTACGAAATTGGATCAAACAAATAAATACTTGTTTTTAACTATTATAGGTTGTAAGTTAGTGACTTTAGTTTTTTACACCCACTTTGGAGTACTTGCAAGTTGCTTACGTTAACGGAAAAACATGAGGTTAACTGTAGGAGTCAACACATCTGAAATATAAGAGACTAAGGTGCTGTTTTTTTTTGCAAGAAGTGCTTCCTGACCTCTTATGTCTGCGCCGCGCAGACCACGCGCAGACCTTTGGGTCTGAAGGCTGTTTGTTTTTTCGAAGACCTTTCACTAAAAAGGTCTGCGAGACCTCTGTTTGGTGCAGACATGGTTCAGTGTCTTCTTGGGTCTGCAGACTTCTTCTCCTCCCACTTCTTCACCCCTTCTCCTCCACCCCATCTCCTCCACCACCTCGTCACTCGTCGGAAACCCCCAATCTCCCACCGGAACTTCATCGGAAACACAAAACATGACGAAAACCAACAACAATAACAGATTCGTACGAGCAGATCAAATCGATCTAAAATCCTTAGACGAACAACTTGAACGCCACCTCAATCGCGCCTGGACAATGGAAAAGAACAAGAAAACCGGCCGGAGTTCGAAGACTTTGTCGCCGCCGCCGTCGCAGCTTCCACCGTAAAACTACCGGCGAATGGCGATGCAAGTTCGAGTAGGGAGCAACAGGAGTGGGAGATCGATCCTTCTAAGCTGTTGATTAAAGGTGTTCTTGATCGTGGTACGTTTGGTTCCGTTCACCGTGGGGTTTACAAAGGTGTTGATGTGGCTGGTGAGTTTTTTGAAACCCTAGGTTGGTGTTTACTCTTGTTTGTAAATTTATGTTAGTTTTGTTTGGAGGGTGTTTGGTGTGGTGTTAAATGAGAACATACCCCCATTTTGGGGGTTTTATTTTTTAGATCTGCAGGGGTCCTTGTATATCAGGCTTAAAAAACAAATAGTCTTCTTCTCGCAGACTGCAGATGTTTGGTCCATCTCTTCTGCTACAGATGTCTGCAGATGTGGTCCGCAGACTGCAGATGTTTTACCTCTGAAAAAACAAATAACACCTAAAGCTTTTGCAAACTGGTTGCTTCAGTTGGGCGAGAGAACGATTGGTGACAGTGATGATTGTGAGGTCATTATAGATATTCCTGAAGATCTTTTAATTAAGTGCTCTGTGGATCCTATGTCAGATTTGATCGACTTTGTATACCCTTCACTTCTTGGACTATACAAAGATAAAGATTATTTTGCTGAAAGAGCTATACTGGCACCAACAAATGAAGTTGTACAAGAAATAAATGAAAAATTGCTTGCTTTGTTTCCTGGTGAAGAAGTCGAGTATTTGAGCTCTGATAGTATTTGTCAAATTGAGCAAGCAAAGAACCCATCACACGGTAAACTATATTCTCCCGATGTTCTTAATGGTCTTAAAATATCTGGTTTGCCTAATCATTGATTAGTCCTTAAAGTCGGTGTCCATGTAATGTTGCTTCGTAATATTGATCAACAAAATGGTTTATGCAACGGTACGAGATTACGTATTACTAAACTTTACAGGCGTGTTATAAAAGCTGAGATTATATCTGGAGGAAACATAGGGACAAAAACGTATATTCAACAAATCAGTTTGACACAATTAGATAAAAGAATTCCTATCAAGTTTCAACGACACCAATTCCCCTTATCTGCATGCTTCGCAATGACTATAAACAAAAGTCACGGACAATCTCTATCAATGGTTGGATTGTATCTCAAATATCAAGTTTCTCACATGGTCAACTTTATGTTGCATTATCAAGAGTCAAAAGAAGAGATGGTGTCAAGTTGCTTATACTAGATAAAGATGTGGATGTAACATATAAAACAACTAATGTGGTGTACAAGGAAGTTTTTCCAGGACTTGAATAATTTTGTTTTTTTTTTCCTTCTAATGTATGTGTTTTTAACTAGTATTAAATTTGAACATAAATAATTGGTTTTTTGTTGAAGTCGTATTTAACGTGGACATTAGCCTAGTAAATGTTATATATTGAAGTCGTCTTCTACAAAGAGATCAAAATTCTAAGGTTTAATGTGGAGACATGATGCATCTTTGGAGAGTATCTTTTCAATTGATTTCATTTGGTTGTTCAAAAAAGTTTAAGAAAAAAACATTAAATTCATCTTCTTCACTTTATCTTAAAAAGAGCTCATCTCGTCGTCTCTAAACCCTCCACTTCAAATCAGCAACTCCAAAGATCATGGATTCTTACGGTAGAAAACGCGTATGGAGATGGAGGTCTGGAGAATTTGTGTCTGAGATGGAGGGCTAGAGAAATAGCGTCAGCCATAAAGGAAGAGGGGGTGACGGTCTTGCAGAACCGAAGGAGGAGAGTGGCGGAACCGATGAAGGAGGATGAGGGTGGCGGGGCTTGCGGCGCTGGAGGAGGAGAAATGGAGGATATGCCTGCTTTTTTTTAGGGCAGAGGGGGATGAAAAGGGTATACAAGGAAGCATATTCTTCTGAAACTTTTGAGTGCTTAATGGTATGGTTAAAAGCTAAATGAGACCAATAAGAGGCTTTGTTTTAGTGAACCAAACAAGCCTACCCCTGATCGATTCAGATGTTGCCTCTTAATGGAACCATTAAGAGGCAAACAAACAGCCCATTAGGGGTGTTTGGCAACTTCTAAATGGGTAAGTGTTAGGTTAAATAAACCATAACTTTCTGATATCATTTTATAATATTAGTAAGATGTTTTAACATATAATATTAATATTAATTAAAGTTAGATGAATAGATCATAAATATTAAAATTGAGATAACTTATAGTAAATAATAATAATAACTAGTCAATTTTCCCTCGCGCTTCGTGGCGGAAATTCCGTCATTATCTGATCGGTTTGTTACGGTACCAGCACTCGCTACAGTAATCAAAAGAGAAAATCTTACATCGATAAAAAACAATAAAAATGTATATCATGTTGTTTAGTTGATATCGGTTCGGTTGGTTTGTGTTCTATGTTTATTTTTTTCAACATTGTGATGTAAATTTTATTGCAAACGAATATTGTTCCACTATCGTACCAAACCTAATTGAAACTGACTGAACAACATCTGTACTGGTACCGGTTTTATTTTTATTGTTTTTGTTTTCGATAAATTGACATCGTATCACTACCGTATCGTGTCAAACCGAACAACGTTGGTATCGTATCGCTACCATAGTGAACCGGAACGAAACTAAACGAACATTAGTTCGGTACCAATATTTATTTTTATTGTTTTTTCTTTCGATAAACTGACACCCTATAAATTATTCATTTATACAACTTCGTGTGTGTCAATAAATGAATATTTCCGTGACAATCTAAACCAATCGATACCGTTCGAACATCAATGCCGCTCTATTAGTGTTCGTTTTTATCATTTTCAACCGATGTAAAACACATGTTAATTTCTATACCTAGAGCATGTATTGTACCGTTGCTGTAGCGAACCGGAATGATACCGATCAGATGCCCGCGGAATGTTAAAAAATAAACAAACATAGACAGAGATTTAGATTTTTTAAAAAATTAACGAACACAAGTTACTATGTAACGAACCGTATCGATACCGATCCAATGCCTGTAGAATGCTAAAAAAATAAACATATACACGAATTTTAATTTATTTTTTAAAGTTAACGAACACAACAAGTTATTACTAAAATATCAAATTTAATAATAAATAAACTACTGTTAATAAAAATAAAAAAGCAGACTTAAAATTATGAATTGTTATTTATTACTGAAACTCAAATTATATAACATATAAAATATTACTTAAACTCAAAATATTAAAAAATTAGAAATACTTTTCATCCAAACTTTCAAATCATATGTATAATGTATAATACTAGTAATAATAATAATAATATTAATAATAATAATAATAATAATAATAATAATAATAATAATAATAATAATAATAATAAGAAGGATAATGATAAAAAAAATTATTTTTAAATAAATTAAAAATAAAATTATGAGGTTGAAGAAGAATTTTTCATGTGACATTAATTTGAGTCTTTTATTAATATTTAAATATTGATTATAACGTTATTAGTTATGATAATCCAAATGGTTCATTCTTTTTTTAGATATATTCAACACGTGTAATATACGTGGTTTTTAAGGATGTAATTTTTTATTATTTGATAGATTTATTCAACCCGATTATACACGGGTTTTTTTTAAAGATACGACGTTTTTAGTATTTAGTATACAAAATTACATTTATTTAATCTGTGTAATACACATGGTTTTTAAAGATATAACTTTTTTATTATTTGATATATAAAATTACATTTATTTAACCCGTACAATATACAAGGTTCATAAAAATATAAGTTTTTATTATTTAATATATAAAATTACATTTATTTAACCCGCGTAATACACGGGGTTCTAACCTAGTTTGTAAATAAATCAAAACATGCAATTTGATCAAATTTCGTTGTTAACATATATTAGTTTAGTATCTTAGTAATAAAATAACTTTTAACAATCACATCAATTATTTAGTTAAATTATTGAGGGAATAGACTACCAATAAATTCCAAATCACACAAGACACGGTAAGAACACGGAGTATGAGACTATGACGTGCACACGACGATTTGGATATTCATAATTCTAGATACACTTTCACATAGGTCCGTTTACTTTTCTTCATATTCATTGATTCTACAAATCTAAAACAATGATGGATGACATTAATATGGGTCGAGTTATAACGGATTTGGGCCTCGAACACCCGAACCTTTTTTAATACCCCCTTAGGGGGTTCGGGGCACTCCACTTTCCATTACTCACCACACCCAATCATGTTCCGTCACGTCATCGAACTTGGTTCCATCACTAGTGATTAATTTCAGTGGGGGTGCACATCACTCGCCACATCCAATCACACCCAACAATTTCCCTCCTCAAAGATAACAATCTGCAACTTTTCAAGCGTGATGGCCACAACGCGTTATGGCATCAACGCGTGATGGAATTATGTGGCGGCGGTGTTCCAAGCGTGGAACTTCAACCACCACGAAGAACAACGGAGCGCCCCGACCCCTTAGAGGTGTACCAAATGTCCATGTTACACATTTATGCAAATACGCTAGTGTGAAATTCAACTTCTAGGCTCTAGTGCATTTCTTATACCAGGAGAAGAGGGCTCGATTGTAATTAAAGAATAAGCTAAAATTTGAAGTCTCATATCTATGTGGCCTTCTATATTCTAAATTATATTGATAAACTCGTACATAATTTTTGATTATTTGAATATGGTTACGCAATTATTCGTATTAGAGTAAATTACAAAAATCGTCCTTTATGTTAACACTAAATTTCAAAGTATGTCCTTTATCTTTAAAAAGTACAAAAAACGTACTCGATGTTTGCAAACCCCTACACATTATGTCCTTTATCCCTAACTTAGTTATTTTTCATTGTTAAGTAGGTGTGAAATTACCTAAACACCTTTACTGTTAAATAAATATCTAACCACCACCCACCCCACCTTCCCCAATTAACATCTCCTCTGATAGATCCGGTTAAAAAAGACCCTAATTTATCAGGGGAAGTACAATTTCAGACTGAACTTGAGATGATAAGTTTGGCATTGCACCGGAATCTTTTACGTCTTTACGGGTTTTGTTTGACTTCTGATGAGAGATTACTTGTTTATCATTATATGCCAAATGGCAGCGTTGCAGATCGCTTGAGAGGTAACCAAATAAAGCTAATCCTTTTGTTTCTATATAAGTATTGACTGTTGACTTTCTACTTTGTCGCGCTGTTATCCGATCGGTGGAAGAAAGATTCCGGCGAATGATACGGTTTTGCAGTTATTGTATAGTTATGATTTATCTAGTGCGATTGATACGGCGTCAACGTCATTTGAACTGCTTCCGATTGCTTTAGAATTGTTGTTTGAGGACTGTGTAACGGCGTGTGTACGGTATCTAGAGGCTGTGCCATGGACAGAGGAGGAGGAGGAGGAGGAACGGACGGTGTTGAGTTTGATTCCGGTGGTGGTGAAAGGTGGAGATTTGGGAAGATGGATAGGGTGGGGTGGGTGATGGGTCCCACATAAATTTTAAATATTAGTTATATTTCTTTTAACTTTTTAGTTATTTATTTAATAGTAAGGGTATTTAGGTCATTTCACGCCACTTAACAATGGGAAATAATTAAGTTAGGGATAAAGGACATAATGTGTAGGGGTTTGCAAACATTGAGTACGTTTTTTGTAATTTTTGAAGATAAAGGACACACTTTGCAATTTAGTGTCAACATAAAGGACGATTTTTGTAATTTACTCTTCGTATTATCAACATGTTAAAAGCTTTGGAATTAGCACTTTCTCATTTATCTTTATGAGTTTTTTTTTTCATGAATTGGATGTGAATATGTGATTTAGGTTCTTACCTTCCTTTAATGTTCATGTTTTGACAATGAAGCAAATAATTTGTATCAGGGCCGTCTCCGACTCTCCGAGAAAAAAATGGGCCTCTAAAATATAAACATATATATATATATATATATGATGAGGATCCGTTAGAACTAGCATTTAGGTAGAGAACCCGATAACTAGTGTGAATACATGGCATTTTTATACATATAATATACTTTTCAACAAAATATGCGTGCGACACTGTCATTCAACCTGTAACCCTAATTTGTCAACAGCGACATGAATTCACCACTGTGTTTCGTCATCGGCGATAAGACATCATCGTGACCGGCGATTTGACCTACTTTGCAACTTCTCCAGCGATATACATCTTCTTTCTTCTGTCGTGCATCCAATCTGATCTCAAATCAACTGGTAAGTATCATTCTGAATCTTTTGTCTAATTTTCCTATTAATTGCGATCTTTTTACAACAAACCTTGTTTTTTTGTAATCCAGATATGGCATCTTTCAATTCATCTTACATTGATCCTCGTGCATCTATCGACGATATTGACGGATTTAGGTCGAACTCAGCTGCTAGTCAACATAATATTCATACTCTCGAATCCATTCTACCTCAAGCACTATCGTTGTGTCTAAACATTCATTTACTGGTGATAATACTTCTACATCAACCGAACAACACCTACACATTTGGGTCAACACTTACAATTTATACGATATGAGACTAAAGGTAATATACCTTTTTTTGTTACAATGCACACATACAAATGCGTATACTCATCGATGTACCAACAATAAATGTGTTTCATACTTTACTAGTCCATGTTTAATTTTTTTTTTGTTAGTAAAACATTAAGCATCTTACTTTTATTTACAATCAGTACATAACCACACACATGTGCATCACGTTACCATCACCCCGTAATCATCACCAATAAACTGTTGACCATGTATACATCATGCGTACACACAACGCCTACCTTATTAATTGTCACTTTTTTTTACCTTTTTTATATACAAGAACAATTACAACTTATGTTCCTGCTACACCTAATGGTACATCATACTAGATACCCGATGTTGATGTTGAATACACCCCTGTTGTAGATAGTACTTTTGACCATTGGGAGGATGTTGTCCTGATGTACAACACTTATGCGTCAATAGAAAGTCTTGTTTGTATTTCTATAATTAGAAAGTCTTGTTTGTATTTCTATTTTTGGAAGTCTTGTGTTCTTGTAATCGTCCTTTCGTTGTAATCATTGTAAAATCCGAGACTTGGATCATAAATAAAACTCGTATTTCTTAAATTTGTGTTTTACATACTTCTACGTATCCGTACGTTTGATTTTGTGGAACATTTGATACATATTCATAATTCTTGGAAACTATGTGCCAAACTAGCAAATACGTGAAACTTATGCATAATACGTCTTTTGAGCGAATACGATACTTGAATACGACATTCATACGCTTAATTATACTTGGTTTATGTTCTCCATACTTGATTTGCCCTTATACTATGCTTTTATGACATAAAATACCCCTAAATAACTTAAAAACCCTAACTAATAAACTTCAGGGGCCAAAATGTCAATCTTTGAAGCTTAACTTCGACTCAGCCACATTGTGGCGAGCCGCGACTCTCCCCCTTGTCCACCCTCGCGGGCCACGAGCACTCGTAATCCAGAACCAGCTCTAGACAGCCGCTGGTTGGTCGCGATTTTGGTGAGTTTTCACTGGTTTAACTTGTGTTTCTTGCATTTAAACCCCAACTAACCCAACCCTAATCCTTCCCTATAAAACCCAAGTGTTGTCCAAGCATTTTGCACTTTTCTAATCACTCACAACTCTCTCTAATCACTCCAAATCGCAGCTGTTAATCAGAGTTCGAGCAGAATAATACTACTTCACTAAAGTGAGCATAACTCACTCAATTCTTATTCGATTCACTTGATTCTTTTTCCTACTTCTATGGATTGATCTTAGCTACGTTTCCAGAGCTTTTCCCTGAAACACCAGAGCCTGGAACGTCGCCAAAAAGGCTCCAAAGTTGACTGATTTTTCTGTTTTGTACAAGAACTTTGCTAAAACTTGATTAAACTTGAGGAAACTCATCTCAAACCTATGTCCTTATGCTTATAACCACATCTATGGTTAGTTAGGCTTAAAAACAAGGTTGAGACATTCAAAATTAGAGGTATAAACCTCACAAACTTTCTGTTTTGTTCAAGGGTTTAACCCACAAGTGATGTTCAAGCTTAAGACTTGATGAAAGTGTGATTTAGGATTAGCTTGGGCTATCCTACTTAAAAATCCACACATTGCTTGATGATTTCTCATAGATTAGATGTTCATATTCTATTATTACTCGTAAGTTCAAGACCATCCTTGAATGTTCATAACATCAAGTGTAGTGGTGAACACTTAGAGGTGCCTAAATGGAAGACTTGTTCTTCCTACCTCCTACATGAATTCTATGATACTTAATATGTTCCTAAATGGAGGATTCATCCTCCTACCTCATGCTTGACATATTTGACATATTAACATATTACATAATCTATATATATATATATATATATATATATATATATATATATATATATATATATTACTTAAGTAATCAACCTTTGATGATGATATAATGGTCACTTGTCAAGGTTGTAGGATCGTTGTATGACCCGAATGAGTCGTTCAGAAGAGTTGTTTATCCGAATCAAAGGCGGAATCAATGAAACGGACGCTCGATGTAATTATAATGTCTCTTGTATTAATCTGATAGAATTACAGCACCTGGAGACAATCCGGCAGCACTTCGTTACCGAATACAAGATGTAATTCTGCTTCAAATGAAACGGCAAGCTCCTTATTTATAATGGATGTGATTCCGCTTGAAATGGTAAAGACATGTTCAAGTGGAATTAACAATGTTAATTTCGCTTGAACTTGCCTTTTACACTTTCAAGCGGAATTAGCATTATATCCACTAAATTCAGTTTCTAGCAACCCGAGCACTGATTATCCTATCCTATCTCATTACATGACTCGATACAAGACGAAGTCAATAGACATATTGCACTAACAGACTCCCCCTTGGATGTTGACAAAGTCTTCAGTGTCGAGTCTTTATCATGACACATCTTCAGTCTTGATCAGTCTTCAAATTCTGTTTCTTGTCTAACAGTGTAAGCATCTATCAATCTTTTTCTTTTCTTCACAGGTTCAGAATCTCATCCTGGCTCTATCTTTATCATTCTACCAGAATCTGACTCTGACTCTTGCTTTATCAGCTTCTTCAGGCTCCCCCTTTCATCAAGCTTCCGTGCTTTAGGGATCGACACCTAGCTTTCCGGTTACAAGCTCCCCCTTGCTTTGAGCTCGTCTTCAGACTCCCCCTTAGACTATGCTTTCGGGATCGTAGTCTGGTACAATATCTGCAACACTCATGCGTTTATAAGTAACAACATTTTAGACTTTCAAATATCCAAGAATCGCAACCTGTCTAAAACTCTCCCTCTATCAACAAACTTTATAGATTTGGCAGCATTAAGTATCCAAATCTCTCACAGTTAATCATCCAAGTCCAACTTAATGACCTTGGAGATATCACAAACTGTTTTTGATTTTTGATTTAAAAATCAAGTTTTAAATTAATGAACTTGTTTTATTTTCAGAAACACAATCAGCTTACTTAGATTTTGAAACTCGGCATTTCAGACATCAGTTGTCGAAAATAAAGCAGAATCCAAAATCTTTTTGTATTTTCTGAAAACATAAAGCTGTAAAGAAATATTTACAAACATATTTACAGAAAATATTTTTGTTTGAGTTCGCGTCAGAGGATCATATCAGTTTTTGACAAGTCACAAGTACCGTTGAGCTTAGTTACACATTAAGAATTAAACAATTCACTTAGATTGTCGATATACTGATCCACTTAAATTTTCACACAAACTTCAACTGATTCAGGATACGAATTAGGTGTTTTAAGAACTTAAACTCATTCATGTGTCCCACTTCTTGAATATACTCCCGTATCCAGATCCCAATATTCAGTCTTACAGGTGAGTATACCTAGATGATATCTGTAAGGGGTTAAATTGTGAAACCGTGAGAGCTCAGGTCAGAACTTCCGTTCAGCAGAGAGATGACGGTTCGACTTTAGGTGTGTTCCCTTTAGAGAATCTTTTCTTCAACAGCATATGATTAGCATTTTTCAATGTTTCATCATTTTTATGCTGAGGGCGATGCTATATTTCAAGCAAGCAGAAAGTATTATACGGGGACTATGCCATTGCTTCCGCAAAATCAGAAGTCCCGGGATAATACCCCAGATATCACTAAGCATAAAGACCTAGTATCTCAGAAAGAGGGGTCCTTCAAACGAGATTTCAGGGGTTACCTATATATCCAAGTAGTGTTCCCCACGAAATAAGCAAGTTTGAATTTAGATTTATATCCTGAAAAGTTTACTAAATGTATAAAAACCTATCGGCATATTGTAGGATCGAGTACTGACCCAAACGAGTCAATCAGAAGAGGTCTTATCCGTTTCAGAGGCGGAACCTAAGAAACGGACTTGAAAAACAGCTTGTTTCACTTAAATTTGCCTTGTGTATTGATTTCACACTGATTACAGTCAAACAGCACTTCGGCAGCAGTTCGGTACCGGAAAATAGGAATCGTTCAAATGATTACGCTCGAAAGGTATATATAGGGGAAGAGGTTCCGCTTGAAAGTGTTATGAGACAGTTCAAACGGAATCACAACAATCTGATTTCGCTTGAAAGTGTCTCATGACAGTTTCAAGCGTAATCACCTCTTCGAGCGGAATCAGAACAAAAACAATCTAAAACTTCCTATTTTCTCGCACAACGTGCCCTAATCTAACAATTCTAATCCTAGACTCGATACAAGACTGTAACACCTCGAAATTTTGTGTCCAATAATGTGTTAACACGTGTCATGAGTTTACACGTGGCATTAAATATTTGACTAAAGTTGACAAACCTTGAAAGTATGTAAATTTGAGGGTTATAAATGTCAACAAAGGGTAAATATACTGTATAGTAACCCTAAACGATGCTCGTACCTTCAAACGAATAAATCATGGATCGTACGGAAGCGAAACGCGGAAGAAAGTGAGAGATTACAAGCTGTAGGGGTTAACTGTGTCAACATGTTTAATTATACCCTGAGTGACCCTTTGACGAACCCGAGGCTTTGTAACAGTAAAATGCGCTCACTAGAATGTACTATATAAATTTCACGAAGTTCCGTTTTAAAACAAGAAAGTTATGATCAAATTCGTACGAGAGGGGTTAAAAGCGTCAATAATGAAAGTTAAGGCTTGTCGGATAGTAATTAAACTAACCGGGGACTTAACAGTGCAGGTAAAAGGCACGAGGCCCTTAATTGTAATTAACCGAGGGCCAAATCGCAAAGTTACCCCTTCGAACCCGAAAGGTCAGGTTAATGATTACGAAAGATTCGGTTAATCATTACAAAAGATTTAAAAACCTTTGAAAACAGGCCTCAGGCGGCCCGCCTGAGTGAAACAAGTAAGTTGATGCGGGCCGCGAGCCTCCTGCAAATACGTATCCTGACAAGAAGATCCAGGCGGCCCGCGTACATGTTGGCCTAAATCTAATGCGGGCCGCATGAACCGCCCAGATGCAGAAACTTTGGACAGATGCATTGTTTGAACTTGTGAACGATCATTGCTGCAATAAATGAAGCATGGGCGCCCTCTGTTTGCCCCCTAGCACCAAGGGCCACCTGCTGATCATCCATGCTCCCTTGTAGCTTGAGTTCTAATGATCTTGTGCTTGGAAATTCACTATAAAAGGCACTACATTGCACACAAATGAATCACACCTCAAACCTGCATTCTAACTCACTTCTGGAGCTCCAAAACACTCTTCTATCATCCTTAGACGTGCACCAAGCTTCTGTAAGTATGCCAACCCTTTTATGGCTTAGTTTTTGCTTAGTTTAGCCTAAAAGTCAATCCGTCGTAATTAACGATTGACTTTGCGATAAATCACGAATGGTCCAGTGGTCTGTCGAATCAAAGATAGTTATATGATGGTAATCATGTGGGCATTAAACCCCTAAAAGGGCACCCTCTGATTCCCACTCTAACTAGATCAAATGTCGAGTCAAACGTGCTTAGAAAAAGTCAACAGAAATGTCATTTTTGCGATTTCTTGCATAATCTGTAATATAGATCATATGTGACCTGTTTGAACTCTCATAAAACATGATAATAAGTATATAAACTAGTCTAAGCTTGTTTGATCCGACCATTTATTGTTTTGACCCGGTTCGGAACCGAAAGGCGCAAAAGTTTGACTTTTGCATTGAAGATCGATTTGAGGTCAGGCTACCATCAACTGAAAGTTAGAGATGAAGACGTACATAAAACTGCATTTAGGACTCGTTACGGTCACTACGAGTTCCTAGTGATGCCTTTTGGGCTCACTAATGCACCGGCTGCGTTCATGGATCTCATGAATCGCGTCTACAAGCCGTACTTGGACAAATTCGTCATCGTTTTCATCGACGACATTCTTATATACTCGAAGAGCCAGGCTGACCATGAGAAACACCTTCGCTGTATCCTCAAACTGCTACTCGTGAGAAACTCTATGCCAAGTTCTCTAAGTGCGAATTCTGGCTACGAGCTGTCCAATTTCTAGGACACGTTGTCAGCAAGCGAGGTATCCAGGTGGATCCCGCTAAGGTTGAGGCTGTCATGAATTGGCAAGAGCCAAAGGCGCCTACTGAGATTCGTAGTTTCCTGGGGTTAGCAGGATACTACAGGCGATTCATTGAAATTTTTTCAAGGATTGCTGCGCCCTTAACTTCCCTGACCAAGAAGAAGATAAAGTTTGTGTGGGGCCCTAAGCAGCAAGAATCCTTTGATATTCTGAAGCAAAAGCTGAGCAACGCTCCTGTGCTGATGCTACCAGAAGGTACCGAGGAGTTCGTAGTTTACTGCGACACATCACACACTGGCATGGGATGTGTGCTCATGCAGAAAGGCAAGGTTATTGCCTATGCTTCGAGACAGTTAAAAGTGCACGAAAAGAATTACACCACTCATGACTTAGAGCTGGGTGCCGTTGTGTTCGCACTAAAACTGTGGAGGCATTACCTGTATGGTATCAAGTTTGTGATCTATTCGGATCACAAGAGCCTTCAACATCTGTTTAATCAGAAGGAATTAAACATGAGGTAACGCCGTTGGATGGAGACTTTAAATGATTATGATTGTGAAATCAGATATCATCCCGGCAAGGCGAATGTAGTTGCTGATGCCCTGAGTAGAAAGGAAAGGGTGAAACCCATCCGAATCAATGCCAAGAGCATTGAAGTAAAGAATAATTTAATTGAAAGGTTATTAGCTGCACAGCGAGAGGCTGTGTTGGAAGCTAACTATCCTAAGGAGAAGTTAGGAGTAACTGAGGAGCAGTTAACTCTTAGCAAGGACGGAATCTTACGACTAAATGGACGAATATGGGTTCCGATTTATGGAGGACTTAGAGATGTCATTCTCCAGGAAGCCCATAGTTCCAAGTATTCTGTCCATCCTGGAGCAGATAAAATGTATCAGGATCTAAAGGCAAATTATTGGTGGATAGGCTTGAAAAAGTCTGTAGCCGCTTATGTAGCAAAATGCTTAGGCTGTGCGCAAGTCAAGGCTGAGCATCAAAAGCCATCTGGCTTGCTACAACAGCCTGAACTTCCTGAATGGAAGTGGGAATGTGTAACTATGGACTTTATTACCAAGTTACCCAAGACAAGGAAAGGAAATGACACAATATGGGTTATAGTCGATAGACTGACTAAATCAGCGCATTTCTTACCCATCAAGGAGACTTATAGCTCTGACATGTTAGCCCAGTTATACGTTGATAAGATTGTAGCCTTGCATGGCATACCTGTGTCTATTATCTCCGACAGGGATACTAGATACACGTCGCATTTCTGGAAGAGTTTCCAGCAATCTTTGGGCACACGTTTGAATTTTAGTACGGCTTACCATCCTCAGATAGACGGTCAGAGTGAGCGTACTATTCAAACATTGGAAGACATGCTGCGTGCATGTGCTATCGATTTGGGTGGTAGTTGGGATAAGAACCTACCACTAATCGAATTCTCCTACAACAATAGCTACCATACCAGCATTAAGGCTGCACCTTTCGAGGCATTATACGGTAGAAAGTGCCGATCGCCTGTTTGTTGGGCGGAAGTTGGAGATGTCCAGTTATTAGGACCAGAGATAGTCTTTGAGACAACGGACAAGATTGTCCAGATTCGAGACCGTCTCAAAGCTGCCCGAGATAGGCAGAAGAGTTACGCGGATCCAAAGCGTAAAGATTTTCACTTCGAAGTAGGTGAAAAGGTGCTACTTAAAGTATCACCCTGGAAGGGGGTGATGCGTTTCGGTAAGAAAGGCAAACTAAGCCCGAGATACATAGGACCTTTCGAGGTTATCGAACGGGTCGGGTCAGTTGCCTATAAGCTAAACTTACCGGAGGAGCTCAATGGAATTCACAATGTGTTCCACATCTGCAATCTAAAGAAATGCTTCGCTGATGAATCATTAGTGATCCCACACACAGATGTGCATATAGATGAGAGCTTGAAATTTGTGGAGAAACCTTTGTCGATTGAAGATCGACAGGTAAAGAAGCTTCGAAGGAAGCATGTACCTATAGTAAAGGTCAAGTGGGATGCCCGTAGAGGTCCCGAATTCACGTGGGAAGTTGAAGCCACGATGAAAGAAAAATACCCTTATTTGTTTGAGTAAATCTCGGGTCGAGATTTATTTTAAGGGGGTGAGGATGTAACACCTCGAAATTTTGTGTCCAATAATGTGTTAACACGTGTCATGAGTTTACACGTGGCATTAAATATTTGACTAAAGTTGACAAACCTTGAAAGTATGTAAATTCGAGGGTTATAAATGTCAACAAAGGGTAAATATACTGTATAGTAACCCTAAACGATGCTCGTACCTTCAAACGAATAAATCATGGATCGTACGGAAGCGAAACGTGGAAGAAAGTGAGAGATTACAAGCTGCAGGGGTTAACTGTGTCAACATGTTTAATTATACCCTGAGTGACCCTTTGACGAACCCGAGGCTTTGTAACAGTAAAACGCGCTCACTAGAATGTACTATATAAATTTCGCGAAGTTCCGTTTTAAAACAAGAAAGTTATGATCAAATTCGTACGAGAGGGGTTAAAAGCGTCAACAATGAAAGTTAAGGCCTGTCGGATAGTAATTAAACTAACCGGGGACTTAACAGTGTGGGTAAAAGGCACGAGGCCCTTAATTGTAATTAACCGAGGGCCAAATCGCAAAGTTACCCCTTCGAACCCGAAAGGTCAGGTTAATGATTACGAAAGATTCGATTAATCATTACAAAAGAATTAAAAACCTTTGAAAACAGGCCTCAGGCGGCCCGCCTGAGTGAAACAAGTAAGTTGATGCGGGCCGCAAGCCTCCTGCAAATACGTATCCTGACAAGAAGATCCAGGCGGCCCGCGTACATGTTGGCCTAAATCTAATGCGGGCCGCATGAACCGCCCAGATGCAGAAACTTTGGACAGATGCATTGTTTGAACTTGTGAACGAATCATTGCTGCAATAAATGAAGCATGGGCGCCCTCTACTTGCCCCCTAGCACCAAGGGCCACCTGCTGATCATCCATGCTCCCTTGTAGCTTGAGTTGTAATGATCTTGTGCTTGGAAATTCACTATAAAAGGCACTACATTGCACACAAATGAATCACACCTCAAACCTGCATTCTAACTCACTTCTGGAGCTCCAAAGCACTCTTCTATCATCCTTAGACGTGCACCAAGCTTCTGTAAGTATGCCAACCCTTTTATGGCTTAGTTTTTGCTTAGTTTAGCCTAAAAGTCAATCCGTCGTAATTAACGATTGACTTTGCGATAAATAACGAATGGTCTAGTGGTCTGTCGAATCAAAGATAGTTATATGATGGTAATTATGTGGGCATTAAACCCCTAAAAGGGCACCCTCTGATTCCCACTCTAACTAGTTCAAATCTCGAGTCAAACGTGCTTAGAAAAAGTCAACAGAAATGTCATTTTTGCGATTTCTTGCATAATCTGTAATATAGACGATATGTGACCTGTTTGAACTCTCATAAAACATGATAATAAGTATATAAACTAGTCTAAGCTTGTTTGATCCGACCATTTATTGTTTTGACCCGGTTCGGAACCGAAAGGCGCAAAAGTTTGACTTTTGCATTGACTCAGTTCTGACCCGTTAAAGTTTGATATAGATACGTCTTAGGACTCTCTTAGGACCAGGTTACATGATGGTATAAACCTCTGTGACCGGTTCATTGTTTGTCCGAGTCTTTGACACATTTCCGTTAAATGCTTAAAAGTTGACCGTAACGCCCTTTTTATTTTAAAACGAGAATTTCGGACACGTGAAAGGATCATGACCTTGGTTACTGATTTCTAAGCATGTCCCTAAAATTTCACGTCAATCCGAGGTTTAGAATATGAGTTATGCTAAATAGCGCAAATTGCGAAACTTTAGTAATTAAATAGCGCAATTAGCATAACGCCTATCTAAACCCGGATTTCGATGCCAAACCTTTTACTCACTGATGTAATATAATATTTTGGGATTTTTAAAGATTTTTAATTATTTTTAAACCTGCTCATAACCTGCGGTTATGGCAACGGTTCGGTAAATACCGAATATACCCTTTTCGGCCATAACTCGAGTTCTACAAGGTCTTTTGACCCGATTCCAGTTGCTACTGATTTTAAATAATAAATAAAGTATTTTAGACTTTATAAACTGTTCGGGAAACTCAGATTTCCTGTAGAACTCTAAAACCTCTTTAAATATCTTCAAAAAGACCGAAACACCCCTACGGGGCATTAAATGAATTTAAACTTGTTACGAGCATTATGGAAGGTATCCTACTGATACCACAACCTCTTTAAGACATATTGACTTAGGAAAACAGTGTAGGACTCCTACGGTTACCCGTTGCGCCTTTAGCGCGCACGGTTCGGCTTATGTAACTAGTTTACATAGATTAGCCGAAACGGGTCAAACCATATTGTTTGGACCCCAAAATCCAGAGTATGATTATTATACCCATATAAAACAAGTCTCCAAACTTGTTGGGTCAAAATCACACTCCATTCACGGTTTTCGCCTTTCACGCGTTTAAACCGTAACTATACTTTGAAACTGACCGGTCTAAGCTACGGCAAATATAAAGACCCGTTAGGATTCTAATAGGTTATTTTAAAAACCTTCGTTCCAGAATAGGAGACCAGTAAAAGCTATCTGTGATTTACTCAATTAAGGATTATACTTGCAAAGGTAAATACTTTTAACTTATTTTCCGTTATACGGGCCTGGGTTACGGTATCTAAAATACCGCTTGGTCGGGCAATTGACCCCAACTCATTAGTAGTTGGGTATTATCAATGTGACCCGTTTAAAAACTGTTTTGTTGGCTTAAAGCCTTTGGGGGCTTAATGACCATGTCCCGGATATCCTTGGCAGCATTTACGAATGGCCACGACCTTGACATCCCGGTATAGGCATACACCCGGCATTATGTCTATAACTATAAAAGTGTAGCCGTTGGTTACCCGCCACGGTGTTATATGCTATGTGGTGTGTCTATTAAACTTTAACCCGATACGACTCGGACGACCAAACGCATAGTAACATGTAATTCTTTACAAGATTTGATTATAAATTATCCCAAGTTATAAAGAGTTTGTGCCTTGAGCATTTAAACCAATTTTATTAAACATTTTACAAAAGTGTCAGTTGAATGTATTTACCAGTGTAAACTGACGTATTTTCCCCAAAAAGACTAAATGCAGGTACTAGGCGTAATTGGCTGGGATTTCTCCTTAGCATCATTAGAAGTCTCGCAAGCTTAAGATGCCTGAAGTCTGTTGAACAATATTTTTGATATTATTATTTGATCCCCTATGGATTAGTACTTCAACAATGGTGATACATTGATATTACACTAAATGTTGAAATATATTATCTTATTGCTTCTGCTGTGCATTCATATATATTGTGTGGTTTGACTATAATGTTGCCAACTACGTCACGGTAATCCCCCACCGGGCCCACCGGTGAGACACGTGGAAATCGGGGTGTGACAGGTTGGTATCAGAGCCAACACTGAGTGAATTAAACACTAGCCTTTGTGTTTAATCTCAGTTACACAATTGCACATACTTGAGTCTAGACAAGAACATAGGACAAATTCGAATTATTATTCCAAGTTTGTCTTTTTATTGTTTATTGTTATTTAAAGTTTTGAAAGCAGGAATATGCCACCTGCAATCAGACGAGGAAGAGGAAGAAGAGGCAGAGGAACGATCATTACTCACAATGATCACGAAGCTGGACCTTCGAACACGCGAGCTCCTTCCAGTACAAGGAGTGAAGAACCACAGAGACGAAGAAACCTTTTTGAACCTGCGAGACATTCTACCTCGCATAGCTCAACACCCTCATACCGTCATTCGTTTGGACCAGATTCGGAAAATAATCCCAATAACCCTCAACCATCCTTTTTACCTCTACAGCGATCTGCTTCGCAGCGATCTGCTTCGCACCATTCTTACGGCGATCCATCACCTTTCTTCATAGGACAGTTTAACCCGGCTGATTATGTCCAAGAGCCTATAGGGTATAATCCTCTAGGACCAGAGGATCACTTTTCTGAAGACAATGCAGTGGATATGGACGAGGATACAGACCCCGTCGAACCTGCAAGGGGAACTCCCAATCATCCAATCGAGATCTCGGAGGGGTCATCCTTCCATGGAACGCCCTATCAAGGTCCCGATAGCTACCAGGCGAGGTTTGACCAATGTAATTGGTACTTTACACCTTCACATCATTACTCGCCTCATGAACAACAGCAACAACAGGATCCTTCTGAGGATTCGCGGTTTGTGGCCGTTACGCCACCACCACCGCCACCGGTTCAACCAGTAATTCCAGATCCGCCAAGGCGTAGAAGATCAGGAGCACGGATGTCTACCCGAGGAGGGGAATTTCATTTCAGCACCCCTCGCCACTCGAGTGCTAGTCATTTTCCGTCAGTACCTGAAGAAGAACCACAATTAGGGGAACCTTCTGGTCACCCAGCAGAGGTGAATTCTGCACCAGTTGCACCACCTCCGCCACCATTCGGATATGACAATCCGATACTAGCGTACGGCGCTTCCACGGCATACAATCCGTTTGAACAGCCAACTCATACGCACTACAACTATAACTATGATGCCGATCCATATGTGATAGCAGCAAATTATAATGCCCTCCATGGAACCTCTTGGAGAGCCGATTACTCAGCTCATGGGTATCCAATACCTTCTAGACCTCCGGTTCCGCAACCGGCACCGCAGCCACGTTTTTCTCCACCGGAGCAAGAAGAAATACTCCACCGTTTAAACCGTGTGGAATGAGACTTCGAACAAGAACGCAAGAGTAATCGTGGATTTCTCAAAGGCTTAGCAAACCTACTGAAGGGAAGGAAGAAACGAGACCATTAGTCTCCTTATGTAATGTTGTATTTTCAAATTAGTCCCTGCGTGGACATTTATCGTATATCAGTCCCTACGTGGACTTATCTTTTAGTCCCTGCGCGGACGTCTATCTTATATTTGGTCCCTGCGTGGACTTGTTTTTTTCTATAAACCTCTGCGTAGGTACTTATTTAATTATAAAGTCCCGTTTAGGGCAGCGTGTAATCGTATTTGAAGTTTATGGAATGTTATGTTATAAATTTCATTTTTGTTATTACTATATATGAAATAAATCAAAATCATTCCTTTTAAATTTAAATCTGCCTAAGTAAAGAATCTTAAGAGTGAAACCTAGCCAAGTGTCTTTTTAGACCCGGCCAAGATGGTAAGACCTGATTAAAAGACTCAGATTGCAAGTTAACCTCTGTAATCATGTTAACGATCATGGCAGATGTGATTCGTTAAAATCACACGCGTCATTCTTATATAAGAATCCTTCTAAGGATTTCAAGGCCCAAATAAATGATATAATAAATCATGGGTTAAATCATCAATAAAGATGATCATTTATTAAACATCCATTAGTGATGTAGTGCCTACGGGCCGAATTGTTAAGCATCCATTAGTGATGTAGTATCTATGGGCCATAATGATTGTCATATAAGACAAAAGACAGGGGTGGTCCATGACTCCCTGTCAGAAAAAGTAAAAGGACTACGGTTCAAACTTTCATACCTGGATTCTCTGTAATCTTGGCTAATATTATAATAACGTCCTCGTGACTAGGCTTTTATGCCACTAGCAATATTATTTGTAATTAGGATAAGTATGTTTAAATCCTAAATAAAAGTGAGTAACAAATTAACCAGATATGGTCTCTGTTACCATGGTTAATGAATTGCCATAAAAGACAATTCCATAACAAACTCCTAAATAAAATTTTCGTTATCTCCTGTAACAGATTCCAGTTACCATGGCTGATCCTAGTGGAGAAAATAGCCACTCGAAGGAAGACGAATATGATAACGCCCACGTTCATCTGACGGGCGCAGAGTTGAAAGCTCTTGTCGATAACGCTGTCAAGGCAGCTCTGGATCGACAATATGAGGAATATACCGAATCTCGGAGCCGAACCATATCCAAACCACACTCCAAGCCGAAGACCCACACCAAATCTCACAGCAAACCGCTGTCCAAGCCTAAAAAGGACGATGATAATCATTCGTCCAATGAAAACAGTGTCCGTCAAGAAAGGATATATACTGACGCATCTCGCGCCAGA
Source organism: Helianthus annuus (assembly GCF_002127325.2). Taxonomy (NCBI): domain Eukaryota; kingdom Viridiplantae; phylum Streptophyta; class Magnoliopsida; order Asterales; family Asteraceae; genus Helianthus; species Helianthus annuus. Next base: position 34,852,313 of record NC_035445.2, on the reverse strand, counting down.
GGTTGCACCTACAAATACTTTGTATCATGCAAGCCCCGGGACTTCACTGGGGAGAAAGGAGCGGTCGATTGTATGACGTGGCTTGACGAGATGGACACCATAGTGGATATCAGCGGCTGTGCAGAAAGGGATGTGGTAAAGTATGTGTCACAATCATTCAAGGGCGAGGCCCTAGCTTGGTGGAGGGCATTGGTTCAGGCCTCGGGAAAGGCTGTTCTATACAGCATGACATGGGAGGAATTCGTTTCTCTCATCAAGGAGAATTACTGCCCTCAACATGAGGTGGAGAAGATAGAATCCGATTTTCTATCATTGGTGATGACAAACCTTGACTGCCAAGCTTACCTGACGAGCTTCAACACGATGTCCCGGTTGGTTCCATATCTGGTAACCCCGGAGCCTAAGAGAATCGCTCGTTTCATCGGTGGGTTAGCCCCCGAAATAAAGGCAAGCGTGAAGGCCTCTCAGCCAGCGACCTTTCGATCTGTAGCCGACATTTCTTTGTCCCTCACTCAAGATGCGGTCCGACAAAGAGCGCTGAGGAACAAGGAGGCTGAAAAGAGAAAGCGTGAAGACGATACTTCACGGAGGTCGAGCAAGAAACACCGTGGAAACGGTGATAACAAGAGGGGGTCGGAGTCAAGGAAGGATGGGCAACAGGCTGGTGAGAAGCCCAAGTGCAAGACTTGCAAGAGACATCACTTTGGGAAGTGTAGGCTCGAATCAAACTCGCAGACTCAGTCGAACTCATATGCTTGCGGGTTGTGCAAATCCAAGGACCACAAGACTGTGGAATGCAAGAAGATAAAGGATGCAACCTGCTATAACTGCAGCGAGAAGGGGCACATTAAAAGCAACTGCCCTAAGTATGCCAAGAAGCCTGAAGAGGCCAAGAAGAGCAATGCAAGAGTCTTCAGGATGGAGGCGAAAGAAGCAGTGCTGGATGATAACGTAATCACAGGTACTTTTCTCGTAAATTATATCTTTGAAAAAGTACTTTTTGATTCAGGCGCTGATAAATCTTTCGTAGATCATAAATTTTGTAAATTGCTGAATATGCCTGTTAAAACCTTAAATGTGAATTACGAGGTAGAGCTAGCAGACGGCACCATAGAAACGTCTCCACTGTGTTAGATGGATGTGTGATATCCATTAAGAACCACTCTTTTCCTCTATCTCTACTTCCCTTTAAATTGGCCGGTTTTGACTTAGTGTTGGGTATGGACTGGTTATCTCACAACCAGGCCCAAATCGTCTGCAACAGAAAGCAGATTGTGATAAAGACTTCGGCTGGTGAATCGCTTACCATTCGGGGAGATACCCAGTACGGATTGCCTGAGCAAGTGACTATGCTCAAGGCTTCAAAATGTCTAAAGAAGTGTTGTGACATCTACATGGCACAGGTGATTATTGAAGAGCCTAAACCAAAAATAGAAGACATTCCCGTCATTTCGGAGTATCCAGAAGTTTTCCCTGAAGATCTACCTGGGTTGCCACCAGATAGGCAAGTGGAATTCAGGATCGATATCATCCCTAGAGCAGCACCTATTGCTAGAGCGCCTTACAGGCTAGCACCAACCGAAATGAAAGAGTTGAGGACCCAGCTAAATGAACTGCTGGCTAAAGGTTTCATCAAACCCAGTTCGTCTCCCTGGGGAGCCCCTGTCCTGTTTGTTAAGAAGAAGGACGGATCGATGCGTCTGTGCATCGATTATCGCGAGCTTAATAAGGTCACGATAAAGAATAAATATCCCTTGCCGAGGATCGACGATTTGTTCGATCAGTTACAAGGGGCAAGTTATTTTTCGAAGATCGATTTGAGGTCAGGCTCCCATCAACTGAAAGTCAGAGATGAAGACGTACATAAAACTGCATTTAGGACTCGTTACAGTCACTACGAGTTCCTAGTGATGCCTTTTGGGCTCACTAATGCACCGGCTGCGTTCATGGATCTCATGAATCGCGTCTGCAAGCCGTACTTGGACAAATTCGTCATCGTTTTCATCGACGACATTCTTATATACTCGAAGAGCCAGGTTGACCATGAGAAACACCTTCGCTGTATCCTCAAACTGCTACATCGTGAGAAACTCTATGCCAAGTTCTCTAAGTGCGAATTCTGGCTACGAGCTGTCCAATTTCTAGGACACGTTGTCAGCAAGCGAGGTATCCAGGTGGATCCCGCTAAGGTTGAGGCTGTCATGAATTGGTAAGAGCCAAAGACGCCTACTGAGATTCGTAGTTTCCTGGGGTTAGCAGGATACTACAGGCGATTCATTGAAAATTTTTCAAGGATTGCTGCGCCCTTAACTTCCCTGACCAAGAAGAAGATAAAGTTTGTGTGGGGCCCTAAGCTGCAAGAATCCTTTGATATTCTGAAGCAAAAGCTGAGCAACGCTCCTGTGCTGACGCTACCGGAAGGTACCGAGGAGTTCGTAGTTTACTGCGACGCATCACACACTGGCATGGGATGTGTGCTCATGCAGAAAGGCAAGGTTATTGCCTATGCTTCGAGACAGTTAAAAGTGCACGAAAAGAATTACACCACTCATGACTTAGAGCTGGGTGCCGTTGTGTTCGCACTAAAACTGTGGAGGCATTACCTGTATGGTATCAAGTTTGTGATCTATTCGGATCACAAGAGCCTTCAACATCTGTTTAATCAGAAGGAATTAAACATGAGGCAACGCCGTTGGATGGAGACTTTAAATGATTATGATTGTGAAATCAGATATCATCCCGGCAAGGCGAATGTAGTCGCTGATGCCCTGAGTAGAAAGGAAAGGGTGAAACCCATCCGAATCAATGCCAAGAGCATTGAAGTAAAGAATAATTTAATTGAAAGGTTATTAGCTGCACAACGAGAGGCTGTGTTGGAAGCTAACTATCCTAAGGAGAAGTTAGGAGTAACTGAGGAGCAGTTAACTCTTAGCAAGGACGGAATCTTACGACTAAATGGACGAATATGGGTTCCGATTTATGGAGGACTTAGAGATGTCATTCTCCAGGAAGCCCATAGTTCCAAGTATTCTGTCCATCCTGGAGCAGATAAAATGTATCAGGATCTAAAGGCAAATTATTGGTGGATAGGCTTGAAAAAGTCTGTAGCCGCTTATGTAGCAAAATGCTTAGGCTGTGCGCAAGTCAAGGCTGAGCATCAAAAGCCATCTGGCTTGCTACAACAGCCTGAACTTCCTGAATGGAAGTGGGAATGTGTAACTATGGACTTTATTACCAAGTTACCCAAGACAAGGAAAGGAAATGACACAATATGGGTTATAGTCGATAGACTGACTAAATCAGCGCATTTCTTACCCATCAAGGAGACTTATAGCTCTGACATGTTAGCCCAGTTATACGTTGATAAGATTGTAGCCTTGCATGGCATACCTGTGTCTATTATCTCCGACAGGGATACTAGATACACGTCGCATTTCTGGAAGAGTTTCCAGCAATCTTTGGGCACACGTTTGAATTTTAGTACGGCTTACCATCCTCAGATAGACGGTCAGAGTGAGCGTACTATTCAAACATTGGAAGACATGCTGCGTGCATGTGCTATCGATTTGGGTGGTAGTTGGGATAAGAACCTACCACTAATCGAATTCTCCTACAACAATAGCTACCATACCAGCATTAAGGCTGCACCTTTCGAGGCATTATACGGTAGAAAGTGCCGATCGCCTGTTTGTTGGGCGGAAGTTGGAGATGTCCAGTTATTAGGACCAGAGATAGTCTTTGAGACAACGGACAAGATTGTCCAGATTCGAGACCGTCTCAAAGCTGCCCGAGATAGGCAGAAGAGTTACGCGGATCCAAAGCGTAAAGATTTTCACTTCGAAGTAGGTGAAAAGGTGCTACTTAAAGTATCACCCTGGAAGGGGGTGATGCGTTTCGGTAAGAAAGGCAAACTAAGCCCGAGATACATAGGACCTTTCGAGGTTATCGAACGGGTCGGGTCAGTTGCCTATAAGCTAAACTTACCGGAGGAGCTCAATGGAATTCACAATGTGTTCCACATCTGCAATCTAAAGAAATGCTTCGCTGATGAATCATTAGTGATCCCACACACAGATGTGCATATAGATGAGAGCTTGAAATTTGTGGAGAAACCTTTGTCGATTGAAGATCGACAGGTAAAGAAGCTTCGAAGGAAGCATGTACCTATAGTAAAGGTCAAGTGGGATGCCCGTAGAGGTCCCGAATTCACGTGGGAAGTTGAAGCCACGATGAAAGAAAAATACCCTTATTTGTTTGAGTAAATCTCGGGTCGAGATTTATTTTAAGGGGGTGAGGATGTAACACCTCGAAATTTTGTGTCCAATAATGTGTTAACACGTGTCATGAGTTTACACGTGGCATTAAATATTTGACTAAAGTTGACAAACCTTGAAAGTATGTAAATTCGAGGGTTATAAATGTCAACAAAGGGTAAATATACTGTATAGTAACCCTAAACGATGCTCGTACCTTCAAACGAATAAATCATGGATCGTACGGAAGCGAAACGCGGAAGAAAGTGAGAGATTACAAGCTGCAGGGGTTAACTGTGTCAACATGTTTAATTATACCCTGAGTGACCCTTTGACGAACCCGAGGCTTTGTAACAGTAAAACGCGCTCACTAGAATGTACTATATAAATTTCGCGAAGTTCCGTTTTAAAACAAGAAAGTTATGATCAAATTCGTACGAGAGGGGTTAAAAGCGTCAACAATGAAAGTTAAGGCCTGTCGGATAGTAATTAAACTAACCGGGGACTTAACAGTGTGGGTAAAAGGCACGAGGCCCTTAATTGTAATTAACCGAGGGCCAAATCGCAAAGTTACCCCTTCGAACCCGAAAGGTCAGGTTAATGATTACGAAAGATTCGATTAATCATTACAAAAGAATTAAAAACCTTTGAAAACAGGCCTCAGGCGGCCCGCCTGAGTGAAACAAGTAAGTTGATGCGGGCCGCAAGCCTCCTGCAAATACGTATCCTGACAAGAAGATCCAGGCGGCCCGCGTACATGTTGGCCTAAATCTAATGCGGGCCGCATGAACCGCCCAGATGCAGAAACTTTGGACAGATGCATTGTTTGAACTTGTGAACGAATCATTGCTGCAATAAATGAAGCATGGGCGCCCTCTACTTGCCCCCTAGCACCAAGGGCCACCTGCTGATCATCCATGCTCCCTTGTAGCTTGAGTTGTAATGATCTTGTGCTTGGAAATTCACTATAAAAGGCACTACATTGCACACAAATGAATCACACCTCAAACCTGCATTCTAACTCACTTCTGGAGCTCCAAAGCACTCTTCTATCATCCTTAGACGTGCACCAAGCTTCTGTAAGTATGCCAACCCTTTTATGGCTTAGTTTTTGCTTAGTTTAGCCTAAAAGTCAATCCGTCGTAATTAACGATTGACTTTGCGATAAATAACGAATGGTCTAGTGGTCTGTCGAATCAAAGATAGTTATATGATGGTAATTATGTGGGCATTAAACCCCTAAAAGGGCACCCTCTGATTCCCACTCTAACTAGTTCAAATCTCGAGTCAAACGTGCTTAGAAAAAGTCAACAGAAATGTCATTTTTGCGATTTCTTGCATAATCTGTAATATAGACGATATGTGACCTGTTTGAACTCTCATAAAACATGATAATAAGTATATAAACTAGTCTAAGCTTGTTTGATCCGACCATTTATTGTTTTGACCCGGTTCGGAACCGAAAGGCGCAAAAGTTTGACTTTTGCATTGACTCAGTTCTGACCCGTTAAAGTTTGATATAGATACGTCTTAGGACTCTCTTAGGACCAGGTTACATGATGGTATAAACCTCTGTGACCGGTTCATTGTTTGTCCGAGTCTTTGACACATTTCCGTTAAATGCTTAAAAGTTGACCGTAACGCCCTTTTTATTTTAAAACGAGAATTTCGGACACGTGAAAGGATCATGACCTTGGTTACTGATTTCTAAGCATGTCCCTAAAATTTCACGTCAATCCGAGGTTTAGAATATGAGTTATGCTAAATAGCGCAAATTGCGAAACTTTAGTAATTAAATAGCGCAATTAGCATAACGCCTATCTAAACCCGGATTTCGATGCCAAACCTTTTACTCACTGATGTAATATAATATTTTGGGATTTTTAAAGATTTTTAATTATTTTTAAACCTGCTCATAACCTGCGGTTATGGCAACGGTTCGGTAAATACCGAATATACCCTTTTCGGCCATAACTCGAGTTCTACAAGGTCTTTTGACCCGATTCCAGTTGCTACTGATTTTAAATAATAAATAAAGTATTTTAGACTTTATAAACTGTTCGGGAAACTCAGATTTCCTGTAGAACTCTAAAACCTCTTTAAATATCTTCAAAAAGACCGAAACACCCCTACGGGGCATTAAATGAATTTAAACTTGTTACGAGCATTATGGAAGGTATCCTACTGATACCACAACCTCTTTAAGACATATTGACTTAGGAAAACAGTGTAGGACTCCTACGGTTACCCGTTGCGCCTTTAGCGCGCACGGTTCGGCTTATGTAACTAGTTTACATAGATTAGCCGAAACGGGTCAAACCATATTGTTTGGACCCCAAAATCCAGAGTATGATTATTATACCCATATAAAACAAGTCTCCAAACTTGTTGGGTCAAAATCACACTCCATTCACGGTTTTCGCCTTTCACGCGTTTAAACCGTAACTATACTTTGAAACTGACCGGTCTAAGCTACGGCAAATATAAAGACCCGTTAGGATTCTAATAGGTTATTTTAAAAACCTTCGTTCCAGAATAGGAGACCAGTAAAAGCTATCTGTGATTTACTCAATTAAGGATTATACTTGCAAAGGTAAATACTTTTAACTTATTTTCCGTTATACGGGCCTGGGTTACGGTATCTAAAATACCGCTTGGTCGGGCAATTGACCCCAACTCATTAGTAGTTGGGTATTATCAATGTGACCCGTTTAAAAACTGTTTTGTTGGCTTAAAGCCTTTGGGGGCTTAATGACCATGTCCCGGATATCCTTGGCAGCATTTACGAATGGCCACGACCTTGACATCCCGGTATAGGCATACACCCGGCATTATGTCTATAACTATAAAAGTGTAGCCGTTGGTTACCCGCCACGGTGTTATATGCTATGTGGTGTGTCTATTAAACTTTAACCCGATACGACTCGGACGACCAAACGCATAGTAACATGTAATTCTTTACAAGATTTGATTATAAATTATCCCAAGTTATAAAGAGTTTGTGCCTTGAGCATTTAAACCAATTTTATTAAACATTTTACAAAAGTGTCAGTTGAATGTATTTACCAGTGTAAACTGACGTATTTTCCCCAAAAAGACTAAATGCAGGTACTAGGCGTAATTGGCTGGGATTTCTCCTTAGCATCATTAGAAGTCTCGCAAGCTTAAGATGCCTGAAGTCTGTTGAACAATATTTTTGATATTATTATTTGATCCCCTATGGATTAGTACTTCAACAATGGTGATACATTGATATTACACTAAATGTTGAAATATATTATCTTATTGCTTCTGCTGTGCATTCATATATATTGTGTGGTTTGACTATAATGTTGCCAACTACGTCACGGTAATCCCCCACCGGGCCCACCGGTGAGACACGTGGAAATCGGGGTGTGACAGGTTGGTATCAGAGCCAACACTGAGTGAATTAAACACTAGCCTTTGTGTTTAATCTCAGTTACACAATTGCACATACTTGAGTCTAGACAAGAACATAGGACAAATTCGAATTATTATTCCAAGTTTGTCTTTTTATTGTTTATTGTTATTTAAAGTTTTGAAAGCAGGAATATGCCACCTGCAATCAGACGAGGAAGAGGAAGAAGAGGCAGAGGAACGATCATTACTCACAATGATCACGAAGCTGGACCTTCGAACACGCGAGCTCCTTCCAGTACAAGGAGTGAAGAACCACAGAGACGAAGAAACCTTTTTGAACCTGCGAGACATTCTACCTCGCATAGCTCAACACCCTCATACCGTCATTCGTTTGGACCAGATTCGGAAAATAATCCCAATAACCCTCAACCATCCTTTTTACCTCTACAGCGATCTGCTTCGCAGCGATCTGCTTCGCACCATTCTTACGGCGATCCATCACCTTTCTTCATAGGACAGTTTAACCCGGCTGATTATGTCCAAGAGCCTATAGGGTATAATCCTCTAGGACCAGAGGATCACTTTTCTGAAGACAATGCAGTGGATATGGACGAGGATACAGACCCCGTCGAACCTGCAAGGGGAACTCCCAATCATCCAATCGAGATCTCGGAGGGGTCATCCTTCCATGGAACGCCCTATCAAGGTCCCGATAGCTACCAGGCGAGGTTTGACCAATGTAATTGGTACTTTACACCTTCACATCATTACTCGCCTCATGAACAACAGCAACAACAGGATCCTTCTGAGGATTCGCGGTTTGTGGCCGTTACGCCACCACCACCGCCACCGGTTCAACCAGTAATTCCAGATCCGCCAAGGCGTAGAAGATCAGGAGCACGGATGTCTACCCGAGGAGGGGAATTTCATTTCAGCACCCCTCGCCACTCGAGTGCTAGTCATTTTCCGTCAGTACCTGAAGAAGAACCACAATTAGGGGAACCTTCTGGTCACCCAGCAGAGGTGAATTCTGCACCAGTTGCACCACCTCCGCCACCATTCGGATATGACAATCCGATACTAGCGTACGGCGCTTCCACGGCATACAATCCGTTTGAACAGCCAACTCATACGCACTACAACTATAACTATGATGCCGATCCATATGTGATAGCAGCAAATTATAATGCCCTCCATGGAACCTCTTGGAGAGCCGATTACTCAGCTCATGGGTATCCAATACCTTCTAGACCTCCGGTTCCGCAACCGGCACCGCAGCCACGTTTTTCTCCACCGGAGCAAGAAGAAATACTCCACCGTTTAAACCGTGTGGAATGAGACTTCGAACAAGAACGCAAGAGTAATCGTGGATTTCTCAAAGGCTTAGCAAACCTACTGAAGGGAAGGAAGAAACGAGACCATTAGTCTCCTTATGTAATGTTGTATTTTCAAATTAGTCCCTGCGTGGACATTTATCGTATATCAGTCCCTACGTGGACTTATCTTTTAGTCCCTGCGCGGACGTCTATCTTATATTTGGTCCCTGCGTGGACTTGTTTTTTTCTATAAACCTCTGCGTAGGTACTTATTTAATTATAAAGTCCCGTTTAGGGCAGCGTGTAATCGTATTTGAAGTTTATGGAATGTTATGTTATAAATTTCATTTTTGTTATTACTATATATGAAATAAATCAAAATCATTCCTTTTAAATTTAAATCTGCCTAAGTAAAGAATCTTAAGAGTGAAACCTAGCCAAGTGTCTTTTTAGACCCGGCCAAGATGGTAAGACCTGATTAAAAGACTCAGATTGCAAGTTAACCTCTGTAATCATGTTAACGATCATGGCAGATGTGATTCGTTAAAATCACACGCGTCATTCTTATATAAGAATCCTTCTAAGGATTTCAAGGCCCAAATAAATGATATAATAAATCATGGGTTAAATCATCAATAAAGATGATCATTTATTAAACATCCATTAGTGATGTAGTGCCTACGGGCCGAATTGTTAAGCATCCATTAGTGATGTAGTATCTATGGGCCATAATGATTGTCATATAAGACAAAAGACAGGGGTGGTCCATGACTCCCTGTCAGAAAAAGTAAAAGGACTACGGTTCAAACTTTCATACCTGGATTCTCTGTAATCTTGGCTAATATTATAATAACGTCCTCGTGACTAGGCTTTTATGCCACTAGCAATATTATTTGTAATTAGGATAAGTATGTTTAAATCCTAAATAAAAGTGAGTAACAAATTAACCAGATATGGTCTCTGTTACCATGGTTAATGAATTGCCATAAAAGACAATTCCATAACAAACTCCTAAATAAAATTTTCGTTATCTCCTGTAACAGATTCCAGTTACCATGGCTGATCCTAGTGGAGAAAATAGCCACTCGAAGGAAGACGAATATGATAACGCCCACGTTCATCTGACGGGCGCAGAGTTGAAAGCTCTTGTCGATAACGCTGTCAAGGCAGCTCTGGATCGACAATATGAGGAATATACCGAATCTCGGAGCCGAACCATATCCAAACCACACTCCAAGCCGAAGACCCACACCAAATCTCACAGCAAACCGCTGTCCAAGCCTAAAAAGGACGATGATAATCATTCGTCCAATGAAAACAGTGTCCGTCAAGAAAGGATATATACTGACGCATCTCGCGCCAGAGGTTGCACCTACAAATACTTTGTATCATGCAAGCCCCGGGACTTCACTGGGGAGAAAGGAGCGGTCGATTGTATGACGTGGCTTGACGAGATGGACACCATAGTGGATATCAGCGGCTGTGCAGAAAGGGATGTGGTAAAGTATGTGTCACAATCATTCAAGGGCGAGGCCCTAGCTTGGTGGAGGGCATTGGTTCAGGCCTCGGGAAAGGCTGTTCTATACAGCATGACATGGGAGGAATTCGTTTCTCTCATCAAGGAGAATTACTGCCCTCAACATGAGGTGGAGAAGATAGAATCCGATTTTCTATCATTGGTGATGACAAACCTTGACTGCCAAGCTTACCTGACGAGCTTCAACACGATGTCCCGGTTGGTTCCATATCTGGTAACCCCGGAGCCTAAGAGAATCGCTCGTTTCATCGGTGGGTTAGCCCCCGAAATAAAGGCAAGCGTGAAGGCCTCTCAGCCAGCGACCTTTCGATCTGTAGCCGACATTTCTTTGTCCCTCACTCAAGATGCGGTCCGACAAAGAGCGCTGAGGAACAAGGAGGCTGAAAAGAGAAAGCGTGAAGACGATACTTCACGGAGGTCGAGCAAGAAACACCGTGGAAACGGTGATAACAAGAGGGGGTCGGAGTCAAGGAAGGATGGGCAACAGGCTGGTGAGAAGCCCAAGTGCAAGACTTGCAAGAGACATCACTTTGGGAAGTGTAGGCTCGAATCAAACTCGCAGACTCAGTCGAACTCATATGCTTGCGGGTTGTGCAAATCCAAGGACCACAAGACTGTGGAATGCAAGAAGATAAAGGATGCAACCTGCTATAACTGCAGCGAGAAGGGGCACATTAAAAGCAACTGCCCTAAGTATGCCAAGAAGCCTGAAGAGGCCAAGAAGAGCAATGCAAGAGTCTTCAGGATGGAGGCGAAAGAAGCAGTGCTGGATGATAACGTAATCACAGGTACTTTTCTCGTAAATTATATCTTTGAAAAAGTACTTTTTGATTCAGGCGCTGATAAATCTTTCGTAGATCATAAATTTTGTAAATTGCTGAATATGCCTGTTAAAACCTTAAATGTGAATTACGAGGTAGAGCTAGCAGACGGCACCATAGAAACGTCTCCACTGTGTTAGATGGATGTGTGATATCCATTAAGAACCACTCTTTTCCTCTATATCTACTTCCCTTTAAATTGGCCGGTTTTGACTTAGTGTTGGGTATGGACTGGTTATCTCACAACCAGGCCCAAATCGTCTGCAACAGAAAGCAGATTGTGATAAAGACTTCGGCTGGTGAATCGCTTACCATTCGGGGAGATACCCAGTACGGATTGCCTGAGCAAGTGACTATGCTCAAGGCTTCAAAATGTCTAAAGAAGTGTTGTGACATCTACATGGCACAGGTGATTATTGAAGAGCCTAAACCAAAAATAGAAGACATTCCCGTCATTTCGGAGTATCCAGAAGTTTTCCCTGAAGATCTACCTGGGTTGCCACCAGATAGGCAAGTGGAATTCAGGATCGATATCATCCCTAGAGCAGCACCTATTGCTAGAGCGCCTTACAGGCTAGCACCAACCGAAATGAAAGAGTTGAGGACCCAGCTAAATGAACTGCTGGCTAAAGGTTTCATCAAACCCAGTTCGTCTCCCTGGGGAGCCCCTGTCCTGTTTGTTAAGAAGAAGGACGGATCGATGCGTCTGTGCATCGATTATCGCGAGCTTAATAAGGTCACGATAAAGAATAAATATCCCTTGCCGAGGATCGACGATTTGTTCGATCAGTTACAAGGGGCAAGTTATTTTTCGAAGATCGATTTGAGGTCAGGCTCCCATCAACTGAAAGTCAGAGATGAAGACGTACATAAAACTGCATTTAGGACTCGTTACAGTCACTACGAGTTCCTAGTGATGCCTTTTGGGCTCACTAATGCACCGGCTGCGTTCATGGATCTCATGAATCGCGTCTGCAAGCCGTACTTGGACAAATTCGTCATCGTTTTCATCGACGACATTCTTATATACTCGAAGAGCCAGGTTGACCATGAGAAACACCTTCGCTGTATCCTCAAACTGCTACATCGTGAGAAACTCTATGCCAAGTTCTCTAAGTGCGAATTCTGGCTACGAGCTGTCCAATTTCTAGGACACGTTGTCAGCAAGCGAGGTATCCAGGTGGATCCCGCTAAGGTTGAGGCTGTCATGAATTGGTAAGAGCCAAAGACGCCTACTGAGATTCGTAGTTTCCTGGGGTTAGCAGGATACTACAGGCGATTCATTGAAAATTTTTCAAGGATTGCTGCGCCCTTAACTTCCCTGACCAAGAAGAAGATAAAGTTTGTGTGGGGCCCTAAGCAGCAAGAATCCTTTGATATTCTGAAGCAAAAGCTGAGCAACGCTCCTGTGCTGACGCTACCGGAAGGTACCGAGGAGTTCGTAGTTTACTGCGACGCATCACACACTGGCATGGGATGTGTGCTCATGCAGAAAGGCAAGGTTATTGCCTATGCTTCGAGACAGTTAAAAGTGCACGAAAAGAATTACACCACTCATGACTTAGAGCTGGGTGCCGTTGTGTTCGCACTAAAACTGTGGAGGCATTACCTGTATGGTATCAAGTTTGTGATCTATTCGGATCACAAGAGCCTTCAACATCTGTTTAATCAGAAGGAATTAAACATGAGGCAACGCCGTTGGATGGAGACTTTAAATGATTATGATTGTGAAATCAGATATCATCCCGGCAAGGCGAATGTAGTCGCTGATGCCCTGAGTAGAAAGGAAAGGGTGAAACCCATCCGAATCAATGCCAAGAGCATTGAAGTAAAGAATAATTTAATTGAAAGGTTATTAGCTGCACAACGAGAGGCTGTGTTGGAAGCTAACTATCCTAAGGAGAAGTTAGGAGTAACTGAGGAGCAGTTAACTCTTAGCAAGGACGGAATCTTACGACTAAATGGACGAATATGGGTTCCGATTTATGGAGGACTTAGAGATGTCATTCTCCAGGAAGCCCATAGTTCCAAGTATTCTGTCCATCCTGGAGCAGATAAAATGTATCAGGATCTAAAGGCAAATTATTGGTGGATAGGCTTGAAAAAGTCTGTAGCCGCTTATGTAGCAAAATGCTTAGGTTGTGCGCAAGTCAAGGCTGAGCATCAAAAGCCATCTGGCTTGCTACAACAGCCTGAACTTCCTGAATGGAAGTGGGAATGTGTAACTATGGACTTTATTACCAAGTTACCCAAGACAAGGAAAGGAAATGACACAATATGGGTTATAGTCGTTAGACTGACTAAATCAGCGCATTTCTTACCCATCAAGGAGACTTATAGCTCAGACATGTTAGCCCAGTTATACGTTGATAAGATTGTAGCCTTGCATGGCATACCTGTGTCTATTATCTCCGACAGGGATACTAGATACACGTCGCATTTCTGGAAGAGTTTCCAGCAATCTTTGGGCACACGTTTGAATTTTAGTACGGCTTACCATCCTCAGACAGACGGTCAGAGTGAGCGTACTATTCAAACATTGGAAGACATGCTGCGTGCATGTGCTATCGATTTGGGTGGTAGTTGGGATAAGAACCTACCACTAATCGAATTCTCCTACAACAATAGCTACCATACCAGCATTAAGGCTGCGCCTTTCGAGGCATTATACGGTAGAAAGTGCCGATCGCCTGTTTGTTGGGCGGAAGTTGGAGATGTCCAGTTATCAGGACCAGAGATAGTCTTTGAGACAACGGACAAGATTGTCCAGATTCGAGACCGTCTCAAAGCTGCCCGAGATAGGCAGAAGAGTTACGCGGATCCAAAGCGTAAAGATTTTCACTTCGAAGTAGGTGAAAAGGTGCTACTTAAAGTATCACCCTGGAAGGGGATGATGCGTTTCGGTAAGAAAGGCAAACTAAGCCCGAGATACATAGGACCTTTCGAGGTTATCGAACGGGTCGGGTCAGTTGCCTATAAGCTAAACTTACCGGAGGAGCTCAATGGAATTCACAATGTGTTCCACATCTGCAATCTAAAGAAATGCTTCGCTGATGAATCATTAGTGATCCCACACACAGATGTGCATATAGATGAGAGCTTGAAATTTGTGGAGAAACCTTTGTCGATTGAAGATCGACAGGTAAAGAAGCTTCGAAGGAAGCATGTACCTATAGTAAAGGTCAAGTGGGATGCCCGTAGAGGTCCCGAATTCACGTGGGAAGTTGAAGCCACGATGAAAGAAAAATACCCTTATTTGTTTGAGTAAATCTCGGGTCGAGATTTATTTTAAGGGGGTGAGGATGTAACACCTCGAAATTTTGTGTCCAATAATGTGTTAACACGTGTCATGAGTTTACACGTGGCATTAAATATTTGACTAAAGTTGACAAACCTTGAAAGTATGTAAATTCGAGGGTTATAAATGTCAACAAAGGGTAAATATACTGTATAGTAACCCTAAACGATGCTCGTACCTTCAAACGAATAAATCATGGATCGTACGGAAGCGAAACGCGGAAGAAAGTCAGAGATTACAAGCTGCAGGGGTTAACTGTGTCAACATGTTTAATTATACCCTGAGTGACCCTTTGACGAACCCGAGGCTTTGTAACAGTAAAATGCGCTCACTAGAATGTACTATATAAATTTCGCGAAGTTCCGTTTTAAAACAAGAAAGTTATGATCAAATTCGTACGAGAGGGGTTAAAAGCGTCAACAATGAAAGTTAAGGCTTGTCGGATAGTAATTAAACTAACCGAGGACTTAACAGTGCGGGTAAAAGGCACGAGGCCCTTAATTGTAATTAACCGAGGGCCAAATCGCAAAGTTACCCCTTCGAACCCGAAAGGTCAGGTTAATGATTACGAAAGATTCGGTTAATCATTACAAAAGATTTAAAAACCTTTGAAAACAGGCCTCAGGCGGCCCGCCTGAGTGAAACAAGTAAGTTGATGCGGGCCGCGAGCCTCCTGCAAATACGTATCCTGACAAGAGGATCCAGGCGGCCCGCGTACATGTTGGCCTAAATCTAATGCGGGCCGCATGAACCGCCCAGATGCAGAAACTTTGGACAGATGCACTGTTTGAACTTGTGAACGATCATTGCTGCAATAAATGAAGCATGGGCGCCCTCTACTTGCCCCCTAGCACCAAGGGCCACCTGCTGATCATCCATGCTCCCTTGTAGCTTGAGTTGTAATGATCTTGTGCTTGGAAATTCACTATAAAAGGCACTACATTGCACACAAATGAATCACACCTCAAACCTGCATTCTAACTCACTTCTAGAGCTCCAAAGCACTCTTCTATCATCCTTAGACGTGCACCAAGCTTCTGTAAGTATGCCAACCCTTTTATGGCTTAGTTTTTGCTTAGTTTAGCCTAAAAGTCAATCCGTCGTAATTAACGATTGACTTTGCGATAAATCACGAATGGTCCAGTGGTCTGTCGAATCAAAGATAGTTATATGATGGTAATCATGTGGGCATTAAACCCCTAAAAGGGCACCCTCTGATTCCCACTCTAACTAGTTCAAATGTCGAGTCAAACGTGCTTAGAAAAAGTCAACATAAATGTCATTTTTGCGATTTCTTGCATAATCTGTAATATAGATGATATGTGACCTGTTTGAACTCTCATAAAACATGATAATAAGTATATAAACTAGTCTAAGCTTGTTTGATCCGACCATTTATTGTTTTGACCCGGTTCGGAACCGAAAGGCGCAAAAGTTTGACTTTTGCATTGACTTCAGTTCTGACCCGTTAAAGTTTGATATAGATACGCCTTAGGACTCTCTTAGGACCAGGTTACATGATGGTATAAACCTCTGTGACCGGTTCGTTGTTTGTCCGAGTCTTTTACACATTTCCGTTAAATGCTTAAAAGTTGACCGTAACGCCCTTTTTATTTTAAAACGAGAATTTCGGACACGTGAAAGGATTATGACCTTGGTTACTGATTTCTAAGCATGTCCCTAAAATTTCACGTCAATCCGAGGTTTAGAATATGAGTTATGCTAAATAGCGCAAATTGCGAAACTTTAGTAATTAAATAGCGCAATTAGCATAACGCCTATCTAAACCCGGATATCGACGCCAAACCTTTTACTCACTGATGTAATATAATATTTTGGGATTTTTAAAGATTTTTAATTATTTTTAAACCTGCTCATAACCTGCGGTTATGGCAACGGTTCGGTAAATACCGAATATACCCTTTTCGGCCATAACTCGAGTTCTACAAGGTCTTTTGACCCGATTCCAGTTGCTACTGATTTTAAATAATAAAAAAAGTATTTTAGACTTTATAAACTGTTCGGGAAACTCAGATTTCCTGTAGAACTCTAAAACCTCTTTAAATATCTTCAAAAAGACCGAAACACCCCTACGGGGCATTAAATGAATTTAAACTCGTTACGAGTATTACGGAAGGTATCCTACTGATACCACAACCTCTTTAAGGCATATTGACTTAGGAAAACAGTGTAGGACTCCTACGGTTACCCGTTGCGCCTTTAGCGCGCACGGTTCGGCTTATGTAACTAGTTTACATAGATTAGCCGAAACGGGTCAAACCATATTGTTTGGACCCCAAAATCCAGAGTATGATTATTATACCCATATAAAACAAGTCTCCAAACTTGTTGGGTCAAAATCACACTCCATTCACGGTTTTCGCCTTTCACGCGATTAAACCGTAACTATACTTTGAAACTGACCGGTCTAAGCTACGGCAAATATAAAGACCCGTTAGGATTTTAATAGGTTATTTTAAAAACCTTCGTTCCAGAATAGGAGACCAGTAAAAGCTATCTGTGATTTACTCAATTAAGGATTATACTTGCAAAGGTAAATACTTTTAACTTATTTTCCGTTATACGGGCTTGGGTTTACGGTATCTAAAATACCGCTTGATCGGGCAATTGACCCCAACTCATTAGTAGTTGGGTATTATCAATGTGACCCGTTTAAAAACTGTTTTGTTGGCTTAAAGCCTTTGGGGGCTTAATGACCATGTCCCGGATATCCTTGGCAGCATTTACGAATGGCCACGACCTTGACATCCCGGTATAGGCATACACCCGGCATTATGTCTATAACTATAAAAGTGTAGCCGTTGGTTACCCGCCACGGTGTTATATGCTATGTGGTGTGTCTATTAAACTTTAACCCGATACGACTCGGACGACCAAACGCATAGTAACATGTAATTCTTTACAAGATTTGATTATAAATTATCCCAAGTTATAAAGAGTTTGTGCCT
Source organism: Helianthus annuus (assembly GCF_002127325.2). Classification (NCBI taxonomy): domain Eukaryota; kingdom Viridiplantae; phylum Streptophyta; class Magnoliopsida; order Asterales; family Asteraceae; genus Helianthus; species Helianthus annuus. The sequence continues at coordinate 34,834,738 of NC_035445.2, read as the reverse complement.
TGAGCATTTAAACCAATTTTATTAAACATTTTACAAAAGTGTCAGTTGAATGTATTTACCAGTGTAAACTGACGTATTTTCCCCAAAAAGACTAAACGCAGGTACTAGGCGTAATTGGCTGGGATTTCTCCTTAGCATCATTAGAAGTCTCGCAAGCTTAAGATGCCTGAAGTCTGTTGAACAATATTTTTGATATTATTATTTGATCCCCTGTGGATTAGTACTTCAACAATGGTGATACATTGATATTACACTAAATGTTGAAATATATTATCTTATTGCTTCCGCTGTGCATTCATATATATTGTGTGGTTTGACTATAATGTTGCCAACTACGTCACGGTAATCCCCCACCGGGCCCACCGGTGAGACACGTGGAAATCGGGGTGTGACAGGTTGGTATCAGAGCCAACACTGAGTGAATTAAACACTAGCCTTTGTGTTTAATCTCAGTTACACAATTGCACATACTTGAGTCTAGACAAGAACATAGGACAAATTCGAATTATTATTCCAAGTTTGTCTTTTTATTGTTTATTGTTATTTAAAGTTTTGAAAGCAGGAATATGCCACCTGCAATCAGACGAGGAAGAGGAAGAAGAGGCAGAGGAACGATCATTACTCACAATCTAAACGCACAGATTTATCATGTAAGTCTCTAATAAACCACTTGTATATATAACATTTACATTTCAAATATCCTCAAACAATCTTTCCCAAACCTGTTCGTCATGTTTTGCACTCGGAATTTTGAAAATCAGCTTTTCAACATCAGTTGTCTAAAATATTTTTGAATTTTTCAAAATTTATGCTAAAACACACCGAAAATCTTTTTGGATTTTTGATATAACAGAAATGAAATGCAGAAAAGAAATATTTACATACAATATTTTTGTGAGTTTGTGTAAGAGGATCATATCATTGTTTGAGACAAATCACCAACACCGTTAAGCTTCATTTCATTTTAAGTTCTAAACGATTCACTTAGATTGTCAGTATACCGATCCACTTAAATTTTCACACAAAGTTCAACTGTTTCGAGATACGAAATTAATGTTTTAAGGACTTAAACTTATTCGCATGTCCCACCTCTTGAATATACTCCCGTATCCAGATCCCAATATTCAGTCTTACATGTGAATATACCTAGATGATATCTGTAAGGGGTTAAATGCGAAACCGTGAGAGCTCAGGTCAGAACTTCCGTTCAGCAGAGAGATGACGACTCGACTTTTGGTGTGTCCCCTTTAGAGGATCTTTTTTACAACAGCAATGATTATTAATTTTATTGTTTCATCATTTTTGCTGAGGGATAGCTTATATTTCAAAGCATTTGCAGAAAGTATTATACGGGGACTAGGTCAGAATTTCCATTCAGCAGAAGTCCCGGGATAATACCCCAGATATCACTAAGCATAAAGACCTAGTATCTCAGAAAGAGGGACCTTTCAAACAAGATTTCGGGGGTTACCCATATATCCAAGAGATGTTACCCACAAATTAAGCAAGTTTGAATTTAGGTTTATATCTCGGCACAGTCTACTAAAAGTGCAAAAATCTGCTGGCATATCATCAGTGAGACCGTTTATCACAATTTTTTATTTTCCAATTCTTTAGCGTGCTGTGATAGTCCACTGATGTACTATCATTTCCTCTTTTCAAAACAAAACTCATTTTTCTTTTATCATGTTTTTGCCTTTTTCAAATTTTCTAATGTTTTTGGGTTTTTGAAAACAAACTGAGCTCTTGACCCACTTTGTAGAAACAAATTTTGAAAACAAACTATACAAGAAACATGACAACTAATATTGAAATGCTTCAATTCGCCATTCACTCGGCATAAACAATTAGAACTCCCCCTCTTAACAAACTATTTTCCCATTTAGATTTCAAAACACTTAAGTTTGTTTTAATCAAAATGGTTTTTCCGGAAAATAAGTTGTGTTGTAATCACTAGTAGGTTGGGGTCATCACATCACTTTGTTTTTAATCACTTGCATGAGGATTACATCAAGTTCAAATTAATGACCTTGATTAATCACTTTGACAGAATAAAATTCTGTACCACTTGAAAATATTACCAACCAAACATATAGAAAGAAAGATGCCGATTCATGCTCCACGATTACCAACTTGGGAGCTCCGGCAAGTCAGGTTTTTAATCAAACATTATGTCCACCCAAGCCTGACCAGCCTTGGGTGATTTTGGTACACATCTATCCCACCAACATTTTGATTTGTAAAATTCTTTTGCGCCCTTTACCTTTCTGTCTACCATCTTTCCAAAAATATGTTTGACTTTCCCATTGAAAGCCTTCTCAACATCAAATTCTCCTTTATCATTGAAGAATTGATTTGAGATCTCAACCTTTCCCATTTTCAACTTCAAATTTTCCTTTGACAATGATGGAAAATTTTCATCGTTCACTTCTGGAACGGAAGCCACAATCTTTTTCTCATCCACAGACTCCTCTGATTTTATGGAATCAAATTCATTGTCAGAATTACTCTCAGATTTAACCACCCATTTTTTCTTGTTCATATCACCTTTTCTTTTATAAAACCATTTTGAACTTTCACCTTTTTCAGAACTAGAATTTTTCATTTTAAATTTCTCAGTTGATTGTTTATGTTCATCAACACATTTTCTTCTTGAAACAAAGTTAGAAGAAACTCCCTGTTCTTTGTAGTTGGACTTAGGACAATTCCAAGCAATATGCCCAACTTCTTGGCATTTGAAACAAGTTCTTCTATCAACTTTTTGAGCAAACTTTCTCACATTCCTCTTCACTTCAGCAAGAAACTCCTGGTTCGACTTCTTCCAGAAAGGTTTCTTCTGTTCATCCTCTGAACTTCCACCTGCAACAAATTTTGTATTTGGTTTATAGGTTTTCTGATTTTTATAATTTTCTGATGAAGTAAAACCAAGACCTTTCTTTTTTAGATTACCATTATGGTTTGGTTTCTTTTGAAAACCATAACCACAACCGTAACCCATTTTCCTGTTAACTCTTTGTTGAGTTCTTGAAGAAGTGTACTTGTTAGGTTTTCCATCAAGATTTAAATATTTTATTTCAAAAATATTGATTTCTGTTAATTTGAAAACCTATTTGATCATTTCAGTTTTAACACTTCTTATTGGAAATTTATTATCAGAATATAATTTGTCTGAATCTTTCAACGTATATGCTACTTTGATTGATCCGTCATCCAAATTAGATTTTGATAGTAAAAATTCCTTATTGTAAACCCTTTTAACCGGTGAACTCAGACTCTTCTCAGACGAACTCGAACTATCTGCCTTAGACTCCGACTTTGACCCTTCATCCATATCCAACACCTGATCGACAACTTTCTTTACTAACCCAGACTCGTGATCAGTGTCAGACGCTGTGAATGTAACATCAATATTGTCTGGTAATTCATCAATGATTTCAGACTTTAATTTGATGTTTAGAGCCTTGTCTACTTGCTCCTCATTTGGTTTCCTGGGAGAATAACTCTCAAAGATAGGAGGCGGACATCTGTTATACTTGACACTTGGTTTCTTACCAGTATCAGTATCTTCTGTCTTTTCCTTCTTGAAAGCCTCAAGGCCTGCAACAGTAGGATAAACACGATCAATCAAATAATCACAAGTAGTATAACTCAACAGTAATCGTTTAATCCTTTCACTCTCAATCTTCTCAAGTTCCAACTCCTGCTTGAGCTTAGCACAATCTTCAATATACTCATTGATGACGCTCTGCTTTGTCATTAATGTTGCGCTCATTTTGTCATTTGCTTTTTCGATTTCTGAATTTGTCCTTCTCAGACTATCAACAGTTCTGTTCAGCACATCGTATGACTCCTTCACATACTTTACATCAGACAGTAAGTCTTCTTTAATCTTCTCTAATTCAGAAATCTTCTTGTCTTTTTCCTCACAAGCTTCACAATATTTTGAGCATTTCAAACATGGTTTTTCAACTTCATCCACTTTTTCAACTATCTTCTCAATCTCAATTGTCTTTTCAACTTCAACAAGTTTCTCGACTTCAACAATTTTTTCTATTTCGACAATCTTCTCTACTTCGACAAATTTTTCAACTTCAACTACTTTCTCTACCACTTTCTCTATTTCAATGAGTTTCTCTATTACATTCTCAATCACTGCTTCATCTTTTGTTTCTCCAGCTTCTGTCTTTGCCTTTTCATCAGCGAGTAACTTTGCTGCTTCCAGCTCTCTCTTCAATCTGTCAATCTTCTTTTGATTCAGCATCTCAACTTTATCTGCATAGAAAAAATTAAAACTGTCAGGATCAATGCTTTTTCTACATTTGTTAAGATATTCTTCCTCATTATCAGGATCAACATCACTTCCTAGATCTGGAAAAATCAGAATTCTTTTCTGACTAGCTTCATCTTCCATAACTCGGGCAACAAGAGCTGAACCAGGTATGTATTTGTCCCAACTAAAACCCTCTGCAACCTTTTCATCATCTTGATGAATAATTAAAGCTTTCTTCTTTCCATTGTCAGTAGCACTAGAAGATGAAGGTTGTTGCTCAATCTGATGAAAAATTGATTTATGATAATAGTTGTTCTTTTCTTGATTCCCGGTTGCTTCTTGATTTTTACACTCTCATTTAAAATGACCTTTTCCTTTGCACCGAAAACAGGTAACTTTAGATTTGTCAAAACCTAACGCCGAATTTGCCAGGTTACGAAAACCATCTCTGCTAGTGATTTGTTGAAATTTTTCAGCTCTTCTACATGCACTAGCTAAGCACCACTTCACATCCATCAATTCAAGTTCCTCAGCATCAATTTGGTTATAATCTTCTTTCGTAAGCATTGGATTACCAATTCTTCCTGCAACTAAACTTTCATATGATTCTAACATGGCGACAAGAGATGCCATGTGTTGCTTAGCCAATTCAGGAGACAGATTTTGACCATTTTGCATGTGCAAAGTCACATTGCATTGAAGATTTGTAGAAGTTTGCTGTTGAGGACTTGATGCTGTGCTGTTTGGATCACAGCTTGAGAATGATGAAGAATATCCACCACCATTAGTTGTAGTGCTAACACTTGGACTAGATGAACCATCAGCACTAAAAGCAGTACTAATCTTTGGACTTTGGCTGGGGGTAGCCTCAAACTTGTTCCCTCGGTAGTACAAACTGACATCCTGTTTAGCATTTGGATTTGTCATGATGGCTGTCTTTTGAATATCCAGCTCCTGTTCTTTAATTTTCTGAATGAATTGTGCCAGATTCATACTCTCAGACTTTCTCATGAGTTTCACAATCATCAAATAAGTTCCCCACTTGTTTTGTGGTAAAGCCTCAGCTAGTTTATCCACCCACTCATCATCTTTTTTCTTAATGTCCAATCTTCCCATTTCCAATACCAGATGGCAATATCTATCAATGGTCTGCTTTGTTGTTTCATGATTAAAAGCTGTAAACATATCAAACGATTTCTTTAATAAAGCTCTTTTGTTTTTTATCATATCTGCACTTCCTCTAAATTTCTGAATCAAAGTGTCACACCCCCAAAATCCACCCGCGGATAACACCCGCTTCGAGGGCGTGACTGACCAGGATCTAGCCACCAATTATACTAAGCATTGGTTAATATTAAAGTAACACTTACTAACCATACGATTAGCAAATATCAAGTTCAGAGTTTTAAGTTCAGAGAAAATGTAGCGGAAGCATAATTAACAGTTTTGAACATTGTTCGCAAGGTAAACATAGTAAATGCCCAACACACGGGCAGACGACCACTACACATCCCAAGCAGCTGCTCCAGTCACTGGCCACCTGCAAAGCATGCAGTAAGGGGTCAACAATAATGCTGAGTGAGTTCACTAGTTGTCCAGTTTTAATTACCAAAAACTTGTTTCACCAGTTAATTTATCCGTTTATACATGCCATGGGGAGCTACCCCAAAAGTTAGCGACTAAACCGTTTTCTAATACCGAACACTAGGTAACCGAATGCGTTTCCGCAGGATGCCCCGATGTCAATGTTCTATCATCATTGACGGATGCCTGAGTACATTAGTTCACGACCGATCCCATACCATGGCACGGTGTGAGGCTGGTAAAACCTAAATAGCGCTATCAACTAATAACCCGTTCGCCTGGCACCGGCGACTAATCGGTATTATGTAGTAGGGACTTGAGTGATAGAGTTGCGTTTAGTGCCGTTAGTTGCAATCCGTATAAACAGTAATTAACTAAAAAGGTTTCCCAATACAAGGGAAGATAAAGTAAGTTTGTTTCCCAATAACTAGGGAAGGAGTGTAGACGGTATCCCCTTTTCAAGGGGATAGGGTTGTTTCGGTCTCGTGTCCCAAACCACCGGGACGCATGCTTTTAAGTTGTGAACTCACCTTGGGTTGCTCGGTATGATACGTTACTTGGTTAAGTGTGTTGGTCACCACGTCCTAACATGGTTACCAAATATGGGTCAAGTCGGGTACAAGTAAACACGTCTAGCATACACGTATACAAGCAGTTGACAGGCAGAAACACAAACAGTAACATGTATACATACAGTAGCAGATCAAAATGAAGTCCAGTCAACAGGAGGCCCAGCAGTTGAAGTCCAAAACAACAAGACAAACAGTCAAGGCCCAATAACATAAAACAGCCCAGTCGAAACTAAGGTGGTTGCGACTCGCAACCGAGGTTGCGACTCGCAACTGCGGTCTCGGTCCGTCACGTTTTGGTTACGACTCGTAACCGGAGATTGCGACTTGGCAGGTGTGGTTGCGACTCGCAACCAGGTTTGATGCGTGCTGATTGCGACTCGCAACTGGAAGGTTTCGGCTGGTCATGTGTGGTTTCGAGTAGCAACCAATGGTTGCGACTCGCAACCGTGATAACGTGCATGGCAATCCCTTCTAGAACCTGTCATTTTGTACGAACCAATAGAAATGCATTTTCATGAAAATTATGTACCATTTCCACTAAAACATGTTTGTTTGTCTGATCATTAGCCAAAACAGATCAAATATACACATTTCAAAAATATTCCAAAGGCATTCAAACTGTTCTTCATGTTCATCATTGTCATTTAACAGAACATTCAAGCAATAAACTGAAAATCATTCAAACAAAGACATATTACTAAAACCCAAAACCGTGTACTTAAAACCTCATAATCAAGCCCTTGATATAATTATTCAAGCAATTTGCACGTATCCGAAACATACATTTATAATGACCACAATCCATCTAAACTTTCTAACAAACCGAGATACACCCAAACATCTTTTTAATCAACATCAACAAGCACAAACCAAGAAGGATCATATAAAAGCCCAAACACTAACCGGTTACCCATTTAACACATTTTGATCCACACAAACATGTCAAACAAACATCATCCATACACAAGAATCATAGTAACACATACATATATTTGTCCTAGTGACCTTATTAACACATGAACATCTAGAAGGAGCCAAAACCACTAACCGGTTATAGATTCAAGGTGTGCGGGTATGATGGATCGATGAATGAGCTTCCGGTTGGCGGTTCCGAGCTAAAGCCGAGTATGTTCTTGATGTTGGTTGAACCCGAGAAGAAGGAGAAGGATGAGAAGAGTGGTCTTGGTTGCTAGAACTTTAGGGTTTTGTGTGAGAGATGAGAGTGTGAGAAGGGAGTGTGTAAAATGGCTAAGGGAGGTGGGGTTGGGTTTATATAGTGCACCGAGTTGGGCTAGGGGTTTCCGGGTTGGGTTTCTCGGCTACAAGGCCTTAACCGGCCCAAGTGCTTCACTGTTCACTCGAGACCGTGGTCTCGAGTCGGGTCTCGGGTTTGGTTCACATATATATAACACTTATATATATATACATACACATAAGTAAATCGGCACATAACACATAATAACAAATAGTTTTTTTTTTTCATATATTTTTACTGTTAGTCGATTGCGTACATGTTCGTCACATCGAAAGGTTATCCGGAAAGATCCGAGGTGTCACATTATCCCCAAGTTTTAGGAACTTTCGTCCCGAAAGTTAAGGCAGCCACTGTCAAGCTAGTGTAAGTGAAAGCGTTTCAACGGGGTGTCACATCATCCCCCCGTTAGTTTGGAATTTCGTCCCGAAATTCGTTCGTAGCTTCAGTGCTGGGATTTTCGTTAGGGAACAGCTGGGGATATTTGTGCTTCATTTGGTCTTCCCGCTCCCAGGTATACTCTGGGCCACGTCGCGAGTTCCAACGAACTCGTACAAGAGGTATCTGGCTACGTTTGAGGAATTTGATCTCTCGATCAGTGATCTCAATCGGTTCCTCAGTAAAGTGTAGCTGTTCGTCAATCGTCAGTTCCTTAAAAGGAATCACAAGTGTTTCATCCGACAAACACTTCTTTAGGTTGGATACATGAAAGACGTTATGTACCGCACTCAGCTCTTCAGGCAGGTTCAATCTGTAAGCGACCTTACCGATCTTCTCGGTAATTTCGAATGGTCCGATATATCGCGGATTAAGCTTGCCCCGTTTACCAAAGCGAACCACACCCTTCCAGGGTGAGACTTTAAGTAGAACCCGGTCACCGACCTGGAATTCCAATGGTTTCCTACGCTTATCAGCGTAGCTCTTCTGACGGTCACGAGCTGCCGCCATGCGTTGTCTGATCTGGGCAATCTTTTCCGTTGTATCTACCACCATCTCGGGACCCGTGATTTGACTATCACCGATTTCCGCCCAGCAGAGAGGTGACCGGCATTTACGACCGTACAATGCCTCAAAAGGTGCTGCCTGAATACTGGTGTGGTAGCTGTTGTTGTATGAGAACTCTACTAACGGTAGATGCTTCTCCCAGTTCTTGCCAAAGTCGATCACACACGCTCTAAGCATGTCTTCTAGAGTTTGGATGGTACGTTCGGACTGTCCATCCGTTTGCGGGTGATAAGCAGTGCTCATATCCAAACGTGAGCCAAAGCATTTGTGCATAGCTTGCCACAGTTCCGAAGTAAATCGAGCGTCTCGGTCGGAAATAATTGAGGTTGGCACTCCGTGCCTCGAGACTACTTCCTTTAAGTAAATCTCCGCCAGGGTAGAAAACTTGTCTGTTTCCTTAATAGCCAGAAAGTGCGCGGACTTGGTTAGTCGATCCACTATTACCCAAATAGCATCATTTCCGCGTTGAGATCTAGGTAGCCCTGTAACAAAATCCATGGAAATTTGCTCCCATTTCCATTTCGGGATTTCTGGTTGTTGGAGTAGACCTGCTGGCTTCTGGTATTCTGTCTTGACTCTCGCGCAAGTCAAACATTTGCTGACGTATGTTGCTATGTGGGCCTTCATGCCAGGCCACCAATACGTAGTCTTCAAGTCATGGTACATCTTGTCCGAACCAGGATGTACTGAGTAGCGGGACTTGTGGGCTTCGTCCATCACGAGTTCACGTAAACCTCCAAAGAGTGGAACCCAGATGCGTCCTGTTACATAGTAAGCACCATCTTCTTTCTGTTCTAGTTGCTGTCTCGTCCCTCGCAGAGACTCAGCCCTGATGTTTTCCGGCTTCAATGCTTCAACTTGAGCATTTCGAATCTGGGTAGGGAGGTTAGACTGGATGGTAAGTTGCAGTGCTCGCACGCGCTTTGGTATAGTGTCCTTTCGGCTGAGGGCGTCTGCCACGACATTGGCCTTGCCCGGATGGTATTTGATGGCGCATTCGTAGTCATTCAAGAGTTCGACCCATCGACGTTGCCGCATGTTCAATTCCTTTTGCCTAAAAATATGCTCGAGGCTCCTGTGATCGGTGTAAATAGTGCACTTGGTACCGTACAGGTAATGTCTCCATATCTTAAGAGCAAAGATCACTGCTCCCAGTTCCAAGTCATGCGTCGTGTAGTTCTTTTCATGCGTCTTGAGTTGTCGTGAGGCGTAGGCAATAACTTTCTCGCGTTGCATTAACACGCAACCGAGTCCATGAATAGACGCATCGCAGTAAACCACAAAGTCGTCAGTACCGTCGGGCAACGAGAGAATAGGAGCGCTACAGAGGTTATCCTTAAGCCTCTGAAAAGCAGATTCCTGTGCTGCATTCCACTTGTAGGCGACGCCTTTCTGAGTGAGTGTTGTGAGAGGTTGTGCAATCTTTGAGAATCCCTGAATGAATCTGCGGTAGTAGCCTGCTAAACCCAAGAATTGACGAACTTCAGTGGGGGTCTTAGGTGTAGGCCAGTTCTTTATCGATTCGATCTTAGCTGGGTCGACATGAATTCCGTTCTTATTAACTACATGGCCGAGGAAATGGACTTCTCGAAGCCAGAAGTCACATTTAGAGAATTTGGCGTACAGTTGCTCGTTGCGAAGGAGTTCGAGGATAAGGCGTAGGTGCTGTTCATGCTCTTCTTGACTTTTCGAGTAAATCAGAATATCATCGATAAACACGATCACGAATTTGTCGAGGTAAGGCTTACATACGCGGTTCATAAGATCCATGAACACTGCAGGTGCGTTAGTCATTCCAAAAGGCATAACAAGGAACTCGTAATGACCATAACGAGTCCTGAACGCAGTCTTGGAAATATCTTCGTTACGAACTCTCAGCTGATGATAACCTGATCGCAGGTCAATCTTTGAATAGTAGCTCGATCCTTGCAACTGATCGAATAGGTCGTCGATGCGCGGGAGAGGGTAACGATTCTTGATGGTAACCTTGTTCAACTCACGATAGTCGATGCACATTCGGAATGTGCCGTCCTTCTTCTTGACAAAGAGCACTGGGGCTCCCCAGGGTGATGAACTAGGACGGATAAATCCTTTATCCAATAGTTCTTGTAGTTGCGTAGAGAGTTCCTTCAGTTCTGCAGGGGCTAGACGGTACGGTGCACGAGCTATGGGTGCTGCTCCAGGAGCTAGCTCGATTTGGAATTCGACCTGACGGTGAGGAGGGAGTCCAGGTAGTTCCTCAGGAAATACCTCGGGATAGTCGCGTACTACAGGAAAATCTTCGATCCTCTTTTCCTTTTCGCGAGTATTGGTGACGAGTGCTAAGATAGCGGTGTGCCCTATCTGCAACCACTTCTGGGCTTTTAGAAGCGAGATAATGCCTGTGACTTCTCCACCTTTGTTGCCTTTGACGATGAGGGGTTGACCAGAATGGCGAGGTATGCGAACTGCTTTCTCTTGACAGAGGATCTCAGCACGATGTTTGGATAACCAATCCATACCAATAACAACGTCGAAGCTTCCAAGTTTGACAGGGAAAAGATCGATACTAAACGTATGGCCAGACAATTCTAGGGTGCAGTCGTGGATCACATGCGTGGCCTCGATGTTCTTACCATTAGCTATCTCGACGGTATGCTTAGAACTTAATAATGCGGGCGAATGCTTAAGTTTCTTACTAATGCGGAGGGATACATAACTGGCATCGGCACCGGAATCAAATAACACAGAAACATAATGATCATCAAGTAGGAACTTACCCGCCACGACGTTGGGATCGTTCCTAGCCTCTCCAGCTCCAATCACGAAAGCTCTGCCCCTTGCATTTCCAGCATTGTTATTTTGCTCATTGTTCCCAGCCCCCTGATTGTTGCGATTCTGATTCAGTTCAGGGCAATCCTTTCGCATGTGCCCCGTTGCCCCGCATTTAAAACATACTCTGTTGTTTCCCTGCTGCTGTTGCTGTTGGGGTTGTTGCTGATTTTGCCTTGCCGGGAACTGACTTCTACAATCCTTGGCTTCGTGCCCCATCTTGTGGCATCGCTGACACTGACCCTTGTTACATGCCCCATTGTGGTGCCTGTTACACTTGTTGCACTTAGGGTAGTTTCCCCGGTAGCCACCCTGTTGCTGAGTGCCTTTGTTGTTGTCAGTTTTCCTTTGCTGAGCTGGGGCTTGAGTAGGGTTTGCATCCTTACCCTGATTTCCATCCCACTTTCGTTTGCCATCACTAGAAGTTCCTTCCGCAGCACTGATCCTTTTGGGCAACCTGCCCTCTTCCACAGCCTGATCAGTGAGTTTGTGAGCAAGTCGAACGATCGGCTGAATGGTAGTGTGGTTGGCTGAAGTTACATGGCTTCGAATTTCTGGAGCCAGACCCTTGATGTACAGTTCGATCCTTCGATACATAGGTCGAGACATGTTTGGACAAAGAGCAGCATAGTCGTTGGACAGCTTGGTGTAGGTCTCAATCTCTGACCCAACCATCTTGAGTTCATAGTACTCATTCTCCAGCTTGTGGATGTCATCCCTGTGACAGTACTCTTCCTTGATCATATCCTTGAAATCTTCCCATGCAGTAGCGTTAGCAGTCTCTAGACCAAGCATTTGAATTTGCGCTTTCCACCATGAAAGTGCGCTTCCCTCTAGAGTACCAGTAGCAAACTTCACCCAATTAGCAGTTGGGCATTCACAGACAGCAAAAACAGCTTCGACCTTCTCAATCCAGTGCAGAAGGCCTATGGCACCCTCCGTGCCATTGAAAGGAAGAGGCTTGCAATCCATAAAGGCCTTGAAGGTACAAACACGTGGTTGCACAGGTGCAGGCTGACCTGTTGTGAGGAGTGAAGCGAAATAGGTTTAGAGGCGAAAAGACGAGGTGGCGGTAGGATCTAAACATCCTAAAGCATCGAGTTTACCTATAGGGTGAGCTGCGAAAGCTGCAGCCACAGTGTTGAGCAGGCTAGTGAACTGAGCCGGGGTCATGTTGACGTTTCCTCGTCCGCGTCCACTCATTGTCTTCATAACCAGAAAACATAGTATGAGTGCGTGATAGCGAGAATAAGATAGAAGAGAGAAGATGTATCTATCTAATCAGGCAACTAGTACGTATAGTAAAGCAGAAAGCATAAGACAAGTAAGCAAGTAACTATGGGTCCGAGCTATGAAGTCAGATAAGTCGAGCCTTGTACTTGGAGCGTAGTGTCGTCACGAGTCACGGGTTATAGTCTGGTTTTTCTCAAAAAGATTTTCCCCTTTTTAAAACCAAGTTCACTATAACCAATGGCTCTGATACCAATCTGTCACACCCCCAAAATCCACCCGCGGATAACACCCGCTTCGAGGGCGTGACTGACCAGGATCTAGCCACCAATTATACTAAGCATTGGTTAATATTAAAGTAACACTTACTAACCATACGATTAGCAAATATCAAGTTCAGAGTTTTAAGTTCAGAGAAAATGTAGCGGAAGCATAATTAACAGTTTTGAACATTGTTCGCAAGGTAAACATAGTAAATGCCCAACACACGGGCAGACGACCACTACACATCCCAAGCAGCTGCTCCAGTCACTGGCCACCTGCAAAGCATGCAGTAAGGGGTCAACAATAATGCTGAGTGAGTTCACTAGTTGTCCAGTTTTAATTACCAAAAACTTGTTTCACCAGTTAATTTATCCGTTTATACATGCCATGGGGAGCTACCCCAAAAGTTAGCGACTAAACCGTTTTCTAATACCGAACACTAGGTAACCGAATGCGTTTCCGCAGGATGCCCCGATGTCAATGTTCTATCATCATTGACGGATGCCTGAGTACATTAGTTCACGACCGATCCCATACCATGGCACGGTGTGAGGCTGGTAAAACCTAAATAGCGCTATCAACTAATAACCCGTTCGCCTGGCACCGGCGACTAATCGGTATTATGTAGTAGGGACTTGAGTGATAGAGTTGCGTTTAGTGCCGTTAGTTGCAATCCGTATAAACAGTAATTAACTAAAAAGGTTTCCCAATACAAGGGAAGATAAAGTAAGTTTGTTTCCCAATAACTAGGGAAGGAGTGTAGACGGTATCCCCTTTTCAAGGGGATAGGGTTGTTTCGGTCTCGTGTCCCAAACCACCGGGACGCATGCTTTTAAGTTGTGAACTCACCTTGGGTTGCTCGGTATGATACGTTACTTGGTTAAGTGTGTTGGTCACCACGTCCTAACATGGTTACCAAATATGGGTCAAGTCGGGTACAAGTAAACACGTCTAGCATACACGTATACAAGCAGTTGACAGGCAGAAACACAAACAGTAACATGTATACATACAGTAGCAGATCAAAATGAAGTCCAGTCAACAGGAGGCCCAGCAGTTGAAGTCCAAAACAACAAGACAAACAGTCAAGGCCCAATAACATAAAACAGCCCAGTCGAAACTAAGGTGGTTGCGACTCGCAACCGAGGTTGCGACTCGCAACTGCGGTCTCGGTCCGTCACGTTTTGGTTACGACTCGTAACCGGAGATTGCGACTTGGCAGGTGTGGTTGCGACTCGCAACCAGGTTTGATGCGTGCTGATTGCGACTCGCAACTGGAAGGTTTCGGCTGGTCATGTGTGGTTTCGAGTAGCAACCAATGGTTGCGACTCGCAACCGTGATAACGTGCATGGCAATCCCTTCTAGAACCTGTCATTTTGTACGAACCAATAGAAATGCATTTTCATGAAAATTATGTACCATTTCCACTAAAACATGTTTGTTTGTCTGATCATTAGCCAAAACAGATCAAATATACACATTTCAAAAATATTCCAAAGGCATTCAAACTGTTCTTCATGTTCATCATTGTCATTTAACAGAACATTCAAGCAATAAACTGAAAATCATTCAAACAAAGACATATTACTAAAACCCAAAACCGTGTACTTAAAACCTCATAATCAAGCCCTTGATATAATTATTCAAGCAATTTGCACGTATCCGAAACATACATTTATAATGACCACAATCCATCTAAACTTTCTAACAAACCGAGATACACCCAAACATCTTTTTAATCAACATCAACAAGCACAAACCAAGAAGGATCATATAAAAGCCCAAACACTAACCGGTTACCCATTTAACACATTTTGATCCACACAAACATGTCAAACAAACATCATCCATACACAAGAATCATAGTAACACATACATATATTTGTCCTAGTGACCTTATTAACACATGAACATCTAGAAGGAGCCAAAACCACTAACCGGTTATAGATTCAAGGTGTGCGGGTATGATGGATCGATGAATGAGCTTCCGGTTGGCGGTTCCGAGCTAAAGCCGAGTATGTTCTTGATGTTGGTTGAACCCGAGAAGAAGGAGAAGGATGAGAAGAGTGGTCTTGGTTGCTAGAACTTTAGGGTTTTGTGTGAGAGATGAGAGTGTGAGAAGGGAGTGTGTAAAATGGCTAAGGGAGGTGGGGTTGGGTTTATATAGTGCACCGAGTTGGGCTAGGGGTTTCCGGGTTGGGTTTCTCGGCTACAAGGCCTTAACCGGCCCAAGTGCTTCACTGTTCACTCGAGACCGTGGTCTCGAGTCGGGTCTCGGGTTTGGTTCACATATATATAACACTTATATATATATACATACACATAAGTAAATCGGCACATAACACATAATAACAAATAGTTTTTTTTTTTCATATATTTTTACTGTTAGTCGATTGCGTACATGTTCGTCACATCGAAAGGTTATCCGGAAAGATCCGAGGTGTCACACAAAGCCTCCCAAATTGATCTAGCTGTACCATTATGTTGAAGTAAAATAAAGATATCTTCTTTTATCGCTTGCTGAAGAATACTGATCATCATTTTCTCACTTGTAAAATTTAACTTGTCACTCTCTGAATAATCATCAATAGCTTTTTCAATCCGACGTTCGTTCTTTGGTCTCGTAATCTTTCAACAAAGAACACCATGCATCAAATTTGTAAGCTTGCACCCAGTTCTCGAATCGATTTTTCCAACCCTGAAAATCCTCAATATACATGAGCTTTGGCGGTTTCTGATAAGTTCCTGTCTCATTCTCATTGTACAAAGTTTCAGCAGCAGTAACTGGAGCAACCGGTGTCGCGAACGCATTGTAAAACTCTTCAGCCATGATTTAGTAACACGTTTTTCAAAAATAGCAACTTTCAAGAGAAATCCCAAACAAACACTTCAAGCGGAATACCAGATAACTACTTCAAGCGAAATATCAAAATCTAATTTCAAGCGGAATGCCTTGTTGGAGCGGAATCACAAGTAAACTTTCAAGCGGAATCTGACTGTGTCTATTTGAAGCGAAATCACAGGTTTCGCTTGAACCTTTCAAGCGGAATAGGAACTTTGAAGCGAAATCAAGTACTAAGAAGCGAAATATTCCAAGTGGAATCAAGTTCTCAAGTGGAATCAGGTATTTTGGAGCGGAATCAGTCAAGTGATATACCAAATTCAAGCGGAATCACAAGGTATACGTTCGAGCGGAATCACTTCGAATGTCCATTTCTACCAATTTTAGGTTGAATTTTGCAGTGAAACTTTCAAGGATTTGTTAATATGTAGTTTTATACAATTTGTGAAAAATTCAGCCGATTTTGATCGTTAAAACTTGTTCAGATTCAAAAAGAAGGTGTAGAAGTCAGAAAATGAGGCTGTTTTGGCAAGAACTCTTCTTCCTGAGCTCTGATACCACTTGTAGGATCGATTACTGACCCAAACGAGTCAATCAAAAGAAGTCTTATCCGTTTCAGAGGCGGAAACTAAGAAACGGACTTGAAAAACAACTTGTTTCACTTAAATTTGCCTTGTATATTGATTTCACACTGATTACAGTCAAACAGCACTTCGGCAGCAGTTCGGTACCGGAAACTAGGAATCGTTCAAATGATTACGCTCGAAAGGTATATATAGGGGAAGAGGTTCCGCTTGAAAGTGTTATGAGACAGTTCAAGCGGAATCACAACAATCTGATTTCGCTTGAAAGTGTCTCATGACAGTTTCAAGCGGAATCACCTCTTCGAGCGGAATCAGAACAAAAACAATCTAAAACTTCCTATTTTCTCGCACAACATGCCCTGATCTAACAATTCTATTCCTAGACTCGATACAAGACGAAGTCGACAGACGTTTGCACCAACACATATCATCAGTGAGACTGTTTAACTCTACTTAATCATTAATTTCTTTAGCATACTGTAACTGTCTACTGATGTACTATCATTTCCTCTTTTTACACAAAAACTCAATTTTCGAATTTTATTATGTTTTTGGCTTTTTCAAATTTTCTAATGTTTTTGTATTTTCTGACAACAATACCCCCCCTAAAATGCAAAATCATTAAAAGAAAATTTGACAAACTGATACTGATAGCTTTGTCTTGCCATCCATTTTCGGCTTAGTATGTACTGAATTACATGAAAAGAAGTAAATACCCCCATGATTTACAACACATTGACCTTTTACAGTTTAAAAACCGTTTCTCAATCTTGTAAAATTAATCATGTTTGTTCCGCCGTGAGGGTTTCGGCATATTCAATCAACACATATTTTTGTAATTTTCTATTTTTTGAGAAAAAATAAAAACCAACATATTTTTGGTTTTTTTTTTCAAATTTTTAACAAGCTAAACACATATTTCTGGTTTTTAATTTTTCAAATTTTTAGGGTTTTTGAAATATTGTTTATTTATATACAGAAAACAAACAAACTCCCTGTTTCAACCAAACCAGGGTTCAGCAGCCTTCTTCTCCTCTCGTTGTGACAGGCTGCTCCAACTTCCATTCTCACAATCTTTGGTTTTATTGAGCACCTGCACATTCAAAGCATTCAATTACTTGAACAATTTAGCCCAGGTCTGTCCGACCTTAGGCATTTCAACATAATATGCATCATTCAATTTCGGAAAATCTTTGTCATTTTGTACAAAGACTTTTTCAATTTTAATTTTTTGGTTTTGTTGAGCACCTGCACATTCAAAGCATTCAATTACTTGAACAATTTAGCCCAGGTCTGTCTGACCTTAGGCATTTCAACATAATATGCATCATTCAATTTCGAAAAATCTTTGTCATTTTTTACAAAGACTTTTTCAATTTTAATTTCAACTTTTTCATCTTTTACCGAAGCGACTTGTTTCTTAGCACTCCATGTTTGACCTTTAGGAGTACCTCGTTTGTAAAAATGTGACTCTTTTTGAACATTTTCATTTTGAACAACATTTTTTTGGTTTCCAAAACTGTTGGGGTTTTGTCATATCAACTGATGTTTTCCAACTTTGTGTTGTTCTGAATCTGGGTGTGTGAGAATTCCAGGTCTGTCTTGAATCGAACCTATTCTGGTTTGATTTCCAATTTTGATTTGAAGCAAACTTATTTGTATTATACCTCCAAGTTTGTTTCGAATCAAATCTGGTGGATCTTTGTTTCACATCCTCAGATTTCTGTTTTTGAACATCATCAGACTTCTTTTTCATCTCAACATCAACAGGTTTCAGATTTGGACACTTTCGTGCAAGATGTCCAATTTGATCACATTTAAAACATGTTCTTTTGGACACATCTTTGACCTGTGGTTGTTGCTTTTTCTCTTGAGCTAAGAACTCGTCATTAGACTGTCGTCTAAATTTTAGTTCTTTCTCTTCTTCTGACGTTGTTCCATGAACAAAATTCATCTTTGTTTGAGAACTTGGAACTTCATTTCTTTTCCAACTTTGTTTCTTCTTATAACCCAACCTAGCCTTCATGTTTTTCTTCTTGAAACCAGGTTTGTTATAAAAAGTTTTGTGACTTTTTCCAGCAAACTTTGAAATTTCAGATTTTTCAATTTCAACCATTTTAAAAACTTTGTCAATCTTTTCTGAAATCACATTCTGAATTGGGAATACAACATCTAAGAATAATTTGTCTGATCCAATCATGGTATAAACTAATCCTTTTGAATCATCATTCAAATTTTTCTCAGATTTTGTGTTTTTTTAGATATCCATCATGAAAATTACCTTCATTTTCACCTGTGATTCAGATTTACCTGTATCTACTGACTCTTCTTTTAACACACTTTCAACGACTTTACCTACCACATCTGAATCACTAGAATCATCAGATTTGGAATAGGTTACGTCAATGTTGTCTGGCAATTGATCTACCACGTTGAAAGCTTTTTCGACCTTTTCATCATCATAAAACACAAACTTTTCCGGTGGTGGAACTTGATGAAACTCTGAGCCAATACCTTTCGTGTTTTTCTCAGAATCTTTTCCATCCTGTTTTATGTTGAAAATACGTTCAAGCACATATGACGACACATGGTAACTTTTTAATTTGTTGTTATCCTGTTCTAAATCAGCAATCTGACGTTTTAGCTTAGAAACATCTTCAATATGGAATTTACAACACCTTGTTTAATTTCATACATTCGTTTTAATTCTTTTGATGTTTCAGAACAATATTTCAATCTTGATTGAGCAAGTTTCATTTCACTTTTTACCTTTTCATATGATTCCTTTGTAATATGATAAGCCAATTTTATTGAATCATATTCCTTTTTCATTTTTTGGCAAATATTTTCTTTTTGTGAACATTCTTCTGTCATTTTAGAAACATTTTCTTTCAAAACTTCATTATCTTTTTCTAATTTTTTATATTTTTCTGAAAGCGTTTCATTATTTTCTTTTAAAACCTTTTCATTTTCAAACATTTCTTTGAATTTTTCTTTGAAAATGTTTTCGATTTTTGTGAATTCAAGATCTCTTGTTCTGAACTTCTCATCTTTTTCAGTACAAGCACTGCATGGTTCCATGCATTTCTTGCACTGTTCAACAGTTTCATTTAAGATGTCGGAATCAGAATTTACCTCAGTGATTGGCACCTCGGTGTTTGCTGCAACTTCTGTCTGATTCTGATCAGCATCATTCTTCATTTCTTCACCATTACCACCATCATCAGCAACACTTGTTGATCTTTCAAACTTCACTTCTATCAAACTTTCCATCTTCTTCTTAGCTTCTTCAACTTGCTGTTCTTCAGTAATAACTTCTTTCTCAACAACCATTTCTTTTATCTCCTTTTCTTTCTCAAACATCTTCTTATCCTCAACTTTCTCAGCTTCATCTTTCACCTTTTCAACCTTCACTTCTTCAACCTTGACTTCCTCATCTTCAGATTATCAACTAAATTCTCAATGTTCTTCTTCATTCTTTCTTCATTCCTCTTCCTCAGTTTTGTTGTCATAGCATCCCTGATGATTTTATCCAGCCTTTTTACATATGTTTTGTCTTTTGCAACATTAGAATAATATTCGCCAGATCGAGGAATAACTAGAAGAACATCATCATGAACTATGTCACTTCTGGGAACGATTGGTTCACCTTGTTTGTTAACAAAACATTCCTGTTTCTTATCCCATCTTTTGTTGCTCACTGCATTTTCATACTCTTCCTGCATTTTCTCCATTCTGCACCCCACAATGAATCTTTCTCTTTCAGTCTTCTCTT
Source organism: Helianthus annuus (assembly GCF_002127325.2). Taxonomy (NCBI): domain Eukaryota; kingdom Viridiplantae; phylum Streptophyta; class Magnoliopsida; order Asterales; family Asteraceae; genus Helianthus; species Helianthus annuus. The sequence continues at coordinate 34,814,548 of NC_035445.2, read as the reverse complement.
TCAAAATCTCTTCTCGAGTTTTCTTTTTTATTTCAGCTGTGCCTTTTTCTTCTTGGTTTTCCTCTTTTATTTCAGCAACAAAAGCATAATGATCATATTTCATGTGAAGAGTTTCATCATCTTCCCTTGTTCTAATTTTGAATCGGTAATCAAGACGGTCTTCTTCTGGAAGAATTTGACTCCAATCGAAACCTTCATCATCATGGAAAACTGCACAAGCTCTTGACTTGGGTTTATCTTCAATCATTTTCCGCTCTTCTTTGCTTCGATGATAAATTGCCTTTCGGTAATAATCATCGTTGAAAGGACGTTCATTTCCACCAGGTGTAGAATTAGTGCATTCTCTCTTGAAATGACCTTTTTGCTTACATTTGAAGCAGGTCACTTTGGATTTGTCAAATCCAAGCTTCGTTGATGGACCACCCAAAGATTGCTTCCCGGTAATCTCCATGTATCTTTGAGCTCTACGAATGCAACTTGCCAAACACCAACGGATGTCAATGAGTTCCATCTCTTCCGGATCAATCTGGTAATAATCTTCTTTGGTCAATTCAGAGTTTCCAATTTTTCCAGCTACCAGACCTTCATACGATTCCAGAACAGATGCAAGTAAACTCATTTGCTGCTTTGCTGCATTGATGCTCATTGCAGGAGAATTTTTCAACTTGAGAGCTATATTACACAATATCTCCTCTGATTCTTCAGAGCTTGCTTTTGAAGATGAATGATATCCAGAATTGTAGCTTGATGAGGTTGCTTATGTTTCTTTCATCTTCTCACCACTAATGCTGTCTTTGGTGAACTATCAGCTTTTTACCGAAGGTAAATTTCCTTTGTAGTACAGACCGACATTCTGATGATACGACGAACTGCTCATCTTGCTTTGCTTTTGCAATTCCATATCATGACTTTCAATTTTTTCTAACAAAACATCAAGAGTAATTGAATCATATAAGACATCATTTTTCAAGATAAAAAACAAACGTTTGCCACTGATCAGCTCGTGGTAACGCTTCAATCACTTTGTCAATTATTTCTTCTCTTGTTTTCACTATTTTAAATCTTTCAAGTTCAATTTTTAAATGACAGAACCGTTCAATCATTTGTCTAACAGTTTCACCTTTCAAACTATCAAACAGATCGAATTCCTTTTTTAATAACGCTATTTTGTTTTTCTTTATCTGTTTACCCCCCTCAGCTTTCACCCTCAAAGCTTCCCATATAGATTTAGATGACCCATCATGAATTAATAATGAAAAAATATCATCTTGAACTGATTGTTGGATCAAGGAAATCATTTTCTACTCGTATGAGAATTTCTTTTTGTCTTCCTCTGAAAAATCTTTGATCAGAATTTCTTCTCCTTTGTCATTAACAGGTGTATCATATCCAAACTCCATGCAAAACCAACTCTCATGTGCATATGCTTTCGTCCAGTTGATAAACCTTTCTTTCCACCAAACCTAATCCTCAATATTATCAAGCTTCGGTGGTTTTGAATAAGTTCCATAAAAGTTGTCATGTTTGATATTTTCTTTGATTGTTTTTGTTATCGCTTTGGGTGTAGCATCTGAATCTTCCACTGTATCCAAGGTAAACGCGTTGTAGAAAGTATTGAAAAATTCTTCAGCCATGATGTAATCCTGGAGACAAACAAACAAACAAATTCAGCTTCAACAATATCAAATAATCTGAAACAGACTGACACTCGGTTGACGTGAAATGATCTCGACACAAAAATCCACTTTCAAATAAAATAAGGATCTCAAGCAAAATCACTTTTGGATGACACTTCAAACGAAATCACTTAGTTGACCCTTCAAACGAAATCACTTGACTGACAACTTCAAGCGAAATCAAGTTTTGAAGCGAAATCAGAACTTCAAACGGAATCTTCAAGCGGAATCAAGTGTACTTTCAAACGGAATAGCTGTTTGAAGCGGAATCACATGCTAATCTCAAGCGGAAATACGATTTGAAGCGAAATCAGCTAGACTTTTCAAGCGGAATAAGGATTTGAAGCGAAATCAGGTGGACTTTTCAAGCGAAATAGCGGTTTGAAGCGAAATAACTTGCTAATTCCAAGCGGAATTAGAAGGTATCGTTCAAGCGGAATCAGCTTTTTGGTCCATTTTTGTCACTTTTAGTCCGATTTTAAGTCTGAAACTCTCAAGGCTTTGTTAAAACACTGTTTCGCATGTATTGTGAGAAATTCAATCCATTTTGACCGTGAAATCTTGTCAATTTTGAAAAAGAAGGTGTAGAAGTCAGAAAACTGATGATATCAAGCAAAACTCCTCTTCCTGAGCTCTGATACCACTTGTAGGATCGTTGTATGACCCGAATGAGTCGTTCAGAAGAGTTGTTTATCCGAATCAAAGGCGGAATCAATGAAACGGACGCTCGATGTAATTATAATGTCTCTTGTATTAATCTGATAGAATTACAGCACCTGGAGACAATCCGGCAGCACTTCGTTACCGAATACAAGACCTACTTGTGCTTCAAATGAAACGGCAAGCTCCCTATTTATAATGGATGTAATTCCGCTTGAAATGGTCAAGACATGTTCAATCGGAATTAACAATGTTAATTTCGCTTGAACTTGCCTTTTACACTTTCAAGCGGAATTAGCATTATATCCACTAAATTCAGTTTCTAGCACCCCGAGCACTGATTATCCTATCCTATCTCATTACATGACTCGATACAAGACGAAGTCAGTAGACATATTGCACTAATAAAGGTGTTTGGTTACATCAACTAAACACTATGTGTTAAAAGATGATTACTTTCATATGATTATGTTCATACGTTTTAACCTCCAAATCATTAATCTACCGTTATCCTCCAATACTCATACGCCTTTGTTTCTTCGTGTAGAAGGATTTGGTTTTCCAACCTCCCACAGCAACTCACTCGCGGATTCACAAGTGGAAAGCTTGCAAAACTGTGAGTATACTCGAAACCCCCTTTTTATGTTTACCACTTTTGGGGTGTAACATGTTAAATTATAAAATCACATTTAAACTTTAATCTTTATACTTGCATGAAACAATTCAAATACATGAATGCTATGTTGTGATACTTGATGCTTATACTTGGGTGATTCTTATGTGATACTATAGTCATTAGCTTTGTGTGAGCCTCCATTTAACATGTATAGCGCTATAGGAGTAACGCACCACCCGTGAACGAGAGGTCATGTTGAATTATATCATTTTGCATAAACAGAGGGTTGACTATAAATATTGTATGCCTCCTTGTATGATGATCTTGTATAAACTAAGTTGCCGTGTGAATTCGTTTTAAACTTTTAAACTTATACTTATATTTATTCTTAAACTTGTATACTCGCCTTTTCTTTTGCATTGAACTTTATTTTAACATGTTACAGGTTGAGGATTGATGATGCTATGAAACGGATTAGCAATGATGCCTAGATACTCACTTAGACGTTTAGGTTTAAAGTGTTGTATCAATTTTGTTATTGTTATGTTATGAACAAGTTGTTATTTGAATTTTCCTTGTAATGTTTGACAATTTGATTATGAAATGAAAATGGTTGAATTAAATATTGTCACAAATATGTTATGAAGTCTCTTGCAATCTCGAACTAGTCCCACTCTGATGTTTCTGCCATTGGTTAGGGTGTGACATTCCACCTGTATCGGTACATCAAAGAACAAAAAAGATCCGAACAATCCTGCTATTGAGATACGGATATATCGATACATATTATGTTTAAAAGAAGGACAACCAAGAATCAAAGATTTTAACTCTACTGCTTCACTCAAAAAAACATCGCCAAAACTGATTTACAGTTTCTGGAT